>NC_041399.2:28013008-28320054 GCF_900747795.2 Erpetoichthys calabaricus
CATACCTGTAAAGGAATTGCCTAGACAATAAGTATAAGTGGCATTGTGGTCAGCAACACAGGAGCGCCACAAGGGACTGTACTTTCTCCGGTCCTGTTCAGCCTATATACATCGGACTTCCAACACAACTCGGAGTCCTGCCACATGCAAAAGTTCGCTGATGACACTGCTATCATGGGCTGCATCAGGAGTGGGCAGGAGGAAGAGTATAGGAACCTAATCAATGACTTTGTTAAATGGTGCGACTCAAACCACCTACACCTGAACACAAGCAAAACCAAAGAGCTGGTGGTGGATTTTAGGAGGCCCAGACCCCTCATGAACCCCGTGATCATCAGAGGTGACTGTGTGCAGAGGGTGCAGACCTATAAATACCTGGGGGTGCAGCTGGATGATAAATTAGACTGGACTGCCAATACTGATGCGCTGTGCAAGAAAGGACAGAGCCGGTTATACTACCTTAGAAGGCTGGCATACTTCAACATCTGCAATAAGATGCTGCAGCTGTACTATCAGACAGTTGTGGTGAGTGCCCTCTTCTACGCGGTGGTGTGCTGGGGAGGCAGCATTAAGAAGAAAGACACCTCACGCCTGGACAAACTGGTGAGGAAGGCAGGCTCTATTGTAGGCATGGAGCTGGACAGTTTGACATCTGTGGCAGAGCGACGGGCACTCAGCAGGCTCCTATCAATTATTGAAAATCCACGTCATCCACTAAACAGTGTCATCTCCAGACAGAGGAGCAGCTTCAGCGACAGACTACTGTCATTGTCCTGCTCCACTGACAGACTGAGGAGATCGTTCCTCCCCCAAACTATGCGACTTTTCAATTCCACCCGGGATAGGGGGTAAACGTTAACATTATATAAAGTTATTGTCTGTTTTTACCTGCATTATTATCAATCTTTAATTTAATATTGTTTTTTGTATCAGTAAGATGCTGCTGGAGTATGTGAATTTCCCCTTGATATTAATAAAGTATCTATCTATCTATCTATCTATAAGGTACTCCCATGCAAAAACAGTGGCAAAAATTACAAATCCAAAGCAAAGTCAAAACATGGGGCAGAAGGTCAAAAATCTAGAAATATTAAAAAGCACAGTAATAACTCAATAACCCACCAAAACTCTCAAATGCATTCTAAATGAACTGCCAGGAACTGTGGGAGATCCTCTGAATTTATAGGCTGGAGGGCAATTCCTGGTGGTGATTGGCAGGTGACTCCACCTCTTGGGGGTCCACCCACAAAACATTACACAGGTAGCTTATAGACAAGACCAAAAACAAAAAATAATGCACATAATCAACAACAGCAACATTAACATAAATAAATTGCACAACACTGAACAGAAAAGACATGAATAAAGACTTTTACCCTGTGGTAAGCCAACTTCAATTATGGGCTCCTATCTAAAGTTTAAATCGCACATTCACCAGCTTACTAGGACTGTATTTTTTTATTAAAGGAGGTTTGCAACTGTTAAGCCTATTCTTCTTTTTTTTTGCATTTTATTAAAATTAAATAACATTCCATACAAGCAAATCAAGTTTAACAAAACTAAGTTTGAAACAAATTAACCCCAACCCCTGAGAAAGAGAGCTAGGCCAACAGAGTGAAACTTTAAACTAGTAAAAAAAAAGTAAATAGATAAATTAATAAAAATAAATGGAAAAAGAAAGAGGGGAGAGAATCTGCTTCCTCATTTTTAAATGCTTATTCTAAAATGTTATTGATCAGATCCTGCAAGGTTTTGAAAATGTTTTGTACAGATCCTGTAAGTAAGAGTTTGATTTTTTTCCAATTTCAAATAGTATATAACCATTAGGCTTCTTCTAATATTATAAAATGGTGAGAAATAAATTAATGCTTTTGTTTTTAGTTGACTAGATTACTGTAATGTGCTCCTAAACTGGACTCCCTATGAAAGACACCAATTAGCTGCAGTTAGTTCAACGCAAAAAATATTAACCAAAAAAAATGAAATTTGAGCACATCTTACTAGTTTTAGCATCATTGCAATTGTTATCTGTGCTTTTTAGAATTGACTTTATAATAGTATTATTGCTACATAAATCCTTTAATAAGTTTGCTCCTTCCAATATTTTGGAATGCCTGCATCCAAGTCATAACCTCAGATCTTCTAATAGTGGTCTGCTTATTATTAAATAATAATAATTAAAGAGAAGAATTAAAGAGGGGGTGAGGTGGCCTTTTACTGTTATGCACCAAAAAGCTGGAAGACTTTACTGATACAGACACGCCAGGCTAACACTGTGAAACATTATAATTTGTCATTTTAATTTGTCATTTTAATTCTACTTCTAATTGATTATATATACATAGAAAAATCAAATACTTCATAAATTTGCAATCATTATTAATTTTTGGTGGCCTGTGATCATAGTCCTGTGCAGCCGCCTTTGATGTTGGAATGAAAGTGGAGATTCCAACCATCAATGAGACCAACTGCATCGGATCTTCTAGGACAAGCTTAACATTAATAAGGACTACCAAAGCACATATATTTTTGGAAGAATGCCTAGCAGGGGGTTGGGGGGGCGAATGGTCTTTTGGCCTTGGATCCCCTGCAGATTTTGTTTTCTTCTGCAGCATTGCTCCACTGGAGTTTATTTTATTTTTTTGTATCCTTCTTGGCCATCTGACCATAGCATTGGACCACCAGAGACTTAAATAAGGACTCTACTATCTCTCTCTATATATATAAAATCCAACGTCTCTCTGTATCTCTGTCTGCTTTCATGAGAGAACAACTTAACAGATTTACACCGAGTTTTTTTCAATGATTTGCTTGAACATTCTGGTTGATTTCGCAACTTCTCTCATCACGCTAAGTACCATAGTTCACTTGCAGGAGTGAATTCTTCGTGCTAATCTGAGAGAGAGGCTGCGGGCCAAGGGGAGGGGGAAGCGTGACGTGAGGAGTAGGGAGCCAGGCGGGGCCCTCCTCACTCACGTGCCAGCCTCCATTTTGGAGTTAACCTTACCTGCACTTAGCTAGCAATACCTGTTTGTTTATTGACTTTAAAGCTTGTCCTGTTTCACTACTACGTGGGCAGAGCCGGGGTGTTGGGGGGGGGGGGGGGGGTTGGGTTTTGGTACTGCTAGTTACTTATACTGTATATCTATGTTATGTAAGTGTGTATTGATTTACTGTCTTTTGTATGTCATTTATTCATTCATATTCTTATCTTGTTCTAATTTGTTATGCTGTTTGTGATCTCTTTGACATTTTCTAAAGTAATTTAAGCTAAATTCTTTGTATGTAATGTCCCATAGAAATAAATACTGTTGTCCTTGTTGTTAATTTTCTAGTTCTAAGATCTCATCATCTCCATTGTAAATGTACCGGCACGATGAAGTCTTAAATACACAGAGAAGACTTCCCTTGCAACCGCCTCACTAAATAACTAGGGACTATTCAAGTCAGACTCAAGCTCAATTTTTTTTATGCTTTTTTCTGCTTATAATCATCATCCCCTTGTGTCCAGTTTATTAAAAAAATGTTTTTATAGCTTTGGATTCTAATGGGTGCTTAACTGTTTCTCTGAATTTAATATTTTGTAGGAAGCTGTGCACTCTTTGAGTCTAAATCGAAAACACTTCATAAATAATGAAATGTGCATCAACTATAGAAACACACCCTGTGTCCTTTAACTGGATTAAGTGGGTTTGATAATGTGGTGTCATGTCATAAAAACCCAACATGGTTGATACATTCATATGACAGAGACCTACACACAAAAACCCTTGAGAAGACTGTCAGATGTGCTAAAAATGCAACGACAAGGCCAACACAGTTTGGGGTCACAGACATTTGGTACATGTAGCAGAGCCAGCCGCCTACCACACACTATAAAGGGAATGTCAGTAAAATCACTGCCACCGACATCTCACCTTCAAATGACCTGAAAAAATTTTATATGCGCTTTGAAGCTCAAAACACTGAGCCATCAATCAAGGCTCCCAGTGGACCAGGGAATTTTATGCTATGATTCAGTGAACATGATATGTGCAGGACCTTTAGGAAGGTAAAAGCAGTTGGCACAGAAGGTGTCTTAACCTATATCCTCAAAGCTTAGTAGACTAGTCAGCTGTGGTATGCATAGACGTTTTCATCTTCTAATTATCGTTGTCTATCTGACCTGTGTATTTGAGAATTACCACTATGGTGCCATAGCCCAATAATGCTCAGGCATCATGCCACTCGTCTGTGTGATGGCCACCCAGTGACAAATACTTCTGTGGTTATGAAATGTTTGGAGAGGCTACTAAGGGCTCACAATCACAGCAATGTTCAGAATTCCCTAGGACCAATCTCGCCTGCATATTAAATTAACAGCTCAGCAGTTGACGCAATGCACATTGCCCTTGAACATCTTTATTAACCGTCTAAGGTAGAAACTTAGAGGTCTGGGTTAATTACATCTCCAAATGAAGAGTGGATTTTATATTAAGGAATAAATGTTGAAAAACTAGGCAAAGGATACTCATCAAAGCAAATTTTTAAAAGCAAGTCAGTCCCAGAGCCGACAAACTAGTCTAGTCAGATATTGTTACCTTTATCGCATAAAACTGATCCCGGCTGAACTTTCCAGCTCCAATGATAACAGTGCATTCAGTAGCCTAGTTTGGAGTGATACAATAGCATAAGCACTGAGTGTGAGTCTTATGATCTGCCCAGATTCATGCTTGGCTCCTTCTCTTTAGGTTTGTCTGGATCTTCTCTCATGACCAGTGTCCCGTCATTACAGGGCAGCAACAGCTTAAAGTAAAATGGAAACAGAAGATGGATTGTGGTTGTAATAACAAACCAAGGTTGTAACCAAGAGGGAAAAAACTAAATAACAACTATTTATTCTTTGTATAGCCCAAAATCACAAAAGAAATGACACAATGGGCTTTAACAGGCCTCAAGCCTTGACTACCTAAGAAGACAAGAAAAAACTCCCAAGCAAAACCCCTTGTAGGGAAAAAAATGGAAATTCAGAGGCAAGTCGGGCATACAATGGGTGTCAATAAATTGAGTAAATGAAATACACAAAACAGAACAGAAGTAATCCTCTTAACAGAGCTAAATAGCCAATCTATCATGGCCACCTCAGAAATGCAATACAACAGTACAGACAACAGTGCCTCCTCAAAAATGCAGGCACAGAGCACTGCAGCAACTCTCAAGGCAAAGTGCAAGAACAGATTTTACCATTCACTAAACATAGATTTGTTGAAATACATCAAAAACAAAGTAGAAACTAATTAACATAAATGAGAAACAACAATGTCTGGCCATCAGCTAATTGTAGAATCACGGCCAGATTGCAGAACAGGGGGGTATTTTTCGTAAATCGCTTAAATCATCTGAGATCAGGTGCCTCATCTTGGATAAGTTAATGCCGGTGACACTCATCCGGGATAAGTCGGTTTTTCAAACGTAGCCGTGTAGTAGATTAGTTTAGCTGGATCTAATCATCCGAGATGAATGCATGCGCCTGCGCTGAGTGAAAAGCCCATATATATTGACTCTAGAAAACATGATCAGCAAGTCTTTGATAGGCTGTAACAAAATGACAAAAGAACGGCCGCATTTTTTTTTTCACACACGCGGCACAAGACCTTTTATTCAAAGGACATGAAAAATTTCAAGATTTAATATGCACAAGGGCTAACACTGTAAAAGCAGCCCAGACCAGAAAAGACGGCTGGCAAAAAGTGGCCGACAAATTAAACGCTAAGTAGTGTGCATTGTACTTACTGAATGCAGCGTTTCATTTCCTATGTGTCAGATTAATTATTATTTATTATGTCATAATTCCAGATCAAACGTGAGCACAAGGAGAACACGGGAACAGGTTAAAGTGAATTACAAGAATATACTTCAAACTGGTAAATATTGGTATATAACTATTTAAAGAATTGTTGACATAAATAATCATATATAATATAAAAAACATTAAGTTTAAAGCTAATAAGAAGGCAGACAAGCAAAAAACAGGTGAAGGTTTAAGCGGTCCAGACCTAACCCTTGCAGAAGAGTTGGCTCTCCAGCAAAATGCCCATCGCCCTGTTTCTGAAGGCATTCCGGGAGAAGTTCCTCCTCAGAACCAGTGGCAGGATGCAGTGGTCACTTCATTTCAGGTAAAGGATGGTCATTGCATATATTTGTCCTCCATGTGTGCCATAGGTATGTTCCATATAGCCTCTTTTTTGTTGGGTCAGTTGCAGGGAATGTCATATCCCTAGAACCTGTATCTGACCAACGAGATATTGACAAAGGTCAAATATTTGATGAAGACACTGTGTCTGATTATTCATCAGGAGGAGAGGTACATTTTCCAAATAATGTTTGATCAAACTCCACTGTGATTAGTCCCATGTGCCCCAATCACATTTGGAAACCCTGGGTAATGAGAATGTTAGGCTGATAGATAGATAGATAGATAGATAGATAGATAGATAGATAGATAGATAGATAGATAGATAGATAGATAGATAGATAGATAGATAGATAGATAGATAGATAGATAGATAGATAGATAGATAGATTGTGAGATTCTTCATGGAACTGTGGATGTTTTAGCCTGTGTATTACCTACCTGCAATGGCATGAAACGCTTCTTTTATTGTCTGCACATGCAGGTGTCCAGGAAACACTATGAAAACCCGAAGGAAATATTTCAGAGCCAAACAGACTTTACAAATTGCCTGGCAAACTGCACTTTTAGTTAGATTTTCCGCATAGCCTACAGTATATAAAAAAGTGTCGCTTGTAAAAAACCTCAAAGCAATGCATACTGTCTGTGTGGTTGTGAGAGCCCGACTTCGCCTAGTTTGACTTCAAATTTAAGGTGCTAATAAATCTTTGAGGTACAATATTCCCCCTCGGCTAAAGCGGTATCTTTCATAAAGAATTTCCTCCGGGAGCAATAAAGGATCTTCCCGATCGCGCAAAACCCTCTCTATATGAAATTCTCTTCGTATAATTTGCGCACCAATATCAATTGGTCGCTCATTCATGAACTGCGAAGCCATGACTGGATGAATTCCATGCACCGTCACTGATTACGTGTGTGAGCTAATCCTTGTTTACGTAGAACAAACCTGCTCCGAGCAGGTTTGAGGATTAGAATATGTTGCTATGACAACACTTCCAGCAAGAGTTTCGAACCGACAGATCCAGGATCAGGCCAAATCGTCAACAATTACATCCGGCTAAACGATTAATCCACGTACGAAAAATACCCCCCAGGAGTCAGACAACCTAAACACAATCAGAGTCCTGGAGACCTCGGCCAACAAGCCGCCTATAACTATTGGCCATCTTACAGTTGTGTCAGTGCTGTGCCAGCCAATCTGATGAAAGGACCATTCTACCCGAAACAAAGACCAGAGAATGAGACAAATTTGTAGATCAAAAACTGAAATATTTCACACAGCCTAAGACAAAACACAAGCAGATAAAAGAAAGAACAGAAAATAATACATAACCTGAAATATATAATAATAATAATGTATGTTTTTTGGGTTTTTCATTTATCCAGAAACCGGAACAGTTAGTAAATGAATGGTACTGACCTTTATACTGTATCAGTGTAAAAGTGTCACTGGACACATAGCCCTAAATCCTGCCTAGCAATAGTCTGAAAACCCAGCATCAGGCCAACAATGGCACAGCCCATAATAAAAACAAAATGGCGTTATGGGATGACATTTTTTAAAAAATAACTTGTTTCTAAACATTCTAAATAAAAAAAAAGATCTAACCATTTCATTCCTGACATCTAAGGCTCCCAGATTGATGTCTCTATTAATTTTAGAGGCCAAGGAAAAGGCTGAAAAAATCTGAAACAAAGTCCAGATCTTGACACCCAGCTCTTAGTTTTCTAGTGGGGCTCTGCTTTGATATTTATGGTTTGAATTTTTGAATTTGCCTTGCCTTCTGATTTGCAGAAATATTACAGGTACATTGTGTTATGGTTGAGGTTTTGCTTTTGGTTTTATTTAAGAGTTTCACTTCGTAACTCCAAATCATATGGAATTTTTGTTTGTTTGGCCTTAGGATTTTGTTTTCTAAGTTAGCCTTCTTAGTTTATTTTGAACTATTAACCTAAATCTATTAATTAAAGCTTTACGTCACTGCTGTCAACCACCTTATTTTTACCTGTCAATTAAGTTAAATAACTGATTTACTTTTTGGGAGTGTCAATTATCATTATTGATTGATTAATTACTTTAGCTTTAAGAGTTTCCTGTTTATTTTCTGATTATTTCTGCCCTTGTGTCTTTGTTATTCTTTTGCATTTAATACATATTTGCAAAGTTCATTATTGATTTTCATTTCAGTATAATTAAATAATTGTCTTACATATAAACATCTACGAGTGGAAGTGTGAGTCTGTCTGTCCTGCCCAGAAGTGAGAGGCTACAGCATGAAGCTCACAGGGCCGGCAAGGCGGCCCCAAGTCAACGAGTCGGAAGAAGAACGAAGTGCGAGGCTACAGCATGAAGCAGAAAGAAAGCGACTCCATCACCAAATTGAAACCGCTGAAAAAAGACAAATAAGAGAGAAACTCTCATAGTCGCTGATTGACAAGGGGAAGAGCACATCCACAAAACTAAACCACCTGCTCTGCATTTAAATTTTTTTTTAATGATTTCAATAGTTTCTAGATGCCCCGACTTTTTACAGCACAGGCTTACACAGCTAGTGTTTTAATAAGGAGATTAAGACATCACTAGCATTCAAAGTTAAGTGTTTGGTTTCAGACCTCACTTTAGATGTTTTAGGACCTTCATACTTAATGGTTTTCTCCTGGAAGCACAGAGTAAGCAGCAACTTGGTCATCAACAAGGGAAGGACGGTGGGAATTGTCAACTGCTTCATATCCCTTGTTTAACAGATCTCTGGCTGTACTTTCTCATTGAGTATGAGAAAACAGGAATTAATAATCTGTTATTGCAGCGTATATTGCAGCATTGCATTTACTGCCCCAACTGGTGGCTTCAATCTAGTATGATAACATAATTTCCTCTCTTAGGAAAACCCAGAAGACAGTGTTTTGAGGTCATTTTGTAGTGCAAATGATAAACTGGGAGCTAGGAATCATTACAAGGGCTTGATAAATTCATAGTAGGAGGCATGTTTGTTAACCATAAGGACATCCAAGCTTGGGGAATCAAACAAGAATGAGAGACAAAATTTTGTCAAATATAACAAAGCAGAGCAAAATCTGAGTTGGACTCATCAACTAACCCTACATTTAATTTTAAGTCTTTGAGGGCTAAATATTTTTTTCAGAAAAAAACAGTTTTCTGAAAAGCACACAAAGCAATGGTTTCACACAGAAATCAACATAAAACGTTTGTTCCTGTGTGCCATGGCCGCCAGTTCGCAGTCTCTAGTGGCTCAAGCCGCACACAGGTGGCATGACAGTCACCTGTCTTCAGGGGGTTGGGGGCGTCGGCGGCATTTGCAATGCATCACAATCTGGTTTGTACCTCTTCTCACTGTAAGTAGAGGCCTTTCCAGGTGAACATTGCCCCATCAGCTACACGACAGGGTTCAGCACTACGATCAATTGGGGACCGATCAGCTGATGTGCGACATCATGTTCATTTTCCATCAAAATCAGAATCCAATAAGTCAGAGTCCAACTCAGTGATAATATGCAAAACATCATCCATGGAGTAGTTTGCTTTATGCATTCGCTTCGATCTCTCGCCAGATGTCGATGCCATTTTATCCATTGTTTGCCCTTCACTACTCATTTGAGTGCAGGGAATCTCAATCAAACCAATGAAGCAAACTTTTCTTCTAGCAAAGAGATGCCAACTATAACATAACGGTGGGTTTGGTCATAGTTGAGTACCACTGTCAACCCTCCTTTTGACAAAAGTTGACATCCGCCCTGAGAGAGTTAAAGAACCCACACTGGTATAATGACAAATACAATATACCCTAACCCTAGATAGATAGATAGATAGATAGATAGATAGATAGATAGATAGATAGATAGATAGATAGATAGATAGATAGATAGATAGATAGATAGATAGATAGATAGATAGATAGATACTTTATTAATCCCAAGGGGAAATTCACATGCTCCAGCAGCAGCATACTGATAAAGAACAATATTAAATTAAAGAGTGATAAGAATGCAGGTATACAGACAGACAATAACCCCCCGGGTGGAACTGAAGAGTTGCATAGTGTGGGTGAGGAACAATCTCCTCAGTCTGTCAGTGGAGCAGGACATTGACAGCAGTCTGTCGCTGAAGCGGCTCCTCTGTCTGGAGATGATGCTGTTTAGTGGATGCAGTGGATTCTCCATTATTGACAGGAGTCTGCTCAGCGCCCGTCGCTCTGCCACAGATGTCAAACTGTCCAGCTCCGTGCCTACAATAGAGCCTGCCTTCCTCACCAGTTTGTCCAGGTGTGAGGCGTCCCTCTTCTTAATGCTGCCTCCCCAGCACACCACCGCGTAGAAGAGGGCGCTCACCACAACCGTCTGATAGAACATCTGCAGCATCTGATTGCAGATATTGAAGGACGCCAGCCTTCTAAGGAAGTATAGTCAGCTCTGTCCTTTCTTACACAGAGCATCAGTATTGGCAGTCCAGTCCGATTTATCATCCAGCTGCATTCCCAGGTATTTATAGGTCTGCACCCTCTGCACACAGTCACCTCTGATGATCACGGGGTCCAGGAGGGGCCTGGGCCTCCTAAAATCCACCACCAGCTCCTTGGTTTTGCTGGTGTTCAGTTGAGTTCAGTTCAGTTTGAGTCGCACCATTTAACAAAGCCCTTGATTAAGTTCCTATACTCCTCTTCCTGCCCATTCCTGATGCAGCCCACGATAGCAGTGTCATCAGCGAACTTTTGCACGTGGCAGGACTCCGAGTTGTATTGGAAGTCCGATGTATATAGGCTGAACAGGATCGGAGAAAGTACAGTCCCCTGCGGCGCTCCTGTGTTGCTGACCACAATGTCAGACCTGCAGTTCCCGAGACGCACATACTGAGGTCTGTCTGTAAGATAGTCCACGATCCATGCCACCAAGTATGAATCTACTCTCATCTCTGTCAGCTTGTCCCTAAGGATCAGAGGTTGGATGGTGTTGAAGGCACTAGAGAAGTCCAGAAACATAATTCTTACAGCACCACTGCCTCTGTCCAAGTGGAAGAGGGATCGGTGTAGCATGTAGATGATGGCATCCTCTGCTCCCACCTTCTCCTGGTATGTGAACTGCAGAGGGTTGAGGGTGTGGCGGACCTGTGGCCTTAGGTGGTGAAGCAGCAGCCGCTCCATGGTCTTCATCACATGTGACGTCAGAGCTGCAGGCCGGACGTCGTTCAGCTCACTAGGACGTGATATCTTTGGAACAGAGGGGATGCAAGATGTTTTCCAAAGCCTCTGGACTCTCCCCTGTTCCAGGCTCAGGTTGAAAATGCACTGTAGAGGACTCCCCAGCTCCAATGCACAGGCCTTCAGCAGTTGTGGCGATACTCCATCTGGACCCGCTGCTTTGCTGGCACAAAGTGTCCTCAGCTCTATGCCTCCCTGGGCTGCTGTAATTGTGGGTTGGGGTAGCCTCTCTCCTATGCTGGTATCAGCAGAAGGATGGTTGGAGGGTGTAGTACTCCGAGGTGAGAGTGTGTTAGGGTGGTCAAACCTGTTAAAAAAATTGTTCATCTGGTTTGCTCTCTCCACATCTCTCTCGATGGTGGCACCCCACTTCGAGCTGCAGCCAGTGATGATCTTCATCCCATCCCACACTTCTTTCATGCTGTTGTTCTGCAACTTCTTCTCCAGTTTTGTCCTGTACTGCTCCTTCGCTGCCCTGAGCTGGACTCGCTGCTCCTTCTGCACGCACTTGAGCTCATGCTGATCACTGCCTTTAAAAGCCCTTTTCTTCTGGTTCAAAAGGCCCTTGATGTCACTTGTAATCCATGGCTTGTTGTTAGCATAGCAGCGTACTGTTCTTACTGGAACTACAATGTCCATACAGAAATTGATGTAATCAGTAGTGCAGTCAACAACTTCCTCAATGTTCTCACTATGTGATCCCTGCAGGATATCCCAGTCCGTAGTTCCAAAGCATTCTCTCAGAGCCTGCTCTGCCTCAGGGGACCAATTCCTGAATGAGTGTGTGGTTGTAGGTAGCTCTCTCACTCTTGGTTTGTAGTGAGGCTGAAGCAGAACCAGGTTATGATCTGCTTTCCCAAGTGGAGACAGCGGGGTGGCGCTGTATGCATCTTTAACGTTTGCATACAGTAGGTCAATAGTCCTATTTCCCCGGGTGTTACAATCCACATACTGGGAGAAGGCAGGTAATGTTTTATCCAGCGTCACATGGTTAAAGTCTCCAGCAATTAGCACAAGTGCCTCGGGGTGCTGCGTTTGCAGTTTAGCAACAGCTGAGTGGCTGAGTCACTCGCTATCTCCACATCCGCCCGAGGAGGGATGTAAACAGTAACAACAATGACGTTTCCAAACTCTCTGGGCAAGTAATAGGGACGCAAACTTACGGCCAACAGTTCGATGTCCCTGCAACACGAGGAGATTTTAACATTTACATGTCCAGAGTTGCACCATCTTGTATTGACATAGAGTGTGAGTCCACCTCCTTTGTTCTTTCCGCAGGTACTTGCGTCACTGTCCGCTCTAACTGTGCTAAACCCAGGTAGCTAAGTATGCCACCATCTTAAATAGTTTCTGAGTAATAATGTCACGTATTATGATAACACATCTTGTGTCTAGTAATGGATGTCATCGCAAAAAATAATGAGGCCATTGTTAACTGAAAGCATTACAAAATAGCCACAATTGTGGCAGAAACCCTTTCAAGTTGGTATTTCTGGCATGTGTTCCTTCTGGTCTACAGTCACCCATTTGCTTTCCAGTTTACTGAGCTGCAACATTCCCTTTCCTTCACTTTTTTTGTTTTGTTTTAGTTTTCTGATGATTCTTCTGTTCCTTTTAATTCTTATCTAAAGAGATTCTTTTTTTTTCCTCTGTAGTGTAGCTGCTAAAATTATTCTTGCTGCTAGATGTAAATCCCCAAAATTGGTAACTGTTTAAGACTGGGTTGTTTTATTTTTACTTTTTTGTTTTATTTACTTCTCTTAGAAACATCTACTGTCAAAATTAATAATGCTTCTCCTAAATCTTTCAGTCTGTGGAGGATGGTGGCTGAGGCACTAAAATCCCTTCTATTTCAGCTTTTATTCTGTTATTATTTTTAATCCCCTTTTTCCCTGTTCTTAGTTCACTTTATTTGAAGCACAAGAGCACTGTGTAGGGTCAGATTAAAATGGCTTGGGAGGTTGTTTTTTGTTAGTTTTGTTTTGTGGTTGGATTTCATGATTGATATAGTGACAATCAGTTGAATAATGTGGAAGCTGTAATAACAACAACATTTATTTCTATAGCACATTTTCATACAAATAATGTAGCTCAAAGTGCTTTACATGATGAAAAAAAAGAGAAAGACAAAGCAAGAATTAAAATAAGACAACACTAATTAACATAGAATAAGAGTAAGGTCCGATGGCCAGGGGGGCACAGAAAGAAAAAAAAAAAAAAAACTCCAGATGGCTGTAGAAAAAAAATCACCCAGCCCCCTCTGGGCATAAGGCTCAGGAACAGATTCAGATGGCTGCCCCAGAAGCATTTCTTCATCACAAGGTGTCCGACTATTCCCAACTGTTTGGACAGTAGTACATCCACATTCATCTACCTACTGAGTGCAGTCACCAACTACCAAATGTCTTGTGTGCAACAAGAATGGGCACTGCAAAGAAATGATCTACGTGGTGCCATGTTTGTAGGGCTGTCATTCAGATAAAGACGTTTAGTCATGTAGCTGGTCAAAATAAAGTCATTAACAGTTTCTTTACGTTTTTAACAGAGTTATTGTTTATAATAAAAATGTTGCTTTCTGATACATTTCTTTATATTTTTACAAGCTTTGATTGAGTCCATTATTTATTATATATGCATTGACCTAGACTGCAGCGTACTGGTAATAAGTGGTCCAGCAGTCAGTGTGTTAAAAGGAGAAAGCACCCATGAAGCAGCTATTTATATCTGGAACAGAACCAAGCAGCCTGCAAGTATCAACAAATAGTGTGCTTAATAGTTTAAACACAATGGAGAGGATTACACAAGAGGAGAACACAAGTACAACAGAAAAGAGCAAGAAATCAAACTGCTGTATGGATCTGGCCACATAAGCTTGAATCCCAGCTTGTCATATTGAGCCACAGGGCTTTCATGTGAGGTGAGGTAACAAGGCATATGCATTTCGAAGCTACATGTCAGTAACTGATATTGACTTTTATTTTCCTGTTTTTCACATATTGTATTGTGTGTATATCGATTGTCAAATTGTGTTAATTTTTGGAGCACTATTAAGGTCCCAGTCATGTGTACAATGTCTGTTACAATTGCACGTGTTTCATTACAGAACAAAGAGCTGGCTCCTTTTAATCTCAGGACAGTACGAGTCTGACAAGGTATTCAGTGTGTGTTTCGCAATCAGTTTTTTTAAAGTCACAAAACTCAATAACCTTATACAGCAGATTTAGAAAGTATTCAGACCTCTTCACCTTTTCCACATCTTGTTATGTTGCAGTCTTAAGCTAAAATCATTCGAATTAATAATTTCCCACTTTAGGCAACAGTCAATGCAGCAAAATGACAAAGCAAAGACAAAAAGACTTTTTGCAAATTTATTAAAAATAAAAATAAACTGAAATAGCAGATTGGCAGAAGTATTCAGACTTTTTGCCATGAGAAGAAATGTGGCTCAGGTGCTTGCATTTCATTGATCATCACTGAGATGTTTCTACACCTTGTTTGGAGTCCACCTGTGGTCAATTCACACAATTAGAAAGGCACACACACGTCTATATGAGGTCTTACAGTTGGTAAGATCAACAGGCTAATTAAAAAGGCAAGCTTAGTTACAAGACACACTCTGGACCCCCTGGAGGTCATAGCAAAGTTGAGAAGTAAAAATAAAACTGAGTGTCATTATGAACAATGCTGCACATCCTCTTTGTGACACACTAACACTGAGGACTTTCATCCAATGACTTAGTGTGTTAAGAAACACTACCAGGGCTCCTTAATAACAACAGCTATACGTTTACATAATGCCTCACTCAGACTGTGACAGCCAAGTCACGATCAACAATTTTTCTTTCATTGGAATTTTTGGAACTCCAGTGTGTGTTCAGACCAAAGTGTGTACGTGTATTTATTTATGTACTTATTTAGCTTTCTATTTTTGTAATTATTTTTTTATTTAAAAAGCTTCTGTAAAAAACAAATTTCCCTTTGGGGACAAATAAAGGCAGGGACTGGGAAACTGGACAGAGTTGAGAGAAAGTTGAACAGAGCAAAGAACAGAGATATGCTTAACGAAAACCTGCTCTAGAGTGCTCTGCATCTCAGACAGGGCCAAAGTTTCTCCTTTCAACAGGACAATGATCCTAAGCACATAGCAAAGACAACACGGGGTGGATTAGGGACAACTCTGGGAAACTCCTTGAGTGGACCAGCCATAGCCCAAATTGGTTGGAAAATCCATAGAGAGACCTGAGGAAAACTGCCCACCGATGGTTTCCATCCAGCCTGACAGAGCTGGAGAGAATGTGCAGAGAAGAATGACAGAAAAATGTGCCTTGCCTTAAGTAGCATTATTTAACATGCCGGCCCTGTTGAGCAGTACTCTTTTTATCACCAAAAACATTCTCCCTTCTCTCTTTGGGTATCACTCAGTCTCTTTACTCTCACTGTTTATTCTACCAGCAGGCCTTTTACTGCAAACTCTCCTCCCAACTCCTGATTCAATTCTGCGTCCGGTCACTTTACGAGGATCACTTCTACCCTATTCCTTTAATCACTTCTGTAATTTAGAACTTCTGTTCTTTGGCTACATTAACACTAGACTAGAACTCCCCCACTACTGATATCCTTGCATCAATGAGCATTCAGAAGTCTCCATAAACATCACATCAACAAGGCAGATTAGTCTTTTGACCAAAATTAAATGTTTACGTCCAAGCTGCAACTTTTTTTCTTACATGGATTCATTAATTGGTTCCGTTGCCATTTCAAGGAAGCCATGCCTCAAGTATTAGTGGCTCTTATGTAATTTAGTAGTTAACCATAACCACTGAAAAATGGTGAGCTCAGACACAGTTTTAGTTTATTAGACGATGCATACCACATTTCAGCAATACCTTTATGGTGGAGTGATTTCTAGCATATAAGTTGATAAATATTTTGTGTTCAGTTGTAGTTTCCGCCAGAACGCTAGGGGGAGCTCTTATAAAATGTGTTACCTGTTGAAGGAATAGCAAAGTAGTCTAGGAATAAAAGAAAGTCTTCTTAATTGGTGATAGTACTTGCCTGTCGTAAAATAAAGAAGTTAACGTTCTGAGTTATCCATGGCTGGCTAATTATTTTACCCTGCTCTGGACATAACAAAATATTTTGTATGTCTTTATTTGTAAACTACAAAAAGCAAATTTAATATCTGATAGTGTTGTACATCATTGATGAGAACAGTGCTGCTTTGATGTTTACCTAACCAACTCCCTCAATCTTTAGGACTGACTCAGAATGTGAAATTTAGGGTGAGGGGATGGAATATCAGACTAGCTTAGCAAAGGTGACTGTGTTTGGACTAGAACTTCTAAGTTTTCCACCACAGGGAGGCCATAAACTGACTCAAAAAAGCAAATGGTCAGAAAGGGACTGGAAAATTAATTCTATTGGTCGAAAGTGTGGCTCTTTGTGATTGATTTTGAATCAGAGGTCATTCTGTACTATGACACCCCATTGGTTAAAGAATAGTATGAAGTTAGTCACCTCGCCTGAACCTCTCACTGTCACCATCTGCCATGAGGATAAAACCATGATGAAAACAATTCAGTCTTGGCAGCTATATTGAGAAAAGGTTGTGGCCTGTTTCAAAAGTCCATTCAATGGCAGCTAAGCAAGCTAGACTGAAGATAGGCTGAGAGCTGCCTATGGACGTAAGATGCACTGCTACTTTGGCTGTTAAGTTATTGTTTGCCAATGTTCACATAGTATTCTGCATCCTAAATATTCTGGGCATTTTTTATCAATAATCCATAATTAAATGTGTAACTTAATACCTGCCTGTTTATTTACCACACCCCTGACCTTAACTTCACTATATTTATGTCCTTTCCCACCCCTTTCCTAATCTTAAAGTTTTCTATAAAAGCGCTAATCTCAAAATCACATCTGCGGTCCTGAGGTTAAACTCCCTGGTGTAGTTCCTTTTTAAAATGCCTCAACTGAAATATAGTTTTAGATTTTTTTTTAGATGCTTGACTGCATCTCCTTGTTTTAAATGCTGGATTTAAAATTGCTTGAAATGTATTTTAACTGTTTTTACTTGCAATTTTTAGATCACAAGTAGGGGGGGCTTTTTTTAACCCCCTGCCTTTTTATGATTTTTATTGCACCTTTATAGTAGATTTTAATACATAATTTAAGATATTATTTAAGGATACTTTTAAGCATTTTACAAATGATCTTTAGAGCATTTATTAAGACTATTATAGTAACTTGGTATAGTTTGTAATAAAATTCTGATTGGGTAGAGACACTTGTTTCAGCATTTCTCCTCTAACCCAGCCCTGCCTGTTTATTTACTCTGTCTAATTGCCTAAGATTCCAGATGTAGAGGTGGGCAAGTGCTGAAGAACCTGGGGCCTCATGTATAAACGGTGCATACGCACAAAAATGTTGCGTAACCCTGTTTCCACGCTCAAATTGTGATGTATAAAACCTAAACTTGGTGTAAAGCCACTCACATTTTCACACTAGCTCAAACCCTGGTGTACGCAAGGTCTCCGCTCGGTTTTGCGTTCTAAGCTTACACATGGCTTAACGTCTATTAAAGAGCTGATTGTGTGGCGATTAGGTATTTGGAGAAAGAAAAGTAAGGACAGAAATTGGGGGTTAGTACGTTTGTGAGAGACAGTACTGCTGCAATAAATTATTTCATCGAAGGAAACACATGGCTAAGCAAGCATCTTGCATGAGACATGAACAATCACTACGCCACTGTGTTCCCATGTTTAATAACATGCTTTAATTCCTATCATCATGAAAATGATTTCAAGTATACATCTCAGTATTTTATTTATTCAGAGAGCTGTAATATCACAAATGTAATGGATTCTGTGTCCTGTCGGAGGAAGAGAAAGCCCGTTTAAGAACCACGTAGTGCACATAGAGCACATAGAAGATCAAATACAAAACAAAGCATTTAACGTGCTACTTTAGTTACGATAGGGTTTGAGAAACTAGTAAATTAAACGATTTTAAGATGAAGTTTATAATGTTCTATTTTAATGACAAAATAAACTACGTCATTAAAGTGGAAATTTTGAGATTAAAGTTGACATTCCGTGTTTTTTTTCCCCACTGTGTGCCTATTTTTTTTCTCTATACCCTAATAACTTTCATATGACACTCAACAGGTGGGCTACAACTCGCCTTCTTACGGCGACTTTGATATCTGACAACTTATTTTTTATTTCGGGCACTGTGCGACTTTGTGAACTTGAGCTTTTGAGTTTCTCCAACACTCTATGTCACTGAATCAACTTCCTTTTGTTGTTTATACCACTGTTTAAACCAATAAATAGTATGTTTTTCCTTGCCTCCACTTGGTATTCGCTGAAATTCTTCTATTTCCCCCCGTGCTTTAGCCATTGCCTTTTCACAGAATGCTGATCTTAAAGGCTATTTATATTGATTTGCATGTTCAAAGAGGCGTAATTCTGGAAGGAGTTTGGGGAGTGGCAGCAGGTGTGTGCACGTGTGTTACTTTTTACGCTGACCAGGATTTATGGAGCGGAAGAACATGAAAGTTGGCGAACGTGCAGATTTATGCATCTGGATTTTTTTGTGCGTATGCACATTTCTGCTTTTGTCCTTACGCCATGTTTTAGTGTTAATTCTACGCACAGCGTTATGCATGAGGCCCATGGTCACAGAGTGGAAAGCATTTGGGATTTTAGACTAAAATGTCTACATGTCTAAATGTTAAGGTATACACCAGAGGTCCCCAACTCCAATCCGGGGGGGGGGGGGGGGGGGGGGGGGGTTTGGGGGGGGCTGCAGATTTTTATTCTAACCCTTTTCTTAATTAGTGACCTGTTTTTGCTACTAATTAACTTCTTTTGAAATAATTTCATTGACTTCCTCTTGAAGACTTTGACCCCTCTATTGTTTCGTTCTCTGTAATTAACAGCCAAACAGTAATGAGATACAAAATGAGCAAAACATGACCAGCAAACTGTGTCCATCATACAATATCTGAAAATAAAGAAAGATGAAGGTCTCAGGAATGTTGATCTGCTCAGGTCCTCTAAACATTTTACCAGTGCTGTTAGAAAAGAGAAAATAAACAATTTCAGAAATGTATGCCATTGCACAATGAGAGCAGCAACAAGCAATGGAATTAATGAAAGGGTTTAATTAACAAGAAGAATCTGAGCCTAAATAAACAACTGCTTGGAGTGAAATTGGTTGGAGTTTGAGGCTCTAACTTAGTTGGTCTTCTGTTGGCTCTCTCACTTCACATTTTATTTCTGTTTGGGTGCCATTTAAGGAAAGAAATGAAGCAATTCGGAGGAATGATGAAGCAATTCAGGGGAACAGAAATTAATAAAACAATTCGGAGGAATGATGAAGAAATTCAGGGGAACAGAAATTAAAAAAGCAAAGCAATTAAAATGAATTCAAAAGAAGTTAATTAGCAGCAAAAACAGATCACTAATTAAGAAAAGGTTTCAAATGAAAACCTGCAGCCATTGTGGCCCTCCAGGACCGGAGTTGGGGACCCCTGGTCTACACAATAAAGAGTATTAAAGGGGAAAATAGGATCATCATAAGACCCTACACCAGGGGTGAGCAAAGTCGTTCCTGGATGGCTGCAGTGGCTGTGGGTTTTTCTTCCAACCCCATTGCTTAATAAGAAGCACTTATTGCTCAAGTAACACTTCTGCTTCATTTTCATTGTCTCACTCGTTAAGATTTTTGAACGCTTATTGCTTATTTTAGTGATAAACAGCTGTATTCTCATTTTTTAATTGCTCCTTATTACCAATAAGATGCAAATGACAAAAGAAACCAGCAATTCTCCGTTTAGCTTCCATTTACACCTCTGTGTATTTATCATGCACTGTCTGGTTTAATTAAATACTTGGAAGGAAAGTGGAGAAAAAAGTGAAGGACTGAGAATTACTCGTCCATTTTAGACTTCAAATCATTTGGATGATATCCTTACAACGGAAAAAAATGTAAGATATGAGAATGGCTTGACTTTGCAGAGTTAAAGCACTAACATGCCATGAAATTAAATTATTGGCAACAATTGCTTTCTAATTAAGCAATTGGGTTGGAACAAAAACCTGCAGCCCTCCTGGACTTACTTTGCCCACCCCTGCCCTACACAGTAAAACAGCCTTACATGATATTTTAAGCAATTATAAAAACTCAAATGCTGTAAAATTAATATTTAGAAATCACAAATCTCATGCCATTTGATAGTATGGAAGCAATCTTACTTTACAAGATTTATTCATTTGTGTGTGTGTTTTGTATACTTTGCTCCCTAATCTACAGTATTTTTGCTAAAATGTGCTCTACAGGTTTCTGTAATAACTGTTGGGAAGATTGTTTCACATTTCTGATTAGTTCACATTTATTTTAGCGACTATGAAAACTGATCGGCCCAGGCCCTTATTATGCATTTCAAATCACATAGTCCTGTGCCAGGCCCAATATGCCTGAGTCCACTGAGCACTTTTATGATCCTGTGGGGTCTGTTTGTGAGCGGCTTATGAACTTTCTGCTTATAAATGGCAATAAAGCAATAGTTCCATAATTCTTCAAATTCTCTTTATTACTTTCTGCTATAGATATATGTTAAGAAGATAAAGCCAGAGGCACTGACAGGGGACACTTTTATAGGAAGAATAAAGTTTTATTGAGGCAAATGCAAAAAGATCAGAGAAAAAACACTAGAAGACCCCAAAGGAAGAAAAAATTGTAGCTTTCTCTAATGATGGGCATCTCCATCTATCTAGCCCGGGCTCCCCTGAGTCCCCTAAATGAAAAAAGCATTGCTCACTACACCCTTAATCTAGTGGCTCCTATCTAAAAATTTATTGTGTTGTTACTGTTTTGTGGGCTGAGAGTTAACCCTTCCACTGGCAGGTGCTGCTTAAAAATATGTGCTCATGGAAAATGGCTGTGCTGTCATCCCTGTGATAACATTCATTGAACTGATATTACAATGCATAAATCACATTTTCAAGGACTATCTTCACTTCACTAATGAATTGAGCTCAAACTGCTTTCTGCCATTGTAAAGGTCTTATATTCCAGTGTGCTGCCAGGACAGGCCTGCACAGTTTTTTGTCCTATTTTCAGTAGGCTCCTGTAACATTAATGGTTTGGGTGAATTTAGACATCAATTATCCATTCATTTTTGTACTCATTTTACTTGCCAGGTGACTGACAAAGAGAAGGTCACAAATGTACAATGGACACAGAAATTATTCAGACCCCTTCACCTTCTGCATTCCTTATTGTTTTGTAGATTTAATTTTAATGCATACATTTGTAATTTTTTCCCATCAATGTACACTCAACAACCCATAATGACAAAGTGTATATATTAAACGAGTTCTTCCACTTATGTTCTCTTGCATAGAAAGTGTTTGAATGTTTTAGATCTCCAAGGAACAAAGGTTTACTGTACATCTTACACAAATTCAAACTTCAAGGGAAAGAGTATAAAGCAGATACCGTATATACTAACGTATAAGTCGGGTCTTGAAACCCGAAAAATTGATCATAAGATCAGACCCAGACTTATACGTCCGATCAAAAATGCGACACTTAATTTGTTTTTGTTTTTTTTTTTACATCTTCTTGCCTCTTCCAATCTGGCATCAGTTTCTCAGACGCATCGAATTTTGTTGCAGCAGCACAGTTACCAATTTCTTTCGCTACTTCAACGACATTTAATTTAAAACCAGCTTCATATTTTTTTCTGATTGAACGCTCCATCATAGATAAGGGATGCTCTTATGATAAAGGTGTATGAGGGTGTGAGATACAAAAAACACAAAACAGAGCAAATGTTGCTAATGGAATAGTTTGGGTATCACTGTGTGGTCACGTAGGTACAATAGAGAGAAAGAGAGAGAGAGAGAGAGAGAGAGAGAGAGGTTAGGAGCACATGCTGATGCAGCGAGTTGCCACACCCACATAGAAAAAACAGGCAGTGAGCTCCATGGTTACTCTATCAGGTGGGCGTTAGCATATCATAATCTCTTGGACCAATAGCGTGAGTTTTCTACATTCAACTTATACAACTGACATTATAAAATACCAGAAATTATACTGTAAAATCAAGTTCTGACTTATTCACGAGTATATATACGGTAGATAAATAGATAAGAAAAACACTATATAACATAGATTTTACGATAGATAGATAGATAGATAGATAGATAGATAGATAGATAGATAGATAGATAGATAGATAGATAGATAGATAGATAGATAGATAGATAGATAGATAGATAGATTTATTTTAGTATTTTAGTATAGTAGGCAGGATAGATAGATAGATAGATAGATAGATAGATAGATAGATAGATAGATAGATAGATAGATAGATAGATAGATAGATAGATAGATAGATAGATAGATAGATAGATAGATAGATAGATAGATAGATATTCAGCAGACATAGAGGGCATTATGGACCACCAATGCAAAACATGAAAACAATGTTAAAATTATATAAAAAATCAATATACTGTAACTAATTATATTACACTTTTGTGCAAGTCAGTGGAGCTTTATCATTTTATTCCCTTTGCAATAATTGCATATTCCCTCATTTTTGAGATTTTATTACAAAAATTAAAGGTAAAACAAATAATTAAAAAATGAATGTAATTTATCAAGGGGTGTTACTACAATTATTGGAAAAGACACAGGACGTGCTACTGACAGGTCCATAACTGGAAGAGAAACGTAACAGGCAGTTAATTCACTGACCAGCACAACAATTTATAGGGGAATATATAAAAACTAAATGAAAAAAAATCAAGAGGCTGAATGGTCTTATTTCTACAAAAGTAAAATCCAACTAATAAGAACTAAAAGTAAGTTAAGAGTGAATGTTCTTGCAGCTTTATTTTAATGAGTCATAATTGATCATGGTGGCTTCCATTAAAAGTGCTCCTATACTGTACCTAGCTGTTAAATTTGAAGAAAAAATCCGATCTAGAAAGTGTTGCAGAAGTGTTGAAATATTTTCCACATCTGTACAATGGATTACACTGAGCTCTGTGGGATGTTCAGTCCTGTTGAAATGTTTTTTTACACTTGCCCAGGCTTGTCTATTATCAGATCTCTCACTTGAATGATTTTTTTTATCTTGATTCTGAATATCCCTTTGAAGGTCAACATCATAATGTAGAATCTGATAAAGTATATAGAGACATGTCATTTAAAGTAAAAGATAAATTATTATGGCGGCACGGTGGCGCAGTGGGTAGCACTGCTGTCTCGCAGTTAGGAGACCCAGGTTCACTTCCCGGGTCCTCCCTGCGTGGAGTCTGCCTGTTCTCCCCGTGTCTGCATGGGTTTCCTCCCACAGTCCAGAGACATGTAGGTTAGGTGGATTGGCGATTCTAAATTGTTCCTAGTGTGTGCCCTGCGGTGGGCTGGCGCCCTGCCCAGGGTTTGTTTTCCTGCCTTGCGCCCTCTGTTGGCTGGAATTGGCTCCAGCAGACCCCCCGAGACCCTGTAGTTAGGATGTAGCAGTTTGGATAATGGATGGATAAATTATTATTAAAGCTGGTGGTCAGCTAATTTCAATACAGATGACACCCAAATTTGTGAAATGTTGCGTAATGATTATGTTGCATTTACAAAGGGTTAAATACTTTTTAAAAATGACAACTTCTATTCTTCATTTTATGTAGATTGTTAAAGGTTTTGAAATTTTTGGATTTTTTTAGTAATTTAAGGGAAAAATATCTTAATTTAAACAAAGCCAAACTAAGAGAGTGAGGTTATGGCCAGAAGTCTTTCTAAAAACTTAGGGGTTCTTAAACCTTTTAATCCGAGGAACCAAAAAAGAAAATCAATGCTACACTGGAATCCAAGAAATAACATTAGAACAATCCAGATGAGAACTGATCATTCAGCCCAACAAAGCTCACCAGTCCTATCCACTTAATTTTTCTAAAATGCCATCAAGTCTACCTTTCAAAGCCCCTGAAGTCCTATTGTCTACCACACTACTTGGCAGCTTATTCCAAGTGTCTGTCATTCTCTGTGTAAAGAAAAACCTCCTAATATTCATGTGAAATTTACCATTAACATGTTTCCAACTATTGTCCCCTTGTTCTTGATGAACTCTTTTTCAAGTAACAGTCTTGATCTACTGGATTAATCCACTATACTTCATATTTTTAAACACTTCAACCTTGTCACCTCTTAAACTTATTTTGCTTGAACTGAAAAGGCTCAGCCATTTTACTCTTTCCTCATAACTCATCCCCTATAGATCCAGAATCAGCCTAGTCGCTCTTCTCTGGACTTTATCCAGCATTTCTATGTCCTTTTGTAGCCTGGAGACCAAAACTGCACACAGTACTCCAGATGAGGCCTCACCAGTGTGTTATAAAGGTTGAGCAGAACCTCCTTGGTCTTGTACACCACACATTGTGCTACATAACCTGACATTCTGTTAGCCTTCTTAATGGCGTCTGAACACTGTCTGGAAGCTGGTCGTGTTGAGTCTACTATGACTCTTAAATCCTTCTCATAAGGTATACATTCGATATTCAGACCTCCCATTTTGTATTCAAACTTAACATTTTCACTTCCTACACGTAATACTTTATATTTACTAGTTTTAAACTTCATCTGCCACAAATCTGCCCAATCCTGTACGCTGTCCAAGTCTCTCTGTAATATTTCAGCAGATTCTAGATTATCTGCTAATCCAGTTTGTTACGTATACTCCTATCCAAATCATGTATATATATTAAAAGCCCTAGCACTGCCACTTGGGACACCACTCTTAGCATAACCCTCTGCTTCCTGTGTCTGAGCCAACAAGATAAAGAACCTCAATCTAATGCTAAGCTAGCACTGGCACAGCAACACTTGGCTATCAGTAAGCAACAGGACACTCATCTAGATACTGCCTGAATTATTGCTAGGGACTTTAACCAGACAGATCCTCAAACTGTGCTCCAGAAATTTTACCAATGTGTGCAGTACCCTACCAGGGGATCAAACAGCTTGAATGAACAGTGTGAATTTCCCATCGGGATTAATAAAGTATCTATCTATCTATCTATCTATCTAGCTTGGATAAATGATATACAAATGTAAAAGACTCCTATAAAGCCCCCCCTTACACCACCCCTTGGACACTAAACATTTTTCATTATTTTTGATGCCTGCATACAGAAACAAAGCTGTCACAGACAGTGAAAATATGGCCTGAGCATTGTCATATCCTAACTCCAGGACTGCTTTGAATGCGCACAGTAGGAACTGTTTGCTCGGCGGGCTGTACGGGGCACAGAGATAGACCTGGGGGAGAAACAAATCTGCTGTTTTCTACATCCGTCACTGTGTGGATAATGGCAGTTATGGAGAAGATAAAAATTTTTCCAAATACGAAACCATGGATGACCAAAGAGCTGAAACACCTTTTAAAAGCACGTAGCTGGCCATTTCAATCTGGGGATCCCATTGCCTACAGTGTTCTATCTACTGGAAATGTGTGGAAGATCATTTTTACAGCATGGATACCAGGGGCATTTGGAAAAGCATTACTGACCACAAAAGCAGGCCTGTCTCTCCCCACAGTGCTGTCACATTGGCCAATGCTCTCAATGCATTTTTGCCCGCTTTGAACGTAGCAACTCCACTCCACCTGGAAAGATCATAGCCACAGAGGATGCCAAGTCTCCCACTTTCCGACTCAGCATGTATGATGTACGACACAAGCCGCAGGGAGTCAATCCACATAAACTGCTGGACGGGAGAAGTTCAGGACAGGTGCTCAGAAGCTGCGCTGACCAGTTGGCTGAGGAACTTACACATGTCTTTAATCTCTCCTTGACATTGGAAATGGTCTCTGCATGCCTTATGTCAGCCATTATTGTGCCAGTGCCAAAGAAAACCAACATCAGTAGTAAGAATGATCATCATTCAGTTGCTCTGGCACTGATAATAGTTAAGTGCTTTGAAAGACTGGCTTTCTCTTACATTAAAGCCAACATCCCCACCTCCCTGGACTCAATTTGCTTACAGAGCTCATAGATCTCCAGAAAATGCCATCTCTAATTCTGCACACAGCCATGACTCATATGGAGGGACAGGGCACAAATGTGAGGATGCTATTGGTAGACAATAGCTTTGCTTTCAATACTGGTGTCCCCTCCCAGCTTATCCATAAAGTGCACCAGTTGGTCTTCAGCATACCACTATGTAATGGATCCCCAGTTTCCTGTCGGAGCACCATCAGGTGGTACAGCTGGGACCCCATTTCTCCTCAACCATAATCTTGAACACAGGCACACTGCAAGGCTGTGTACAGAACACCATCCTCTACTTCCTTTTCCCTCATGATCGTGTATCTTTGTATACCACCAATACCGTCATACAATTTGCACGTGACACAACAGTGATTGGGCTAATTTCCAATAATGACGAATCGACTTACAGAGCGGAGGCGAAAAATCTGGTGAGATGGTGTTCTGTGAACAACCTATCCCTCAACACAGTGAAGACCAAGGAGCTCATTGTTAATTTCAGGAGATCATGTGATGAGGATCAATGCACAGCGTTTTACATGAGGCCCCTGGACACTCCTTGAATAACAACGGCAAGATACTAGAAAGATGTGAAATTACCAAAACCAGCATTTTTCTATTTAATTGGTTCAAGTAAATACTCGCTAAAACACCACAAAGCTGTAATTTGGAGGTGTTGCTTCAATTAATACTGCCGCACCATCTGAGCTGAGCCACGTTTCACTTAGCGTAAGAAAGTCTATTTCTCTATCACTGATAAGATCGTTAATGTAAAATAATCATGCTGGTTAACGCTCTAATATTCAGCAAAGCCACATTTAAGGTCTTGGAAGAGCAGAGCTGAATTGAAATGTTACAGCACCTTGAAATGGTAATTAAGTTATTCATGCTTAATGCCACTTTGTGTGGATTTTTTTTATTTAATCTATAATCTGTTGTTATAATTCTAATACATTTCACATCTGTAGGTAAAATGGTAACTAAATTATTCACATTTATACCGATTTGTCAGGGGGTATTTTGGTCGGACAATGGTTAGTTATTATAGTGCAAATGCAGTGCACATGTGATGGTGAACGCACTACAGAATTATCTTTCCTAAAAAGGCATTATAGAAAATACTATGACTAAAATTACACAGTCAGAAATAAAACAGATTACCTTTGAGATATTTTCAGAGAGGAACCAGGTGCCGAATCTGTTTGTATGCAGACCATATTACCTGAAGAAATGCAGTCTGTCCCAGAAAAGATCCCAGTTGTCCATGAAACCGATGTTTTGTCTCTTGCAGAAGTCTCTGAACCAGTTGTTCAAGGCCAGCAGACACCTTCAAGCCGTAGGCAGGGGGACCTGAAATGATGATTCTTGCGGTCAGCGCCCTCCCCTTCATGGCTTGAATTAGTGCTGCAAAGTCCACCTTTAGAACTTTCAGCTGGCGATATTGAAAGTTATTTACACGTGCATGTACAGCAGTACAATGGTCCCAACAGCCCTGTCCTTGTGCTTCTCAATGACTGTTGGCTCTGTTCTTGCAATATCTTGCACTCCTGTACTAGGAAAAAATAGAAACAAAAGATTTCTGTTCAGGGCATAAAATATTCAGGTTGCATACAATCCATATTACTAACCGAGAATGGTAAACCGGATGGCATGGACGCTGGTACACGGCGATGGGACCATGAGACATACTGCGCAGGCACATACAGCGCGCGTCTCATAAACCGCATGCGAAGTCGTATCCACCGTGAACGAAGGAGTCACGGCCCAAAAACGAAAGAGCTCAACTGACGTGAATGAGAAATGAAGCAACAACGCGCCCATAGCTAACGACTAATGACACGGCCATACAAAAAAGAGGATTCTGCGCTGCAGCCCAGATTCAAACGGAAGAGGCTACGGCGGCCCCACAGGTCCACAATGATAGTATGGAAGGCGCAGGCATCACCGCCATATTGTGAGTGGCACTACTACAGAAGGCACAGGCATCACCGCCATATTGTGAGTGGCGCTACTGCGGGGTGAAGTTAGGAATAATGTGCTGCTTGGGAATGTACAAACCACTGAATGCTTTACACCGAATTCAAACACAATACAGCTCAACGATACAAACACGAGCCCACTTAGATAAGATCAATGAACGCAGGCGCCTACAACGCGCGTCTGAAACTGCGGAAGCAAAGCAGGCACAGGTTCAAAACAAACGAGCTCGACTGACGGATATACAAACACGAGCCCGGCTGGATAAAATCAATGAACGCCGGCGCCTACAACGCGCGTCTGAAATGCCGCAAGCAAAGCGGGCATGGCTTCAAGACGAACGAGCTCGACTAATGTATTTCAGGATACCCAACGCCGGGGGTAGGCGAGCAGGGGGCGGAGCCCCCCTTGTTGAATCTCTAATAACAAATACATCACAAAAGACTGAAGGCATGGTAGGGGAGCGGAGAGGGTTAAAGATTTCTGCATGGCAATGCTCAGCTGAGCCGACGGAGTTGAACAGGCCTTGAGCCCCAGTCTGCATTGCTGAAACAGCCAGATTCCATCATCGTCGTTTCGAGAAGTTGCAAGGGTAAAACTCATTTGGCCCAGTGGACGAGCAACACGGCGTAAGGTTGATGTTTCCAAATCGAGACAAGCTGCAGCTATCACAGCTGCTGAGGAGGTCTCTTTTAGAAGGTGAGCCTTCATTTCCCTGAAGTGCGTCAGTCTGGCAAGGAGTTGCTGAATTTCACTTGCAAGAGCCCAGAATTTTTCAACAATGCTCTGCATCTCATAGTCAGCCATCTGAACTCTTTGTGTTCTGTTAGTTAAGAGTCCAGAATCCATCCCATCAAGTTAGGGTCTGAACAGAATTGATCAAACTGCTTGTCTACTAAAATATGGCACTGACTTGTATTGTAAGAAGACAAGAAATCAATAACCAACAGTCTCGCCAGGTTTTTTGGTCCTTCCAAGGGCTCACACAGTAGATTAAGTGTTGCTGTGGCATCCTCCATTTCTCTTTTTGCTCTGTTTGCAAATTGTTAAAGGGGCCAGAGAGGCCTGAGTTTTATTTAGTGGTTGTTTCTTAACAAACTTCTCAAAGGTACTGTGGATGGCCAGGGTCTTTGCCCGGCCAGGACACTTCCAAGCTGGAATGACTGGGGAAGCAAGCGTGGTCAGCACGTTACCTCCCCTGGAATGTTAGATGGCAGTCCCCTGGGTTGCCTTGGACTCCCAAAGGGCTCCATGGGAGTTGGAGTTTGGTGCAGCCTTGTTGGGATCTGTGGGCACCAACGCCAGGGGGTGCTGTAGCCACCTGCTGAACCCTTATGGGCGATTCTTCCGCCACACCTGGAAGTGCTGCCAGATATACATCATCAAGCACCTGGAGCACTTCTGCGGGCGTTATAAAAGGTGCCAACAGACACTACTCGGTGAGCCAGAGTCAGGAGGAGGAGACAAAGCTTGCCGTGGAGGAGAAAAGAGAAGGAAAAGTATTGTGTTTGTGCTTAGTGGGACTGTGTTGTGCCTGTGGGAAATGAGGAAGGCGCTTCCCACGAGGTGAAGAAAAATAAAAAAACAGTGCCTCCTGCGTCTATCTGTTTCGGGTTGAGTGGCTGCTATGCCCTCTTACGCTTGTCACAAAGGGTATAATCATATGAGAAATTAAGCTGTCCAGTCTGAAATCATTTTGTTCTTTTGGTTGTTTTGATTTTATAATTGGAGTAACATTTGCCTTTTTCCACAGTCCAGGCACCAGCTGTAATTGAACCTGCATTTGAATGGTGTCCATTTTTACAGGGCTAATAACCAAGGATCCTTAAGGCAGAAAAGGAAAACTGCTAAACAAAAATGAGAAGTTGTGTGTTTTATTGAACTATAGCAAGTAGAGAAAGAAACGAGTAGGCAGATATGGGAATTGGAAATTCAGTAGAATACATGTATGGCAGTTGGGCTTACATTATTTTCTCTTGTGTTTTTATTTTTATTTTTTGTGATTTACTCTCTTTATAGCCCAGATAAATGGAGAGGGATGGCATCAGGAAGGAAATCTGGCCATAAACACCATGCCAAAACCTCAAAAACATCGACCCCACCTAGAGGTGGGAAAAGATGAAAAGGAGGAAGAAGGAGGTAACACTGTATTACAATAAACACTTTCAGGTCCTCGCCTGTAAAGGCAAGTCAGCAATATTTACACTTTATATACAAAGTAATATATATTTTAAAATGCCTAATTGGAAAGGAGTTGCCTGAGGCAAAATAATTAGTAGATATGCCAAAGACTGATCAGGGGTATTAAACTAAGTTTTATGAACACAGAATCCATACAACTGCTAAGATGGAGACATCTCATGTCTTGGAATTACATTGCTGTTTGCTTTTGGCTGTATTTGTATATACAACACATTTAATGCCTTGGAGTGGCCAAGTCAGAGTTCAGATTTCAATCTAAATAAGAACCTGTGGGCTTAAAAAAGGCTGATCCATCATGATCCCCATGTGACCTGACAGAGCTTGAGCAGTTTTACAAAGAAGGAAGAAAAAGGGCAGCGTGCAGACAAGTGGACACAGACTCAAGGCTGTCATGGCTATTAAAGCTACATCTAATTAATACTGACTTGAATAAATGCAATAGTTTATTTTGTGTTTTATATTTCTAATTAATTTAGACCAGTGTACGGAGATCTGTTTTTACTTTGACATGGACAAGTCTTTTTCTGATTATCAGTGTCAAAATAGCTAAATTAAATCTCATGTGATTCAAATTTGTATAACAATACTTATATTGAATACTTTTTATAGGTTTATATGCAGTTGTTAAATGTTGTATTTTGGTGTTGCAGGGCGTTTGTATTTATGCATGTCTTGAGCTTTCCTTTCTTAGTTTTTTTTTTCATTTAATATTATAGTACTGAAGACAAGCACAAATAAGAATTCTAACGTCCAAGTGATATTCCAATGGAACCCATGAGAATGTCAGGCGTTTCCACAGCAATTTAATTGCTCCCTGTCGTGTCATGCCTCATTAACACATACATTCTCCCATTCTATGGATGCTTATTTGTGCCACTCAATTTTCTTTTCAGTGTATTATTTCTCAGCTGTATAATTACTATACTATAAGGTGTAACACTTGTGTTTTTTTTTATCTTGGGACAAGTAGGAAGAAATCCAGCAGATATGTGGTGGTCCTTACAGAAGGAGAAATTGGATCTATGTATAAAATATCTGTTTAGTTTGAGAATTAATATTTCATACAGGGCCAACTTTACTTTCTAGCTTGGTCATAGTGTTTGAATTTCAGTGGGTTTATTGTTGTGAATGAGCATGTCCCCACTGAAGCTTCCTGGACATGAACTCCGGTCCTGAGACCCCACATAATTCTTAGGCCTGCTACACGTAACTGCATCTATAGATGTAATGGTGCACCTTCCAGGTTTGATTTTGGTCTTGGAGCATATGCTGAAGATGCAGGGTCTTGATGTTTTCTGGCAGATTGTATGCCCATCTTTTGCATTATTGGAATTTGTGAAGAGACACCTTTGAGTTATTGATATCAGCAGAGAGGCAGGCGAGTTTGAAATATGGCAAAATTCCCATTTCTCTAGGGATTGATAACCAAAAAACTGCAGGAAATTTGTGGTCGTGCCTGGAAGGTTGCCAGTTCAAGTCCCGTTACTGCTGGAAGGGATCCTACTCCACTGGGCCCTTGAGCAAGGCACGTAAACTTAAAATTGCTCCAGGGGCACTGTACTATGGCTGACCCTGCACTCTGACCTCCAAAGGTCATGTGAAAAGACAATTTCCCCTCTTGGATTAATATCAAATATTGTCAATAATTTCTAGGAAATCCATTAGTACAGGTTTTTCCCTGTGTTTACAGTTTTTTTATTCTGCAGTTTTTTTTATTATTAATAGTTATGATAGAGTTTGAAGTGTTCTAATTTGGTCTGTTTAATTTCTGCAATTATTATTGTCATTTTTGGCTTTTTATATTGTTATTATACATTCACATGAATGCCAGCATGTTGTTGATAGCAACTGTGCCATTCTTAAACCACCATGTACAACCTTGCATTTGATATTTAAAACCGGAAAAAGGCTACGTTCACACTGCAGCTCTATGCCCATTTTTTCATTCATATCTGACTCAGATCTGATGTTTTTGGAGAAGTGTGATTAGCATAAAAGATATGGAATCAAAACTTTTGCATCCAAACCTGCCCTATTACACTCTTACCAGACCTGTCTCAACGCTAGCTATAAATGCACACAAAAATCTTTTTCTTACGTGTTTCTCTTCCATGTCATTACGAGATTACAAGATCGGAGACATTCCGAACTGAAACAATGTAAAGTAGACTGGCAACCAGCATCTGAGTGAAAAAAAAATTGCTTCATCATTTTCAACCAACTTAATCCAGACCAGGGGTTTATTCATTTTTTGCATGTAGGGCATGCTTAGGATAGATATCTAAACTCATATCAAATTTGGATCAGGTCAAAATATTAATTAATTCATTACATTTATATAGTGCTTTTCTCAGTACTCAAAGCGCTATCCACACAGGGAGGAACCGGGAAGCGAACCCACAATCTTCCACAGTCTTCTTACTGCAAAGCAGCAGCACTACCACTGCGCCACCTGTGAGGACAATGTGAGCAGTCAAAAAAATGAAATCAAATATGAAGCAAAAATCAGGATACAGTCACTTTTAGCTGCAGAGTGAACATAGCCTTAAAAGACTCGTACTTCTTCAGACAATGGCTGTTTTATTTTTCAACAACAGCACTCAAAAATGTTAAAGGTGTGAAAATGATTAACATGGGAACATTAAATCGGGGTTCAACTGTACAGGTGCTGGTCATAAAATTAGAATATCATGACAAAGTTGATTTATTTCAGTAATTCCATTCAAAAAGTGAAACTTGTATATTAGATTCATTCATTACACACAGACTGATGTATTTCAAATGTTTATTTCTTTGAATTTTGATGATTATAACTGATAACTAATGAAAGTCCCAAATTCAGTATCTCGAAAAATTAGAATATTGTGAAAAGGTTCAATATTGAAGACACCTGGTGCCACACTCTAATCAGCTAATTAACTCAAAACACCTGCAAAAGCCTTTAAATGGTCTCTCAGTCTCGTTCTGTAGGCTACACAATCATGGGGAAGACGGCTGACTTGACAGTTGTCCAAAAGACGACCATTGACACTTTGCACAAGGAGGGCAAGACACAAAAGGTCATTGCTAAAGAGGCTGGCTGTTCAGAGCTCTGTGTCCAAGCACATTAATAGAGAGGCGAAGGGAAGGACAAGATGTGGTAGAAAAAATTGTACAAGCAATAGGGATAACCGCACCCTGGAGAGGATTGTGAAACAAAACCCATTCAAAAATGTGGGGGAGATTCACAAAGAGTGCACTGCAGCTGGAGTCAGTGCTTCAAGAACCACCACGCACAGACGTATGCAAGACATGGGTTTCAGCTGTCACATTCCTTGTGTCAAGTCACTCTTGAACAAGAGACAGCGTCAGAAGCGTCTCGCCTTTGGACTGCTGCTGAGTGGTCCAAAGTTATGTTCTCTGATGAAAGTAAATTTTGCATTTCCTTTGGAAATCAAGGTCCCAGAGTCTGGAGGAAGAGAGGAGAGGCACAGAATCCATGTTGCTTGAGGTCCAGTGTAAAGTTTCCACAGTCAGTGATGGTTCGGGGTGCCATGTCATCTGCTGGTGTTGGTCCATTGTGTTTTCTGAGGTCCAAGGTCAACGCAGCCATCTACCAGGAAGTTTTAGAGCACTTCATGCTTCCTGCTGCTGACGAACTTTATGGATATGCAGATTTCATTTTCCAACAGAACCTGGCACCTGCACACAGTGCCAAAGCTACCAGTACCTGGTTTAAGGACCATGGTATCCCTGTTCTTGATTGGCCAGCAAACTCACCTGACATTAACCCCATAGAAAATCTATGGGGTATTGTGAAGAGGAAGATGCAATACGCCAGACCCAACAATTCAGAAGAGCTGAAGGCCACTATCAGAGCAACATGGGCTCTCATAACACCTGAGCAGTGCCACAGACTGATCGACTCCATGCCACGCCGCATTGCTGCAGTAATCCAGGCCAAAGGAGCCCCAACTAAATATTGAGTGCTGTACATGCGCATACTTTTCATGTTCATACCTTTCAGTTGGCCAACATTTCTAAAAATCCTTTTTTTGCATTGGTCTTAATTGATATTCTAATTTTCCGAGATACTGAATTTGGGACTTTCATTAGTTGGCAGTTATAATCATCAACATTAAAAGAAATAAACATTTGAAATACATCAGTCTGTGTGTAATGAATGAATCTAATATACAAGTTTCACTTTTTGAATGGAATTACTGAAATAAATCAACTTTGTCATGATATTCTAATTTTATGACCAACACCTGTACATGCTTTTTTTTCAGGTGGGGCACCCACTTCCGCTATTGCAGGGCATACACAAATTTTGCTCCATGTCAGAACTTTGAGCATGTGTTTAGCGGTATCTCTGAAATAAGTAAGGCTTGTTCAGGGATCACAAAGACCTACAGAATATTATGGATGAAGTAACACACACCTTTGAGTTTCTTGGGTTACGCAATGCTGTTTGTGGAAACCTGTATTCTGTTTTTCTGAATTTAAAGCAAAGCAGTCCAAGCTTAATGCATTTAGTTGCTTTTCTCATTAAATAATTACAGCAATAATAGTAAAGGGTGTGGAGGATGGCCAGGGTCCATGCCCGGCCAGGATGTCCTTTCTACTTGTATTCCGGGGGAGCAGCCATGGACTCCTCAATACCTCCCCCGGGACGCTTGGTGGCAGCCTCCCTTGTTAATGATGATGCCTCAGTTTCCCACAGGGTTTCATGGGAAATGGAGTTCTTCCCAACCCTGTGGGGACCTGGGATGGCCACCAGGGGGCGAGGCGGAGATAGTTAAGCCCAGCTGGTCTAATCATGGGCCCCACACGGGAATGCAATTGGGAACAGGTGAGCAAGCACCAAGAGCACTCCCGGGAGGGCCATAAAAGAAGCCATCAACCACCACTCAGGGCCAGAATCGGGAGGAAGAAGACAAGGTGCCTGAGAGGAGTAGTGGTGGTGGTGCCGCCGCCGCCGCCGCCAACGGAAGGATTGCTGTCTTGAGAAAGAGGTACTTTGGGACTGTGTTATACCTGTGGGGTTCACGGGGAAGACGTGCCCCACAGGTGAAGAAAAAGATTTATTTGTGTTGTGTTAAGTGCTTGTGGGACTATGTTGGGCCTGTGGGACACGGGGAAAACGTGCCCCACACCTGAAGAGAAAATAAAAAGATTTGTGTTCAATTTATACGTGCCTCAATGTGAATCTGTCCCGGGTCGGACACTTATATAGCGCCTTATTCACAAGGGCTAATCTTTAATTACTTTTTGTGTACATAAAGCAGCAAATCAAGTTGAGTCAGTGCTGCCAACTACTGGCAGAGCAATAATATGGAGACATGTTTGCTGTGCTCTGCTGCACTACTGCCACGGGTGTCACTGTCCTTTTTACGAGCTGCACTGTATGGTAAATCAGCCAGCTAACTTGAGGTTAGTTGGGACAGCATGATGGCTATAAAGGATAATGTATGCTGCTGGTGATAAAAGAGTCAATTTGCAATGTTTCTGTAATGTGAAAAGTATTTAATAGCACTTTGTCAGGTTTAAATTTAATTATTTTATATATTTTAGTTCTAATTAAAGCTAGAACTCTGTCCAGTACCAGTTTCCTTTTTATTTGGATTAAATTGGATCATAAACTCATTATTTTAAAATATCTTCTTCTTATTCTTATTAAGAGAAATAAATTCAGCATCCTGTAAGGCGTTTGTTGTCACATGTTTTCCTTGTGTCTATATTTATAGTTTTAAGCTCTCCAGTTTTCTTCCCTTACCTTAAAGTTGTGCAAGTTGGTTTTATTGGTGTCATGGTTGGCACTGGTTTATACATTTATTTTATTTTCTATATCGCTTTTGAGGTATCTTAATCCAATTTCTGTGTACTTTAATGCATTTAGCAATTTTAATGGTATTATATTATTCTTTCATCCTCCTACAACACCATTTTGAATTTCATGGGCTATGTCATATTCAATTGGTTTGTATCTGGGCCCCAGGGTTGTCCAAGGCTGCACATCATAACATCATAAATAACTATGTATTAAAGATGGACATCTTGTCTTTTCCTTTATCCAGGTTTGTGGATAATCTAACCAAACTCCAACAATTCCTTTGCAAACCTTTCCTCAAAATTCTTTTTGTTTACAACCTTTGCTCTATTTTTGATGTCATTCTTCGATTCAGAATTTGACCTTGATCATTGTACTTATACTTCTCAGTAATGACCATAAGCTGATATCACATTATGCAAATTTTAGTCATGGGGTTTGTCAGAGTTGCCAACTGCGTTTGCTGATCTTGCCATCAGACCATGTCGATTTAAATTGAAAATCGCTGGGCCTGTGACATTTAGCGACTCAGTGCGTACCTTCAGATGGCATGTTTCCTGACAGAGCTGGTGCTCAGCAAAGGCTTAGCAGATACACTGAGTTCAGCCACAGTCATGGCCCTTTTCTTTTTTCCATTCGTAAAACACAAGACATCACACAGACAACCTCAGACAGATGAGATTCTTCTGTTTGTGAGGTTCTGTTTCTCATTGCTACATTATATGCATTGTACTTTTGGATAACCATTCATCGGTTGACAGTTGTCATAGATATAGAGCCAGCCCTATGAATAAAAACAAAATCAGATGTCAGAGAGAGTCACACCTCCGACTGACTCTGACTCACTAAGTTTATGTTAATGGAGGCTACACCTAAAAATCACTGGAAAAGTTGCATCCCATTTCCTTGCCATTGTAAAATCCCTTTTCTTCCAAGGACACAAACAATTGGTGAGTTTAAAACAGTCCTGAATAAGCCTGTGTCCAAGTGTGTCCTGCAATGGATTAGTGCTCCATCCTACCCAGCTGCAAGGCTGGGCTCAGAATTAAATTAAAGGAATGCTCCACATAAAGATATTTTTTTATCTGTTTCTTATCCCAAGTTGTTTGTAGTTATTGTTGGGAAAAAACTCTAATCTTAACTTTTTCTGGAGAATGGGATTACAAAATTCCTGATACGATAGGCTTCTATTGGAACCAATGATGAACAACACCAAACAATATCAAAAATATTGTTTATAAAAAACATCTCCATTTGCTCGTGTCACATGCTTCATTAGTCAGATATATGCTTACAATGTCTGAAATACATGTAGTTTGGTTATAAAACTGTTAAATAAACCACTTCTTGAAAACTGGGTGGCATAGAGGCACCGTGGTAGAGCTGCTGCCACACAGTAAAGTGACCAGGGTTTGTGTCCAGGGTCCTCGCTGTGTGGAGTTTGCATGTTCTCCCCATGTCTGCATGGCTTTCCTCCCGGTGTTCTGGGTTCCTCCCTCAGTCCAAAGACATGCAGGTTAGGTGAATTGGCAATCCTAAATTGGCCTTAGTGTATCATTGGGGTCTTGGTGTGTGTGTGTGTGTTCACCCTGCAATGGACTAGCACCCTGTCCAGGGTTTCTTCCTGCCTTGCACCCTGTGCTTGCTGGGATAGGCTCCAGCAGACCCCATGTTCAGGACTAAGCGGGTTGGAAAATGACTGACTGACTGACTTCAGGAAAATCTTCCCATGAGTTGTTGGGAAGCACACTCAAACGATAACATTCTTTGGAATTGAAGGTTCAACTCCCTGCTCATTGCTGGGTGGGAGTCCTGCCCAGTAATAGCTCATTCATTGGCTACGATGGCACTTAATGTCATATCAACATCATAGAGCATGATCTGAGAGGTGAACAATTAGGAAAGAAAAGTGAGTGGAATGTATGATATTGTATCTGTGTATTTGTATTTGTGAATATCCAAGGTCTTTCAAAAAGTAGTAGGTGAACTCAAAAATGCAATTTGACAAACTGCTAATAATTAATCCAGAAATATGGTATTGTGGATCTCTATATATAATCTTCATTTGGATCTTGATCTTTGTTTGTCCGCGAATGAATTAGAAGAAGAAGCACTAGATGGCAGTAGAGAGACAGCTAAAACATAGGCATTGCATTAAGAATCTCCTCCAGGCTTATACTACTGAAGACTGTAGTACTCCAGTCACACCTCAAAACACAGACATTCAAACTAAACAAATTGTTGTGCTTTAAATTAACTAATCTTTATAATAATCTTCATTTGGATCTTGATCTTTGTTTGTCCGCGAATTCCATGCATGCGTAGACCACCTTCCAGTTCAGTACGTTGTTGTTACTCACGGATGTCAACAATGTGCCGGAATAACGAAAGGGGTGGTGGACAGTGTTACGCTGGTTAGCTCCTGAGGCCTGGTTAGAGAATGAGATTGCCGAAGATAAAAGGTACGTGCCTACGTAACATATGAATGAAAGGAAGACAGTGGGTAAAATGAATGACAACGTAACAGCATGTTCCAGAAATTATTATTGTTACGTTGTAGCCGGCGAGTGCTGCGCGTCTCACAGTTGTACCATGGCTTGCTCACATGTCAGTGAGGTGATCCCTATTTATGCTTTAAAGAGCCTGGATACCTATGTGTCCCCCTTTTATAACCATTGCTCCGTGTATATTGCCTTACTCTTTGGATTGCCACAAAGCAACCTGCGAGATTGGAGAAAGGTTGAGAAGAGATCGTGAGAGGACACGACAGCGTCGTGAAAACGAGACGAACTGTGAACGGAGAGAAGCAGAAATGCTCCTACACCACCACATAATTACTATTCGGACGGTGATTCTGAGTAGGCCATTCCTATCGAATCAATGTCCAAGGGTTTTCTTTTGTAATTTTGTTTCCCTTATAAAAAATCATAATGCTGTGCGACGAAGGGCCCAGTTCACGACTAGCAACGGAGCCCTTCACAGACAACTTTAACACGCGCAACGTAATTGGGCGCACATGGCTAGTTACCAAATAATGAATGAGGGGAGATGCAGGTATTTGATTCAAAAGCTCAATCCTGTTTTAACACGTATCCCAATTTACAAAAGCAAAAATACATGTATTTGGAAAGTTGTGAACATACAACTGGATTATAAGACACAAGCTTTTTTAATGAAATGTTTGACATTATTTGCTGTTTTTTCACTGTTGATCCCCATTGAAGTGGATTGTGCCAGGGATTTTCCGTTCTCTGTAAAAACATGATATTACATTTTTTTTTCTCAGCCATTGCTACAAAGAACATAGTTACAAACATTAAAAAAAATGATAATTTTTGGCTGAATTATTCCTTCAAGTAGTTTTGAGGAAATTGGTCAATGTTTGTAACTATCTAAAGCCTACAAATTCTGTATGATAGCAATTTATCAAAAAATAAAAACAAGTATTTAATGAATTATTATAATAATGACACTCCAAAAAAGATGTAAACCTTACTGTGGTTATGAATATTATAATGAGATTATTGCTGGTTTGTTTGAAAAGCTGATGTGAGAAAGTTATGTAAGAAAAAAGAAGGGCAACTGTAAAGTTTATGAGTATAAAAAAATATATAAATCTGAAATAAACAGAGAAAAGAAATATAAGCTTTGATGGACTAGAAATATTATATGAACAAATATTGCTAGCAACCTTGGGTAAATTCCTTCAAATACAAGAAAAAAATCAAAGCCATCCCCAAGGTAGCAAGTTCTGATAGATGAGAAACATCAGTTTCAAAGAGTAAATATCTTAGGGGGCTGAGGGGAGGAAGAAACAGAAGATCTCACAGCAAACCTTCACAAGGGAGAAAGGGGTAATTAATAGAAGGTTAGGATGAAAAACATTGTGGGCTAAACAAGTAGGTTTTATTGGCCCGGGAAATGATATACTAGCAAGATATTCAGAGAGATATCTGTTGGCTATATGTTGCTTTGCTGTATGTTGGCTTGAAAGATTCTCTTCCCTCATGAGGAAAAAGCGAATGGCAAAGGTGAGAAAACTGCAATCCAAGTGGTCTTATCTCAAAATCAAATCATATTCAGTTATTTATTTATTTCCAGATATTTATTCCACACAGAAAGAACTTTTTGTCCAATTTTGCTTATTTATTCATTGTGAGAACTGCAAATTCAAATAAAACTAATCATCTCAAAATAACCTGGCTGATCTTTATTATAATTGTGGCAAGAATTTGAGAGGTTTCATAAAGACCTTCTAAGAAGTAAAGTCGCCTATAATTTCATGAACACATACACTATATGCTATATATATTGTTTCATAGGTTAAATTTTTATTTTCTTTAATATTATATTTAAAATGAGGCTTGCTCCGGATATCTGGGCCCTGTTTACCAGCTTGTGTGGATTTTGCATGTTCTCCCCGTGGTTTCATGGTCTTTCTCCAGCTACTCCAGTTCTCCACCCGCTTCCAAAATCTAACTGGCCACTTCTAAGCAGGCCCAATCTGAGTAAGTACAGATGTAACTGTGGTAGGCTGTGTCACAAAGTTCAAGTTTTAAGGAGTAAACAAAACTATTTATAAATTTTGTTTTCTTGTTTTAAATGGTTTTAGAACTTACCTGTTTCATTTTGAGGCAGTGCAGTGCGGAGCACCTGTAACACATTACGGGGCAACTGCACGTTGTCACACTCCAGAAGGTCTGGGAGGTCACCAGGGGATGCCTTTGTTACGGAGTTGCCTCGTAGCTGCGAGGAAAAAAATGAAGCTGCAAAGTAAAAGTGTAAAGTAGATAAAGTACCTGAGGGAGTAGAGGGCCCAGAGAAAAGGTGCAAGGAAAAGTTACCTGTATATGGTTCAGAAGATTTGCCGGGACAGAGGATTCATGAGCATTCATGTCTGCATGCCCACACACGAGAGTCCAAATACTCTCAAATAAGAGTGTCTTCCTACTTGAGCTATGCATTGTTGTGAGCGTTGGTGACATGCAGTCCTATTGGCAGAGATGTGATGTTTGCTGGGATTGGTGCAGAAATCCTGCAGGTATATACTGTACAATGGCACAACAGAGACTAGAAGTAATGTTTTGTGTTTTCTTTTTTGTTTTGTCTTCTGTCTGGTCGGTATCCCTCAGATGAGGGGTTAACCTCCCTAGCGTTACATTTTTCCTCAAAAAAATATGTAAAAAGCATTGAATTTTTTGGCTTGAAAAGTTAGATTTTTATTAAATCTCATCTTTCTACCATAAAACGTGCAAAACACTAAAAGTATAAAGTCAGAAATGTAAAATGTATTATAATAATAATATGAAATGAATAATAATAGTAATAATAATGCTAATACCGTATATACTGTCAAAAGAGGTCTTCTGTGCGGTATATCTTTGAAGAGAAAAACTGCTTAGGTGTACGGTTATTTACCCGACACTGTTCATCTCAACAACAATTCTTTGGATCACACCATCATCCATAAATCACTTCAGGTAAGTGGATCTTGGCTATTAATGTTCACTCTTATCCCTGGCTGCCCCACAAAATCAAAATGAGGTGGTGCTGGTTTATCTGAAGCAGCGACAACAGAAACCCAAATGCGAGCATCACTTTCAAATTCATCAGAACCACTTTTGGTTTCACTGTTCATTTCTATTTCATTGCCTGAAGACAGATTCACTTTGTCATCACTGCTGATGAGAGGTTCTTCTGCATCACTGCTCATATCACTGTCAAGAGCGTGCAATACCTGGGCTGCTGAAAAACATTTCTTACAAGATGCCATTATGAATCTAGGAGAAGATGCTTGTACATGGTTGCCTGGATAACACACGGGCCTGATGCTTACGTAAGACACACAAATACTGTTGCCTGAGTAATGCTCGAGACTAACGCTGTTAGCACTTTTACAGCCTGAGTAATCGTCGAGACTAATGCTTACGTGAGACACGTTTATACAGTTGTGACTCCGGACTAACACTTTTAGCACTGTTTTCATGGCCCAAGTGACGCTCATGTCTAATGCTAGGGAGGTTAATGTCTTGCTGTAGATATTAACCGGAGCAGAAAAGGTTGTGCAGTCACTGGAGCAGAGGAGACATCTGAATAACTTTAAAGAGCAGGAATAGTTTTGAGACAAATGTGGTGAGGTGTGTACCGGTAGAATATTTTTACTTTTTTTTATTTCTAAAATTACTTTCAGAAAGAAACGTGAGAAAAGGATCTGGCTGCATTAAGTTTTGTTCTATGAAGACCTTTTACTAGGGTGTGGTCGTGCAAGATATGACACATGATCTAAAATAAGAGTTGGGGCCCCAGCTGGAGAACTCAACAAAAACAGTGCACGATGGCGCATAGAAAACCAAAAAAAGGGTTGTTATGCCTTCCTAAATGTCTGCATGAGAGCTCCATCTCTGTCAAGCGTTAGTCCACAATGAGACACAATCTTCCAGCTTTGCCTTGAATATATGCTCCTCTGACCAGAAGGGACAGAGTCAACGACTCTCATGGGACATCTTATCTGTGCTGAGGGAATAGAAAGAGATGATATAGTTAGCAAGAGCAGACCCTCTCGTCCTGGGGTGGTGTTACCTACCAAGGATTAGCGAGGAAGAGGAAGTTTTGTTTTTTTTTTCTTCATTATACTTCTTTTTTAAGTGTCCTTGCACTGAACTGTGTACTTAATTGTTGCTATCTTGACACAAGGCTGATTTTTGCACTATTTGTAATAAGCAATTTTTGCATTCTTCTACATCTGTGTCCATGTCTTCTCTACCACCACTGCTCATGAACTACAAGAGGTCCAAGAGCTTTTGTGCTGGGGTCCTCAGAGCACAAAGCATCACAGTACATTGCACTGGATAGCTTGTCCTTCCAGGGATGGTTTCTGCCTTGTGCCAAGTGTAGCTAAAATGCTCAGGCACCTTGGAACATTACACTTTAATTTATGGGCGACAGATGGATGAAATGTCCAAAGTAGGCTTGCTGTATTTTAAATTATTTTTGTTCATTCCTCCTTCCGTTTACTTTATTGTTGTGTAATAGCAACCTCTGTAAGCTCCTTATTTTGACTTATTAAAAACACTGTCAATATGCTTTAATTTTTAAACAATTGTTCAGAAATTAAAACATGGTATTCAATTGTTTCGTAATTAATTTATTTTGATTTTTTTTTTGAGAATGTAAAATTTCACATCTTAAAATATAATAAATTTGACAAATGAGAGGAAACCATTCATTCCAACTAGCTTGTTTGTTTAGCTAATATCTCATCCAGATACTTCTTAAAGGTTTTCCAGGCTTGTGCTTCAACTACATGTATTTGTAGTTTATTTCAGATTTCCACAAATCTTTGACTAAAGAATTGCCTCCTGGCTTCAGTCTTAAATGCACTTCCCGTTAATTATCACTGGTGTCTTCAAGTAAGCAATTTGCCATTTAGCAGAAAGAAGTCACCTGGATCTACTTTAGCTATACCTTTGGGAATTTTGTAGACCTGGATTAAGTCCCCACAGTCTCCTCTAATAGAGACTAAGCAGGTTTAATTCTCTAAGCCTGTCAGATTACAACACATCCTTATGTTCTGGTATTCTCTTGATTGCTCTTATCTGCACAGCTTTGAGTGCTGCTATGTCTTTTTTGTGGTGGGTTTAACCAGAACTGCACACAATACTCCAGATGCAGTCTCGCTAGTTGATAATAAGTATAAGCTCCCTCAATTTTAATTCAGTGGTTTTTAATATATACTTTAAAACATTTTTTGACCTTTTTAATTACTTTCTCACATTATATAGATAATGAGAATGTTGTGTCAACATAAACTGCTAAATCCTTTTCAGAGATTGCTTCCTTCATCCACTTTATCGATACTTTTGAGAATTTTGAAGACCTGAATTAGGTTCCCATGCCGTCCCCTCTGCTCAAGATTTATCAGATTTAATTCTCTGAGTCTGTCACAGCATGACCTGTTCTTAAGTCCTGGGATGCACCTGTGGAGAGTTTTATTCCTCTGCAGTTACTACACTTCTGCCTATCCCCCTTATTCTTTAAAATTGGTACCAATATATTTCTCCATTCCGCAAGCATCATCTCACTTTCCAAGATTCCATTAAACAATCTGGTTAAAAACTCCATCTCTAATAAACATTTCCATACTTCCTCAAGTATCTGGACCAATAGCCTTCACATTCTTCATCCTCTTCATAGCTGTCCTTACTTCCTCCTTGCCAATCCGTTACACTTCCTGATTCACTATCTTCCAATCACCCAACCTTCTCGCTCTCTCATTCTCTTCATTCATCAGCCCCTCAAAGTACTCTTTCCATCTGCTCAACACACCCTCCTTGCTTGTGAGTACGTTTCCATCTTTATCCTTTATCACCCTAACTTGCTGCATATCTTTCCCAGCTCGGTCCCTCTGTCTAGTCAAACAGTACAGGTCCTTTTCTCCCTCCTTAGTGTTCAACCTCTCATACAACTCATCATATGCCTTTTTTTTAGCCTTCACCACCTCTCTCTTCACCTTATGCCTTATCTTCTTGTACTTCTGTTTACTTTCTGCATCTCTCTGACTATCCCACTTGTAGTTCAACATCCTCTTCCTCTGTATACTTTCCTGTACTTCCCCATTCCACCACCACGTTTCCTTATTCTGCTTCCACTGCCCAGATGTCACACCAAGCACCCTTCTTGCTGTCACCCTTACTACTTCAGCTATAGTTGCACAGCTATCTGGTAAATCTTCACTGTCACCCAGTGCTTGTCTTAAGTCCTCCCTAAACTCAACCTTACAGTCTTCCTTTTTCTATTTCCACCATTTGATCCTTGGCTCTGTCCTCACTCTCCTCATCTTCTTGATATCTAACATCATCCTACATACCACCATCCTATGCTTTCCCCTGCCACCATTTTGCAGTCTCCAATCTCCTTCAGACTGACCCTCCTGCATAGGATATAATCTACCTGTGTGCATTTTTCTCCACTCTTATATGTCACCTTGTGTTCCTCCCTTTTCTTAAAATATGTGTTCACCACATCCATGTCCATCTTTATCGCAAAATCTACTAACATCTGACCTTCTGCATTCCTCTCCTTGACACAATACCTACCAATCAACCTCCTCATCTCCTCTGTTCCCTTCACCAATATGTCCATGGAAATCCGCTCCAATCACCACTTTCTGTCCCTTGGGTACACTGTCCATCACTTCATCCAACTCACTTCAGAAATCTTCTTTCTCATCCATCGCACACCCAACCTGTGTGGCATATGCATTAACAACATTCATCATCGCACCTTCAGTTTACAGCTTCATAATCATCACTCTGTCCCACACTCCTTTCACCTTCAGAACTCTCTTGACACACTGTTCTTTCAGGATAACCCCTATCCCATTTCTCCTCCCATCCACACCATGTTAGAGCAATTTGAATCTGCCTCTGATATACTTGTCCTTACTCCCTTTCCATCTGGTCTCTTGCACCCACGATATATCAATCTTCCTTCTTTCCATCATATCTGCTAACTCTCTCCCCTACCAGTCATACTGCCAATATTCAAAGTTTCTACCCTCACTTCCACTCTCTTTATCTTCCTCTTCTCCTTCTGCCTCTGGACATGCTTTCTCCGTCTTCGTCTCCTTCCTCAGCCAACAGTAGCCCTATTTCTGCCATCACCCTGTTGGCTAACAGTACTGGTGGCAGTCATTATTAACCCAGGGCTCGACCGATCCGGTATGGAAATTGTTGTCCGCATATTGATCTGGCAAAATTTTACACTGGCTGCCCTTCCTGACGTAACCTTCCACATTTATCCGGTCTTGGGACCGGCACGAAAAAAAACACTGGTTTGTGCATCCCCTGTGGCTGAGTTGAAAATGTTACAAATGTTTTTTTTTTGTTATTTTCTTCCCTCACCATTGTTGAAATTTGAAACTCAAAACAAAAACCATGGTTAAAGTTTATAATCCCATTACTAAAATTCCTGAAGAAATGTTTGTTGTTTAACATATTACTGTTACAGTTACAATTACTTTTACTGATGATGATGATTTACTGTGTCGTGGCACAGTAGTTAATTCTGCTGCATCAGGAAATCCAGCATCCTTTGATTAAATCTTGTCTATGGTCGTTGTCTGTAGTCTGCATGTTCTGCCCATGTTTGTTAGATTTTTCTCCTGGATATTCCAGGAGACTTGCAAGGTAGGTTAACTGGTACTGTAAGTGTGGGTGAGTTTTCTCTTTGCAGGCCTGGAATCCTCACCATTGAATATACATATTTATATGCGTTTAAAGATTATTCCTAGTAGGGTTAGGGTTAGGGTTAGGGTTAATTCTAATGTCACATTAGAATAACTTATATTGAGGCGACCAGGAAATAGCCATATTTTGATACTATTGTGGGGAAATTTTTCTGTTTACAGAAGCTTGCTAAGTAAATAAATGTACACTCACACTATGGTCTGAACAAATACCAGAATGACTAAAAAGAAATATAAGTCAAGGTGTTTAATGTAAGGTAAATATTATAAGTACTGAAATATGCAGGAATGACTACAATTTTCATGTTTTAAAATTCTCTCACTTCTTTTCCAATATGCCAATAGCACTGGTAGTGCTTATTTTTATTGGTATAACAATGAATTTATTGTGTTGTTGTTTTTATTGTGTTGTTGTTTTTACTGTGTTCATCGCTATTTTGTTTTGTTTTGTTTTCTTGGTGGCAGCCATGTTATTTATAGCAATGGCCCAAAAATTATAGCACATTAATCACAACAGTAATTAGAAAACCCGAGAAAATAAAATAAAAATCAAAAGTATTATAACTGAGATGCATGTTCACTAGCCAGCCTACTGTAATAGTATTAAAATTAAAAGGTATCAGAGGCATGAGAATAAATTAATAGAGAATTAATGGGTGCAGGCCATAATAGGGCAAGTGCCATATTAGTTATTGTGTAAACCCTGACATTTCATATTTATACACCCCTCCTGGACTAAATTATAGTCTTCTGCCTTTTGTTTCCTTTCTGTACCTTATAAAGAAAAGATGGCCCCTAGCACTAGATTCTAAATAAAAACAAAGATATAAGAAGTCAGCAGGGCAGATAAAGCATGACCTGTGTTTGCATCTGCCAGGGAAGATGGAGATGGAAAGAGTGCATGTGTATGTGTATCAGGGACTATCTGCAGCCTGGAAATGCTCCCATGATTGCACTTAAACTGAATAAATGAACCTGGATGCAATAAAAAGGGAGAGCGCGCTGGTGAACCGTAGTGCGCTCGCCGTTGAATTTTCAGCCGAATCTTATTGTAGTACAAAGGAAGGGCGCATAAAGAAGAATAACAAGTTATTATGACATCTGAAACAGATGGATCCTGGCTCAATTCTATACTGGTGAACCTTTTGCTGAGTTTGTATGTTGTCCATGTGTTCATACCATGACTCATGTCACTTTTCCAATGTCTCAGTATTTCATAACATCTAAAATTACATCAGTAAGGGAATACAAATGAGAACTCACTGTCCCTAATGGAAATTTAATTTCGGACACACTAAAAAATATATATATATTTTTTTTTTTTACAGGTTTGTCTCCTGATAACAGTAGTGTGCACTTTCTAAAAGCAATAAATTGAGCTAACACTTGATCTTGAAAAATCAAAGGAAACAGAAAAGAGTCTGTGTTTACTGTAAGTCCTGGGATGCACTCAGCTGCTCTGCTCTGCACAGCTTCAAGTGCTGCTATGTCATCTTGCTTAGATCAGTGTTTCCCAAATGCCAGTCCATGGACCAGCACAGGTCCGTCAAAACCATGCAGGTCATGTATTTTAGCCCAGTCTAAATGTGAACACTGCAAACTCCAAGGGGAACACAAACCACCACCACCCCCACTACATTCTGATCCAATGTCAATAAGTCTGCATACTCAAACCTCTTGGAGAGACCTCCCTACCCGCTCTAAGATCTAATAAATGTGGACACTTCAAATTCCAAGGGACCAAGGCTCTCCCAAGAATGTACAATACAATACAATACAATACAGTTTATTTTTGCATAGCCCAAAATCACACAGGAAGTGCCGCAATGGGCTTTAACAGGCCCTGCCTCTTGACAGCCCCCCAGCTTTGACTCTCTAAGAAGACAAGGAAAACTCCCAAAAAAACCATGTAGGAAAAAATGGAAGAAACCTTGGGAAAGGCAGTTCAAGAGAGACCCCTTTCCAGGTAGATTGGGCGTGCAGTGGGTGTCAAAAGAAGGGGGTAAATACAATACAATACACAGAACAGAACAAATCCTCAATACAGTATAAAATAAAAAATTTTTTAGAAGTAAAAAAATAAAAATTTTAGAAGTACGAAGCAGAATTTAACAGTAGATGATATCATATAATAAGCTGTTAATAATAATGTCCCACTCTCATTCTCTGATCCATCCATCCATCCATTATCCAACCCGCTATATCCTAACTACAGGGTCACGGGGGTCTGCTGGAGCCAATCCCAGCCAGCACAGGGTGCAAGGCAGGAAACAAACCCCGGGCACACACACACACACACACACACACGCACACTAGGGACAATTTAGAATTGCCAATGCACCTAACCTGCATGTCTTTGGACTGTGGGAGGAAACCCACACAGACACGGAGAGAACATGCAAACTCCACGCAGGGAGGACCCGGGAAGCAAACCCGGGTCTCCTAACTGCGAGGCAGCAGCGCTACCCACTGCGCCACCATGCCACCCATTCTCTGCTCCTATGTTAGTAAATATGGACACTCAAAAACCCAACCCTTCACCCCCTCTCTGATTTACACTTAAACATTCCACAAAGAATTTTTCATTTCAGCCAGACTACGTTTGTTGAAACCAGGAGACGTTTCAATGATGATGATGATGGCTTTGTGTCAATATAAACCACTAAATCCAGAGTTTTCCTGGAGTTATGGCGCATTTCCAGTTTCTTAAATTTTTGCAAAGACCTACATCTCTTATTCTTAAGTGACACTGCTTATCAAAAATGTGACAGACATTTTGGTATTTTCTCACCATTGTTCAAATTTAAAAACAAAAACATAAACCCTGGTTAAAGTTTATAATCCTATTACTGAAATTCCTGAAGAACATACTAACTTACTAATATTATTATTGCTATTACCGATGATGTAGGATGGCACAGTGTTTAACACTGCTGCTTCACAGATCCAGTGTCCTGGGAGAAAATCCTGTGTGTGGTTGTTGTCTGAGTTGACTTCCATTGCTTTTCCAATGCCTCAATACCTCATAACATCTAAAATTACATCAGCTAGGGAATAGAAATGAGAACTCTCTGGCCCCCATGGAAATTTGATTCCATAAACACTAGAAAAAAGCATTTGTACAGCTTAGTCTAGCGATAAGAGTAGCGTCCACTTTCTACAAGCAATACATTGTGCTAATGCTTGATCTTGAAAAATCAAAGTAACTGAAGAAGAGACTGATCCTCATTTAACGGCCCCCAACAGGGCTAAGAAAGAATTCTACTTTAACAACTTAGATGATCACAGCTAACCAAAAGAGGAATTATTTTAATCCTAGGAGAGTAAGACAGAAACCATGGTCTATAATTAGTGAAGATGGACTAGTATTATCTTTAATCGTGTTACTGCACATCACGTCAAAACACTGGGGAAGTAGTAAGAAGTCACCTGGATTGGGTAACTCAATGGCTCAATTACAGACCTGCACTGCTGACTGTGAGATGACAGAACGAGGGTCTGGACCACATAACACAGTTAAACTTACAAAGTTGTCCATCCATGCATTTTCATTGTACTTTTACTCAGGAAATACATTGTGCAGTGAAATTTATTGAAGTGGTCCCAATTTTATAGTTTATGGTCAGTCCACATCACTGAACAATAAGAGATAATGGACTAATGGCACAAATATCAAGAAAAGGGAACTCCACTGTATACACTATCAAACTTACAGCTAGTCACTGCATTTTCCTGACAGATCATTGAATAATAGAACAGTAAATTTTACTAAATTAATACAGTAACGACAAGGTGCAAAATATGATCAGTCCAGGAAAGATCAAAACGCCCTAATTTACAACTGAACACCAGCAAAACCAAGGAGCTGGTGGTGGATTTTAGGAGGCTCAGGCCCCTCAAGGACCCCGTGATCATCAGAGGTGACTGTGTGCAGAGGGTGCAGACCTATAAATACCTGAGAGTGCAGCTGGATGATAAATTGGACTGGACCGCCAATACTGATGCTCTGTGCAAGAGAGGACGACTATACTTCATTAGAAGGCTGGAGTCCTTCAACATCTTCAATAAGATGCTGCAGATGTTCTATCAGACGGTTGTGGCGAGCGCCCTCTTCTATGCGGTGGTGTGCTGGGGAGACAGCATAAAGAAGAAGGACGCCTCACGCCTGGATAAACTGGTGAGGAAGGTAGGCTCTATTGTAGGCACGGAGCTGGACAGTTTGACATCCGTGGCAGAGCGACGGGCACTGAGCAGGCTCCTGTCAATAATGGAGAATCCACTGCATCCACTGAACAGTGTCATCTCCAGACAGAGGAGCAGCTTCAGCGACAGACTGCTGTCAATGTCCTGCTCCACTGACAGACCGAGGAGATCGTTCCTGCCCCACACTATGCGACTCTTCAATTCCACCCCGGGGGGTAAACGTTAACATTATACAAAGTTATTGTCTGTTATACCTGCATTGTTATCACTCTTTAATTTAATATTGTTTTTTATCAGTATGTTCCTGCTGGAGTATGTGAATTTCCCTTTGGGATTAATAAAGTGTCTATCTATCTATCTATCTATCTATCTATCTATCTATCTATCTATCTATCTATCTATCTATCTATCTATCTATCTATCTATCTATCTATCTATCTATCTATCTAATTAATGATTCAGACCACTTGAAACCTCTATTGTGTTTTGTCAGTGTAAGTAAATTTTCAAAAGTGTCATAAATCACTCAGTGGTCATTTCTGGATTTGCGAGAAAATGTGCTTAAATACGAAATAAGAAGAACATTGTTGCTTCCATTTATTTTGGCCTGCTTTAATGTAATAACAGAAGAAATTTAAATCAAAAGTTTCACTGCTATTGAATCTAGCACAGCGCAGCTATGGTGGATGAGTTGATGTCTTCTGCTCTCCCACAAAGAAAATCATGTGTCATTAAAGGTGGTTATTTGGTGTAATGCTGATCAGATGTACGAGGCGGATTGTCTATCGTTTGCAGCTTGTGTATCCATATATAATTTGTCTGTTTAAGATATTAAAAAACTGGGTGCCATCATGAAAAATCCCCTCCATCCCCTCCAGGAGGCACTCTCTTGGAGCACTTTGAACAACAAGGCTCATTCCACCACAGTCTGCTAAGAAGCACCTCAGGGGGTCTTTTCTTCCCACTGCTATCAGGCAATTCAATGCCTCCACCTGATATACTCATTAAGTTTATGTTTATTTACTTATTTACTAATCAGTCTACTAATTGATAGATTGATTGATTGATTGATTGATTGGTTGTATTATTTATCCAGCGAGTCTGCATCCTAATTTTTGTACGTTTCTGCTGCTGCAAGCATCTGAATTTCCCCATGGTATTAATAATGTTTACCTAATCTAATATAAACTAATCTATTCATATCCTACAGGATAACATTATATACAGCTAACTTAATATTCTACAGTGGTGGTTCTCTACCTTTTTGGACTTCAGACCCATTTTTGTCTATTTTTGCTCAATAATGCCCCTTTATTACTGGTAATTTTAATGTCAAACCAGCCAACATTTTTTCCTGAATGGCACACATTAACAAATAGCAGTAAACACATACTCATCATTTAAACTCATGAAGTACACTATTTATTCCTCCCAGAAATAATCAGATAATTCAGAATTAAACACTCCTGTAAGTATAGCATCCATGTGTTTTTATAATGGGAAACTTGACCAAGTCAATCACAAATTAAAAGGCTTATACTTAAGCTTTATAACACACCAGCCAAACCTCACCTGTAATACTGCATACTCTTTTTGGTCTCCATATTACAAAAAGATGTAGCAGTGCTAGAAAAAATCCAGAGAAGAGCGACGAGGCTGATTCCAGAACTGTGGCGTATGGGATATGAGGAAAGATTGAAGGAGATAAACCTTTTCACTTTAAGCAAATAAAGATTAAGAGGTGACATGATTGAAGCTTTTAATATTATGAAAGGAATTAGTACAGTGGATGTAGATGGTTACTTTAATTAGTTCTTTAACTCAGAAACATGTTAAGGGTAAATACTGAACAAATGTTAGAGAACTTTACTTCATATAGAGGGCCTAGTGGAATAATTGACTAAGGAGTGTATTGACTGTAGGCCTTCAGGTACCTTTAAAACTTGACTTGATGTTATTTTGGTGGAATTAAGTAGATAGGATGGTAGGCTCTGTTGGGTTGAATGGTCTGTTCTTTTCTAAATGTTTCTATTGTTGCAATGGGAAGCCATCCTGGTTCAGAACCCAAGCCGTAGTGTGACTGGTGCGATCTATGCACCCACACCAGACACCAATTGATGACATTAATATCACTGAAAATTAGTAAAACTTGTATAGATATTTCCCTTTACTTTTTATGATTTTGTAAACAACTTGCACATTGTCTTTTACAATCACCGCCAAATTATTGGAAATAAAACTGCAGTTCTAAGTAAAATAACAATGAGAATGGCGCACTGCTTGAAAACCACCACACCACTAATATGTAAACGCACAACTGAGCGGTGCGCGACTTTATTGTCGGAACCACAATGCACAACCAGTCGTTACGCTCTCACAGTGATTGTCTGTCTACTCGTATCTCTGCGCTCTCCTGTGTTTTTGCCGTTATTTAAGGTAAATTAATTTTATGTAGTATATTAGTTTATATTGTTTTATAGATTTGACTAAAAAAAATGGAAAAAAAGGAAACATGATCAAAATGTTTTCATTTATTCTAATAATGAATGTTAATCTGACGTTTAATAAAATAGAAAATCAAATTATTTTTATTTTGGAATTATCATACTTATTCCGATTCAATTCACGACAGAAAATGGGTCCTAAAAAGAAGTCGGGAGCACGAAATCTGAAAGAAAAACAAAAACATACAGAAAGACAACTCAAATACATTAAAACATTGAATTTCAACCGTAAGTCAAAATTTAAGTAAAGAAAGCAATAAAAATGATGTAAATATTCCTAATGTGAGAGGATACAATAAATTTGTTTTATCCATTTTGATTGAAGAAGGGCGTTTATTTTCCCTTTCAGCACCAGGCGTTGTTTTGACATGCTACGGCTCTGTTCAGAACTATTGACTTTTCTGCTACAGTGTTAACTGTCTTTTTAGGATTCATTGTTTTAAAGGTGTGGAAAGACAACCCCTGGGCACAGACAGACAGACACCGAATGTCCAAAAACACTCACGTTTATTATAATAAACAGCATCACAATGCCTAAAACAACTAGTCTCCTCAATACTTCTGCCGCCTTTACTCTTCTCCTCCCAAGCTCTGTCTTCTTCCTCCCGACTCTGGCTTGGCTACTGGAGGGAGGCGGTCTCTTTTATAACAACTCGGAAGCGCTCCAGGTGCTCTGTGACAATCTTCCAGCGGCACATCCTGGTGTGGCGGAAGTGCCACATGAGCACCCGAAAGCATTCCGGGTGTCCCTGGAATTCCTTCCGGCAGCACTTCCAAGTGTGGCGGAAGTGCTGCCATCCAGGGTTCCATAAATGTCCGGGCGGTGGCCACGGGCCCCAACAAGGATAAGCTTCCAAGCTCCGATCCTGTGGCCACCATTCAGACCAGGGCGGCTGCCCTCTCGTGGCCCATGGGAGGTATTGGCCCTCTCCTGGTTCTTCCAGGCATCCCGGCTGGGGATCCTTCACAAGAGATATTTTGCTATTTCAACATTCTGCCTTAAGGACTTTGTCTTTTTTGCCAGCTACATTATACAGTTTACATTACAGGTCACATAGAATCTCGATGAGTCTTTCCAAAGCCAGTGTGCTTAGAACTTGTGGAGACAGTAGTTGGATAGAGGGAACCTATAGATAGATAAGAATAAAACACTTGGTGAGTTTGGATTTTCATTTCTGTTTCCAACTCTTCCCCACTTATGAGACCTTTGACTATAGCTCAGTACGAAGTGATTAGGTATCTGAAGATGTACCTTATATTAACACTCCTTTATTGCTATAAACCTTTGTATATTTTCCAAATCTAAACATTCCAAACACACAGATACTGATTGGCATGTTCAGTAAAGTGGTGCTCTGTCAGCCATACAAGACAGAAAATGGAGTCATTGAAATTCCTAAGAAAATAAACAAAAAAGAGCTAACATCAGAATAAAGTGAATAATGTCAAACCTAGACTCAATATCCTCCACCAGTGCTTGATCTTGCTGTTTTCGGCCATGCCACAGACTGAAGGTACAGTATAAAGGCACAACATACAGTTAGAAACCCTATCAGCTTTTTGCAGCTTTTTAGTATTTACTTAGTATTTAATGCATTGAAAATGTAAAGGATTAAGACACTTAGAGATCTTTCTTTAGACAATATATTTGCATCTTAAGAAAAATTATGCTCCAAATTTAATTTTCTGGCTATGTACCTTTTTCATATACAGGTAGTCCCCAGGTTACAGACACCCGACCTACAACATATGAACGGGGCCGCAGCTGTGACGCATGCGCCTCAGTAACTGCCGCTCTGTCATCTTCGGCCTGGGGACGCTGCAAGCGGTGGCTGGAGGGGGTCGATTTCGCTGCTCGCGCAGTGTAGTCTCCATCTGGCACGTCCCAGTGGCAAGCGCTTTCACTGCCCACCCCCCGCTGCAAGTGGTGACCCTGTTGTGGCTGAACGGAGGCCATTGAGGGAGAACGGGGAGGTGGGGGGTAGCATTGTAGTGTGCCTTGGATGGCTGCGTGTTGAATGGGGGCGGTGGTGCGGCGGGACGCTACAGGCAGCATACTGTAGTGGAGGTGACTGTGATGTGGGCTGGTGATGAACTGCCCCCTCGCTGCCCCCATTCATTCTCAATAGCAAGCCTGCTTGTACTGTTACGCACATAGCAGGAAGTTGTCTCTTGTCAGTACAGGGTGGTCCAGATCTAATTCTGCAGATCCAGATCATCTGGATGACTTTGATTTATGCTGGGACAATTCCAGTTCGGCGCGAAGACGATTCTTCGTGTCGTCAGTTCGCACACTTCTCGATGGTCCGGGATTTTTTGGGTGATTTTCTATGTAATAAACTGAATAAGTTATAGCGTAATGCAAATTACATAATTAGATCTGGACCACCCTATACATCAGACGTGTTGACGACTGGTGCCTAATCTGCTCTGATAGCATGTATAGTGCTGTACAGAAGAGCTCGTCTTAACCTTTTGTCTTCACCCTTCAAGAATGTCTCTGAAACACAAATCTCATGCAAGTGCTGGTGCTACAGTAAAGAAAAGAAAAACCATCACCATGGAAAATAAAGTAGAAATAATAAAAAGGTCAGAGAGAGGTGAAACTCCATCATTCATTGGCAGAGAACTTGGTTACAGTCGGTCAACAATAACATTTATTAAAGTAATGTACCTGTTCCGACTTACATACAAATTCAACTTAAGTACAAACCTACAGTCCCTCATCTCGTACGTAACCCGGGGATTGCCTGTATACAAGTCAGAATTTTTTTCAAAAGAACCCAACCCAACTTTACATGAGAAATTTGGAAAACGGGAGGAGAGGCCCATTTGTTTAGCTAATAGCTAAACTGTCCCACACCTCACACCCATATCTATCCCAGAGGCCATACTGGTTAGTCAACAATTTATAAAAATGCTTCAAAGAATTTACCTTTCAATGACCCTAGGACATGGTGGGAAATGGATCTTTCAATTAGCATCTCAGAAAAGAAGTGGAACTAAGCCATACATAGAATATACTATAGTTGTATATGTGACAAGCATTCCATTATTCAACTTAAAATCTCTCATTGATTGCATTTACCTTATTTAAATTTGTCTGAAATATACTCAGGGCAAGATCCAACCTTAGAGTGCTGCCATCCAGCATCATTATGCCATATGTTTTGGGAATGCAGTAAATTTTGGACAAAAATCTTCAGATTGTTATTCACATCTGAATCAAAGACACAGTCCTTGAGTCTCACAAACTCACAAAGTAATGGGCCTAAGATCTTGGTCTTAATCGTGAGCTCCATCATTATACACAGAAGTGAGATATGGTGTCCCACAGGGATCAGTACCGGAACCTTTGCTGTTTTCCCTTTACATGATTCCACTGGGAGCTGTCATTCAAAAACTGTTGTGGTGTGAAATGTTGCATATAAGTTGATCAATATTTTGTATGTCTTTATTTGTAACTTATAGCACTAATGTCTATCATTGATAAGATTGGTTAAGAACCCCAACCACCAACCCCCCCAACCGCAACCCCCATTTAGGACTGAGTCTCATTGTAATTTTACAACAGGGTTGGCAGAAGTGCCTCAAACCAGTTTGGCAAGGGATTCACTGCAGCACTCTCTCAGTCAACCTTAACAAATGGTTTTGGGGGCAGGTGTGAAGGTGTTCTCTGCCCCATTGGTCTGAAGTATGGCTATTTGGAATTGGCTTGTATCAAAAGCCTTTAAGTACCATGACACCCTATTGGCTGTAGGATTTGGACAGAGAATCTATAAATTTGCTTGCTTTACCCCTTCCTATCTCTGTCTCTTACAAACATCATAATGAAGAAACATCTTTCTCTGTCACACCATTGCCATGAGGAGCACAACTCGGCAGCCATATTGAGACAGGCAATGCGGCCTGTTCTGAAGAAAGCTGTCCAAAAATGGTGCCTTAACTTGAGACATTTTAAGTAACAAACAAGTCTGTGTGCCGCCTGAAACTACACATCACCATTTAATCAGGTTGTATGGCTGCCAGTATTCACTTGTACTTTGCATATTGTTATTATTTATGATTATCAATAATACATTGTTTAAATTGTAACTTCACTCCTGCTTGTCTTTTACTACACCTAATTGCCTGAGTTTTAAATGTAGAAGGGAAGGTGGGGAGAAGTTATATGGTACAATACCTTAGAAACAGTTGTAAGTCTGTGAGATTTGAGGTATTCTGACTAAGGCTACACATTAAAAATACAAAAGGGGAAAGTAAAGTAATATATTGCTCTACCGAGACAAAACAAAAACGTAATGTTAATTTTCACTTTTCCACAGATGACACCTTTTCAGATGATTCCTTTCTTTTAGACCAAATGAAATTTCTCTGATGATGTTCTTAATTAGGCGTGTTAGTGAGTTAAAGGAGTGGATGGATGAAAAATACTTGTCTTTGAACACAGATAAAACAATTATTGGAGGGATTGATGCTGATCATAACAATATTTTGTCGTTATTTATATCACCATTACTTCATTGAATCAGCCCATAAGCTAGGCATTATCTTGGACAATAGCATGCTTTTTAGAGCGCACATTAAAAAACTATCCAAAGCATGTTTATTCCATCTTAAAAATGTAGAAAATGAAGACATTTTTTAAATATGCAAGATACTGAAAAATTAATTCATGCATTTATTTTTGATAGGATTGACTAGCTGCTGAAATAATTCTTTATGAAGCTTTCAGTTAATTCAAAATGCTGCAACAAGAATTGTTATATAAACCAGAAAGTATGAACACATAACTCCAGTTCTCAAGTCCTTACACTGGCTCCCAGTTACAGACTCACAACCCTGCATACGGAGTGCAGAGAAGACCAAAATGCCCTTTTCGAGCTGAAGGAAATGATTGCCGCATTCGGGGAACATAATTGATATAAAGAAAGATATAAAGATAGAAATAATGGACCTAAACAAGAAGAGTGAGAAACAGTATCAAGGTATAGAATTCATAATAAAGTGTAAGTTCTTATGTTTGTAAATGGTGGGTGGAGAATTTATTGTTGTTTCTATTTAACCTTTCTTAGCATTTTATTTCAGAGCTTTAGGTCTGTGTGTTTCACTAGTATATGTAAAAAATGAATAAAAGAAAGAAACCCCAAAACACTGAGGCATTTAGGTCCAATGTGATGTCTCTCAGACACCCAGCCACAAGAACCAACCAGTAAAAAATACAAGCTGCCTTACTGGTCTGCGGGTACTTTATCAAGGCTTCTGTGGTGGTTAAAGTTGCAGTGGTCTCGTCATCAGTGGGCCTTATGCCTTTGCCTCTTGTATTAGAATTCTGGCATAAATCAAAGTAATCTGACGATTTCTCCATTCAGCAAACTATTCACTTCTTTAAGTTCCTTACTGCAATACCCCGCCAAGTCTGATGCTTCTCTTCCATTTGCAGGTTTCGGTTCTATTAGTGCATCATTAAGTGAGTGGCAAACAAAGGATCAGAATGAATAAAATATAACGGCTTGAGCACAAATTACAAATCCTGAAAAGCCTTGTGTGACAATTGCTCATCAAGGCAAAACAGTGAGCTGGAAATGAACTGTGATGTAATTTCCAGAAACTCCTTGCAAAATCTAATTATATGGCTTTATTCATATGGCCTTTAGAGTAATTTACCAAATGGACAAAATCCCCTACCATTTGACACAATCGTGAAGTGCACTTAGACTTGGATGCAACATACGCCCAGCATGCCAAAAGAGTATAGATGAATCATAAACAATAATGTCATTTATGTTTACTGTTTTATTGTTCATTATTTCACACACGCACACACATACATATAGGTAAATCTTTATGGTACAATCTGCAAAAACAATACCATGCTATATCCTTTGTTCAATTATCCCAGGCGAAATGATTCATTCTGTCATGATAGAATGTGAAATGAGACTACAGACATTTATTTGGTTATTAATACAGACTTTCAGGGCTGCAATAAAGCGTAGCCTTTACTTGCCAAGCCAACCTCTTTGCCTTTCGTTTTTCTGTTCTTTTTCTTGGCACCTTTGGCTCTTTTGACTGACTGACACAAACTAAACTCTTTTAATTGCCCTTGAGGTCTAATGCTGTGGAGAGCCAAGAATCACGAAAATAATGCATTATTTATTCTAATATTCGCAGGCCACTCTCATCACCTCTGCTGGGTAATAGTTTAATGAGGTCATATTAACATTCTGCTCACAGCCTGGAACATGTGGACTGTTGATAAAAATTAGATTAAGCCTTCCTAGATTAAGCACATTTACTCAAATACATGCTCAGGTACTTGCTACTAACACCATGTAATGGCATTTTACCATGCATAATGCGTCTCCCATTACCAGCTACATTAAAAAATCAAATAAAACAATGTAATTTATGTCAAAAAGTAAGAAACACTTACCAATTGCATCATTATGGTCCTAAATGCTTGCTATTTAAGGCATGAAGGTAATTTAGCAATGTCAAGTTTAACGTATAATGGGTTTGATGGATTTTTGTTTTTCACTTGGGTACATAGATGATTATATTTTTATAGTCTTTTCTTGTGTACTTTGGCCCATTTAAGACTGGAAAAGCAAGAAAAGTGTGTGTCAATTTGTCAGTTATTTTTCACTAAATGTTGTAGCACTTACTGTAATTTATTTTGATCAATACTTAATAAATTATGATTTTCACCCCATTTTAAAGAATGAATTTTTACCATCTACTCCCTTGAATCCCACTGGAATTTGAGCTGCAAGAAGCCTCTCTAATTTATGAAAAGTAAACTACTCAGAAAGTCCAGAAGTGCAAGCATTTTGTAAATTGCTTTTATAAATTCACTTCAGCTAAAACAGAACTCAACCTCAAGTTTCATTACTCACAAAGTGAGCGTATTGAATGGACCTTTTTGTTAAACCACGCCGGAAAGAAAGCATTTTTATGTGGTGAGGTGCGGTATGCTAATGAAATAATAACTGGATCGTAGCTAAAATGATTCCACTCTTGGTATCAAAAGGATTTATAGGTGTCATGTCATTGCATTTTGTTTAAAAAAAATAACAAAAATCTTTATGGGTAAAAAAAAAAAGCATTATATTTGAAAGTATCAGTACAATAAATGAAATTTTACATCTATAAAAAAAAATGTAATTTATAAGTGCAAGAGTGCTTTTCCAGAAACAATCTGCTCTTCCTTCCTTATGGCTCTCGCATCTGCTATAAAAATTATTTTCAAAAATGTTCATGATGGCAGCATGTCCAAAGAAATGTTACTAAATTTAACATCTCTGTTTATGCTTTCTTTACCAGTAAGAAACGTTTAAACTAGAGGACCACACAAGACTCAAGATTGAGAACAGCTTTCTTCAAGTTGTTGCCTGATACTCATTTTCTGCTTAAAATCTGAACTGCTAGAGAGATATCAAAATGTCACTAGTCTCACAAAAAATATAAAATAAATATCCATACTGTACCTGGATTACATATGTATATGGTGTCAGACACTTGTGAGGAAGGGGTAAGTACAAGTCTGTGATAAGAAGGGCAACACCACTCCCTTGTGTGAGAGGGCGCTATCACTATAACCTTCTCCTCTTCTGCCTCCATGGTAGACCCGCCCATAAGACCACTGACATCACATCCTCTGCCATCAAACTGAATGTCCCACCCCTTCTGCCTGGACAGGATACAGTATAAAGAAAATCACCACTGGAAATTGCAACTGATTGTGCAATATCACCACATGACTTATTATTTAAAAGAATTTGATTTACAACAAACCAGAATGGTCATTATTTTTGTGGTTTATTTTCACCTCATTACAGTATATGGGTTTTACCCTAGCGGTACTTCACCGCTTTCTCTTGCATTTTGTGTATTTCTTGCATTATCTGTTGTCACATATGCTCACCAGAGGATTGCGTTCCGGGCATATACAGTACCTAAGATACAAGGTACCACCTGAGTACAAGAAAGCGGTGCAGTTGTTAACAGTCTTTTCTCATTTTCTCCTCACAGCCTCAAGAATCCGCCCCTTGAGATCAAGAAAGCCAAGGAAGCTCCTCCGTTTCCAGTCTATTCAATTCAAAAGGGAGACCCCCCCAGGAAGGTGGCATCTCCTTTCAGACCTGATTACAGCAGCAAACATTTGAGAGAGAAAGTGTGACCCTGAAAGAGAGCTGGTTCAAGGGAATTGTCCCTAGCTAAGAGCGCCTGCAAGCGTGTGTTTTCAATTAGTTTTCCTTTTTTTGTTGTTGTAATTAAACAAAGTTGGCACCTCAGGCATTTGGCTTTTTAATTGCCTCATCATTCACCCTGCTACACTATATATATATATATATATATATATATATATATATATATGTATATCGTAAAGAAAGCACAAAAGAGAAGATAAAGTTTTGGGGTTTCCGTCCCCGTATACTGTTGAAAAACTCTTTTAGACCGGGTCAGTTTGTACATTGAACATCGACAAAAAAAACAAATGACAGGCGGGTGGGAACGGAAGTGGATGGAATGCTGGGAAGGAGCCACGGTGGTAGATGGATGGTAGTGACATCATCAGTTGGGGACCAGAGGGAAGGAGGGAACCCGGAAGTGTCTTGAATTTTATTGCGTTTGGGTGAATTTATGAACAAAGAGAGAAAGGTTAGTACCCTGTCATTGTCCCTTGACTTAAGATTTCGCGGTGCTCGTTGGGTCCTTAAGTCGCTCCCTATGCGCTCATGCGTGACATGACCCCCCCCCCCTTCAGGTCAGACCAATAGATAAATATATATATATAGATAGATAGATATAGACAGGGGTGCACATAATTGGTATGCTGGTATGCATGCGCGACAAAAATTGTAAATGCATAATGTCATCTGTGTCCCTACGACGCCGGTGCGTACCTAATGGTCAGAGAGGGCATTGACACCTCATGTTGCTAATATACGTTGTTTTCTTTTTGGTTTTGATTATCTTGTGTTGCCAATATGTCTAAAAAACAACAGACATTAAGCAGCTACTTTGGCATTTCATCACCTGCAAAGAAACAACAAGCCGAGCCAGAGCAGAAAAAAAGAGTTTTTTCTGACTTTTTTCTGAAAAGTGACTCCAAGATGTGCCGTGACGTGAAGCTAATGATGAGCGCACTGAAATGTGGCGTAAGTTGTGCTGCTCGCATCCACATATCACAGACAAAACAAGTGCCTTTTACACAGGCTCAAAGAATTTCAGTCATCTGTTATTTGACAAACATGAAAAGAGCAAGGAGCACATGAATGTAGTACAAGCTATTTCTAATAAACAAGCTAGTCAGGAAGAAATTTCCACTCGCCCTCTAGCTAGACGGTGAACGAAGGTAAATGAAGAACAACAGCAAGCTCTGTGTAATATTTTTCTCCTTGCCTTTCATAAAGCTAAACACACTCGTCCCCTGTCTTCCTACGCTGAAGATATTCCTTTACTGGAGCAGCTAGTAGTAAATGTCGGAACTGCGTATCATTCATGTGAGGCGGCCACATGGATAATGCAGACCATCGCGCGCACTGTCAGCGCAGTGTTGAAAGCAAAGTTGGAGTCTGCTGAATTTTGGGGACTGATTTTTGATGGATCGGAAGACATCATTAAAACCTTTCATGACATCGTTTTCATTGTGTTTGTGTCCAACATCGGGCAATTTACCACGGAGTTCCTTGGTCTAATCGAACTGGGTGCTGACCGATCTGCGCAGGCTGTAAAAGACGGACTCGTTAAACTTTTCCAGGAAGGAGGCTTGGAAAACTGGAAGAGAAAGGTTGTCGCCGTGTGCACAGATGGGGCTGCTGTTAACATCGGTATATACTGTACAACGCTATTGTTCCGAAACAATGGCAACTGGCTGCAGTAGGAGACTCCCTTGTGCATATTCTGTGCACCGCACACACACTAGAAAACTGAGGAAAATCAGCTGATCGCAACGTTCCATACTGTGAGACCTTTAATTGCAGTTTTATTTACAAAAAGGTGGAGCAAAAAATACGGCTGTGCTTAAGAAGAGAACGGGATCTCCTTTGTGAAATTGGGTAAATTTCATAATATCAGATGTTCTGCATGGAGGCATGGCACACTGCTAAAAATATCAAGATTTTTGCCAGCCATTAAAATGCAACTGGCCACGATTGATAACAGTGACTTGCAGCATATCTGCACAGACCAATTTCAGTGTTTTCTGGGCAACATGCTTGACATTGGCAAGATTTTGAAGACCACATCCATTGTGTTTCAGAAGGAAAAGCTGAGCATTGGAGAATGTAAGGATGAACTCATGGTGGCCATAGGACAGTTTACACTTTTGCTTGATGCTGAAGGCCACTACAGAGCATATACTGTTTCTAATGCTGATGCTGACAGGGACAAGATAAACTTACTTAGGGGGTTAATTGAGGAGTTTCGAATCAAATATGACTCACTGAAGTTATGTGATCATTTCTTAGTATTTGATCCTTCAACTTGGCCTCAGGAAATACAAGATTTACATCGTTTTGGCAACACAACAGTTTGTACCATTCTTCAGAATTATGAAGCCACACTGAGTCTTGACAAAGACACAACTGTCACAGAATGGATGCACTTAAAGCAAACAGGCATCATAGTTTACGAGTCATCTCCCATCCCATGTGTATGTCTCATGCTTTTATGCCAATCCTGATCATGCATTGCCTATGTTCTGGAACCTTCTACTAATCAGTGTTCTACTCGTGGCCAAGCGCTAGGGCAACACATGTCTTTTGGTCTTTGCAAGCCCCAATTTGTGATTAAACTCTTGAGGTACAGTAGATAATGTACCTAGTTGGCAGACCTTAAATTTCTCTTGTGACTGGTTCTGGCCAGAAAGTAAAACAAACAATTTTAGATTGTCTATTAACTCTTTGAGGACTGAGTATTTCCTAAAAAGCACACAAAGCAATGATTTCACACATAAAATCAACATAAAACGTCTTTTGCTGCTTGGCTATCCTCACGCAGCAGTAGCAGTCACATCATGATGCAATCTGGTTTGTACCTTTTGTCATCATAAGTGGCAGTCCTCTCAGGTGAACGTTGGTGCAGGCACACCATCTACACAAACATGTTCAGCACCATGATCAGCTGGGGACCGTTCAGGTGATGCACATACCTCACTTTAGTTTTTCGATCTCCAGATCTCTTGCATCAAAATCTGACAACTCAGAGTCAGATTCAGCGATCATACACAAAATGTCATCCACAGAGTATTTTGCTTTGCGCATTCACTTTGGCCAGAGATTGATGCCATTTTAGAGGTTGTTTGCTCTTCGCTACGCATGCACGCAAAGAGAAATCTCAGTCAAATCAATGAAGCTAACTTTCCTTCTAGCAAAGTGAGTCGAAGTAAAAACATAACGGCGAGTTTTGTCACAGTTTTCAACTGATTATCGTCCTCTACGGATGAATTTTGACAAAAGTCGACATCCGCTCTGAAAGAGTTAACTGAACATTTACAGCGGATATTTCCTATAGAGTACAATGAAGTTTTTTCTAATACTTGCTTTATCACTATAAAGATAAATAAAAATGCAAAACAGTACAACCAACACTTTCGAACAGACTGTTCTGGTATCATCCATGGTCATGCTGTTTACTGGCTGTTATCTTGTTGCTGGTCCTGTGATGCGTCATCTTAGTCCATATATAAAAGACGATGGCATGCATGTCCTTGTGAGTGTGGGGTCAGATTCTCGATACACTACAGATAAGCTAACAACATTCCTTGCAAATTAATGTAGGCGCAAGAATTCCAAGTTAACATGGGACTTTTGTAACATTCATTTTTGACCACAATTTCTGATTTGTGTTTTGATTTTGGTGCAAGGTTTAAACTCTATTTTTGGCTGTAACCTTTGCAGGATTCCTGACCTCGATTCTGTCCTGTGGTTTAGTTCCATCTCTTGGATATTATTTAGCTCATAATAAAACAGTATGAACACCAGCATCTACTTGGGTGTTCACAACATAATGGTGCTCTGACCTTCTGCCCTGAGCCTTTCTCAAGTGGGATTGATGACCATTAATAATGGAACAAGCACTGAGGAGCCAGGACTTGAGCAATACGTGGGGGAGACGGCATTGCTGAAGCATTGTCTGCATTACAGTCTCTGGTCTTTAACTGGAAAGCTTTGTGCTTTTATTGGAATTTAAGTTTCAAATTTCTTATTTTGTTTAGGTCTTTTGTTCTGGTTTTGGTTTCTTTTGTTTTAGTTTTGTATTGTATTCAAGCTAATTGAACACGTTTCTTTTTTCTGGGTTCTAGTTAATCACTTATCTTATGATTTGAGTCCTTGTAATTTTTTTCTGTGCTTTGCAAATGGCTGTGGTAAATTGGATAATTTTTTACTTTCATTTGAAATTATGGGTACTCAAAAACAGGTGGATTTTTATTAGACGTTTGAGCCTAGTTAACTTTATGTCTAATTTTGTTTTGTATTATCACATGACATCATTTTGTTTTTAATTGGTGCCAATGGTATTTATACGGTACCACCTGTGGCACTTTGTCTAAGTAAGTGGATAATTCTAGGAAACGTTTGGTAATCGCTTAGTTTTCAATTGTTGGTCACAAACTTTTTGACTTTGTTTTGACTTTTAAGACCTGATTTGGCTTTAAAGCACAATAGTTTGTGATTATGATTCTGATCCCTAATGATAAATATTTTATCTCCTGATTTAGCCATTTCATATTGTCTGCTTCAAACAGTCTGTGTCAGTACAATGTAAATTTGTGATTTCCTCATTTTAAAAGTGGGACCCTAACAGTGGATTTGTTAATCTCATAAAGGTTATGCTGACCACTAGAGAACACTGTGGGTGGGAATCACATGTGTACTGGAGAAAAGGGCAAGTTTGGCACTTCCCACTAATATTCTACGTATAGTATGGGAAGCCTGCAGGGAAACTTAGCTCTGCTAGAGGGGAGTTCTTCAGGACTACTAACACATCTTTGAAAGATGTGTGACACCCCATGTAGTAGGAATTGGGGAACACCAGCCTACACTCTAGATGTCTAGTATGCGGGACCGAGCGGGACCAGGATGATGGTGTAAGACAGGGAGACACGGACACAAAAGGGTTGGTTTTTTGCAAAAATAAAGTGAAATTTTATTTACAGGTGCACATAAGAAAAAACAAAAATAATGTCCTGTGGAATAAATATATACAGAGTCCAATACTGCAAAGGACACACAAAAACAGTAATGATGACTATATACAGTATTTACAGTGTTCACTAAGTCCCAAAGGAAAAGAAAAATGCACACAAACTAGTGAAACCCATATATACACAAAAAACAAAAATAAAGCTGTCTTCCTTTACAATCAATGACCGCCTGAAGTTTGAACCCATGGCCATCTTCTAGTGCTGAGTTTCCAACCTACTGTTGCTTTGCTAGGCTTTTTCAGCAACTATCTTCAGGGGCTGCTTGATTGCTGGATTTTCTGCCACCACCAGTTTTGTCTTCAGTAAGTGAAATGCATGTCCAGAATATTCCACTTCTTTGCCTTGAAAAGCACTTGGTTTGCTGTCACAGTATGTCTTGGCTCATTGCCCATCTGTACCATGAAGTGTCATCCTATCGGTTTTGCAGCATTTGTCTGAATCTGAGCAGACAGTATGGCCCTGTACACTTCAGAAATCATCCTGCAGCTTTTGTCAGTAGTCATATCATCAATAAACACCAGTGACTGACTTCCCCTGGCAGTCACACATGCCTATGCCATAAAACTGCCTCTACCATGTTTCACAGCTGATGTAGTATTCATTGACTCATGAGCCATTCCTTCTCTTCTCCATCATTCTGGTTGATCTTATATTGATCTTACTTCCTTTGTCCTAAGAAAAATGTTCCAAAGCTGGACTGTTTTTTTTTTTCATATTTTCCAGCAAAGTCTAATCTGCCCTTCCTATGCTTGAGTTGTTACCAATGGTTTGCACCTTGTGGTAAAACTTCTGACTTTTCTTGATTGCAGACTTTAGCAACAACAGACCTACCTCCCAGGGAGTGTCCTTGGTTTGGCTAAAGGTTGTGATTTTTGTTTTTCACCAAGGAAAGAATTCTGAGCTCATCCAGCACAGTTGTCTTCCATGGTGTCCAGGCTTTCTGGTGTTGCTGAGCTCACCAGTGTGTTCCTTCACTTTAAGAATGTACCAGATGCTTGATTTGAGCACTCCCGGTGTTTCTGCTATCTCTCTAAGGGGTTTGTTTTGTCTTCTCTGCCTAATGATGGCCTGTTTTTACTTGCATGGACAACTCTTTGGACCTCATATTGACAGTTCACAGTGACAATTTCCAAATGCAAATTCCGCACTTTTAATCAATTCCAGACCTTTTACCTGCTTAATAGTTACTGAAATAATGAGGGACCTGCTCAGTCCTGGCTATAGAACAGCTTGACAGTCAAATGTCCATATACTTTTGAGCTTCTGGAAATGGGGGTGGAGGGGTAGGGTAGTTGGGATATGCAGAAAAATGGGTGTCATTCCTAAATGGTTCAATTTCCTGTTAAATTAATGCTGAAATCATACATATCAATCATGTAATTACAGAATTTCTTCATTTCAAATCCATTGTGGTGGCATATACTGTAGTTATGAAAACTGTGTCTCTGTCCAAATACCTAAGTGTACCTCCACAGAAAGCAGTGTACATCATAAATAGAAAAACACATTCCTATAATTCTGTCCTTTTGAATTAAAGACAGGATTCTGGACCAATGAATGAAGGGGACAGATGGGCATGCTTCTCACAGCAAGCAGGGCTGCAGCCAAGTACCGTGGCTGACAGAGAAATACCAGTGGGGAACTCTGCTGAGACTGAAGCACATTTCAGAGACAGTCTGATTGTTTTCATTGCAAACACAAGTCATACACCCAATCTCAACAGAAAGTCATACACAACCAAAAAATTGGAGACTTCCTCTGCTACAGTATTGGGCTTCAGGTCCTTAGCACAGTGACAGGTGGTGTGGCAATATGACATGGCTGACAAAAAAAGCACAGCTCCATAAGAACGTGGCATGTCTGTTAGGAGGTGACATCAGATGACAGTGAAGGGAATTGCAGCAGCCTCACTAGAGAGGCTTGGGGTGCTGTGTTTCGTAAGAGGCAAATTAACTATTTTTCAGTGAGGAGCAGAGATCCAAGTGTTACTAGTTTAACATATCATTCTGCTGGCCTTCTTGACTGTTTCTGTACACTGAAAAAGATGTAGAAAGTGAATAGTCCACTAGGACTCCTAGTTCTGTCTAATAAGGCAATAAGATTAACTGATGGTTGTATTGATCCTTTTTGTGGATTGTAAGAATGGTAAACAATAAACAGCATGGGGTCAAGTGTATTGTTCAAATGAGTGTGTATAGTATGTACTTAATATATGATATGTTGTTTGTGGCCTCAGATTAAACTCAGATACAAACACCATGTCATTTATTAGAGTTTTTCAAGTCCAATAACAATGAAGCTGGCCTTGCCTATTTTTTGGAGTTTTGCCATTGAACACTTCTGCTGAAATCTATATTTTCAGATATCTATTATAAAGCAGTCACTTGCTAATGAGCACTAAAGTGCAACCACACTTAATTAGCAGTTACTCAGTGGGAAACAGTGCTGATTTTTCTTGGTTAATTGAGTGATTAATGTTAATTTGCTTTAAGCACCCTATCATTGTTTTCAATAAGAAATCCTACTGCAAAGGAATTAAACTGAAAAATATTTGCAGAAAGTCATTTTATTCCCGCATGCCAAATGTTACAAACAAAAACAGACAAATTCATTTTTGTATCTGTATTGTTTCAAATGAGGCTGAATGGGAGATTCGCATGTAGTCCATTTGACGTGGACAGCAGACCATCATGTGGTACTTGGACTCATGCTACAATAGGTCAACGTTTTCAGTTAAAGTGACACTCGTCAAATGTGTGGCTTTTGTGTCCCTCTTTCAGGGACTTTTAGGGAAAATCTTTCTGCATAAATTTGTAAAGTGCTTCTAATTATTTTTGTCTGTTTAACTAAGACTTTCTGTATCATTTGTACCCAACAAATCACCATGGGAAAAATGAGATAATGACAATTAACATTTTTTATTTCATTCTCGATAAAAAATTATATATAAGAAGTTCCTCTTTTGATGTACAGTAATCCCTCCTCCATCGCGGGGGTTGCGTTCCAGAGCCACCCGCGAAATAAGAAAATCCGCGAAGTAGAAACCATATGTTTATATGGTTATTTTTATATTGTCATGCTTGGGTCACAGATTTGCGCAGAAACACAGGAGGTTGTAGAGAGACAGGAACGTTATTCAAACACTGCAAACAAACATTTGTCTCTTTTTCAAAAGTTTAAACTGTGCTCCATGACAAGACAGAGATGACAGTTCCGTCTCACAATTAAAAGAATGCAAACATATTTTCCTCTTCAAAGGAGTGCGTGTCAGGAGCAGAGAATGTCAGAAAGAGAGAGGAAAGCAAACAAATCAATGGGGCTGTTTGGCTTTTAAGTATGCGAAGCACCGCGGCACAAAGCTGTTGAAGGCGGCAGCTCACACCCCCTCCGTCAGGAGCAGACAAAGAGAGAGAGAGAGAGAGAGAGAGACAGAGTTTGTTTTTCAATCAAAAATCAATACGTGCCCTTCGAGCTTTTAAGTATGTGAAGCACCGTGCAGCATGTCGTTTCAGGAAGCAGCTGCACAAAAGATAGCAACGTGAAGATAATCTTTCAGCATTTTTAGACGAGCGTCCGTATCGTCTAGGTGTGCGAACAGCCCCCCTGCTCAATCCCCCTACGTCAGGATCAGAGAAAGTCAGCGCAAGAGAGAGAGAGAAAAGTAAGCCGGGTAGCTTCTCAGCCATCTGCCAATAGTGTCCCTTGTATGAAATCAACTGGGCAAACCAACTGAGGAAGCATGTACCAGAAATTAAAGGACCCATTGTCCGCAGAAATCCGCGAACCAGCAAAAAATCCGCGATATATATTTAAATATGCTTACATATAAAATCCGTGATGGAGTGAAGCCGCGAAAGGCGAAGCGCGATATAGCGAGGGATTACTGTACATGACTATAAAACCTTTTAATCTGTTTAACTATTTTGGGACCTTTAGATATTCAAAACATATATGTGTGCTAAATATTATACCATTTATTTGTATGGTGATTGGTGCAAACTAATGTGTTTCTTGAATGTAATGCAAATTAAGCTTATCTAATATTATAAAAATGATATATTTTTTTATACAGCTTCCTCACATGTGAAGACCTCAGAAAAATGCAAGTTTAGAGTATCTGCTATTTCACTGTGTGTATCTTTTAATTCCCCTTTACTATTCCTGATGTACTTCACCTCCTCCTTGACTGTTCTTTCACTACTGAAACACTGAAAGAATCTCTTAGGGTCTTCTTTCACCTTATCTGCTATATTCCTCTCCAACTGTCTTTTAGTCTCCCTAATAACCTTCCTAATAGCTGTCCTCATGCTTTCATATGCCATTAAAATTCACTTTAGAGTTACAAGTCTTATATGCCGTATACAACTGTTGTTTCCTTTGCAGCTTCTTTTTTAACTGTTTATTAACCCACTGTGGAGTTTTTTTAAATTTCCTATTAATTCCAAATTTAAGTATGTAACTGTTGTGTATTACACGTAAACAGTTTTTAAACCTGTTCCACTGCCTCTCGACTGTCTCCACACTTAAAAGCTTATTCCAGTATATCTTCCTTAGTCTTTGCCACATCTGCTGAAAATGTGCCCCACTAAAGTTAAACTTAACAATTTTTGTCTTTCCATCCACACTAAGAACTGTATTATATTATGGTCACTTGACCTTAGTGGCTCAATCACCTCTATACCCTCAATTCTATCTTGATTAATACAAAATACTAAATCTAGTCAAACTTGCCACATAAAACCAATCCTCTGACTTTTAAATGGTAACTCACTTTGGTTCAGTGTCTGCAGCAATGCTGCCAACTATCTATCTATCTATCTATCTATCTATCTATCTATCTATCTATCTATCTATCTATCTATCTATCTATCTATCTATCTATCTATCTATCTATCTATCTATCTATCTATCTATCTATCATATAGTGCCTTTCATTTATCTGTCTGTCTGTCTGTCTGTCTGTCTGCAGAATAGCATACTCCTGTAGTCCAGACATGCATACCCGTTCAGATATGGTTTGATCTTGTGGATATTGTATAGAATGAATCTGCAAGACCGAGAGATGGATGCAACATGATCATTAAAGGACATCTGGTCATCAGTCACCACCACTCCAAGTTTCTGAACCGATTTAGCAGGTGTTAGCAATAGTGAGCCAAGCTGAGCAGTGATAGTCTGCTGGGATAACAAGAAGGTCCATCTTTGCTAGGTCAAGCTTATTACTAATGTTATTTGACTGATGACTTAAAGTGACTGCGATGGGTTGGCACCCTGCCCAGGATTGGTTCCTGCCTTGTGCCCTGTGTTGGTTGGGATTGGCTCCAGCAGACCTCCGTGACCCTGTGTTCGGATTCAGCGGGTTAGGAAAATGGATGGATGGATGGATAGTCAAGCTTCACCCCATGCTGGTGCTTTAACGTGGTGTGTTAAAAAATAGTCACTAATTACTTCTAAAAACTCCTGCTCTTGTGCTTCGCCATTTGCAAGGTTATCCCGGGTAATATCTGGATAATTAAAGTTCCCCATAACTATTAAATCCTCCTGTAAACTTGCCTTTTTAATATTACTGTCGGCATTGGGTGGTCTATAACACACTCCAAAAATAAGGCCTCTTTCCCTAATGCTTTCCATGTCCTCACTAAGATGGGGCTCATCGTCCAACTGTAGAGGACTTGCATTTAAATTCTGTTTGACATAATCAGCAACCCCACCCCCTTTTCTGTTCTGTCTGTCCTTCCTAAAAATGTGTATCCCTCAACACATTGGCAAAAGGAACATCAGTTATAAATACAAGATGGGGGACATTGAGGTAGAGGAAGAAACCTCTGAAAAGGATTTAGGGGTTTCTTTTGACAGGGCATTTCTATCATCTAAACAATGTGCAGAAGCAATTGAAGAGGCAAATAAAGTGGTAGGTTATATCATAAAAACTGTTGAATATAAATTAAGGGACATTACTGTATGCATAGACTATGTACTGTGTGCAGTTCTGATCACCACTCTACAAGAAAATCATAGCAGCATTTGAAGTTGAGCAGAGGAGAGCAATCAAGTGCATCTCAGGAGAGAGAATTAAACCTGTTTAGTTTCAAGCAGAAGAGACTGCATGGGGACTTCAACCAGGTTTTCAAAATTCTCAAAGGCATTGACAAAGTAGGTGCACCTGAATTCTTTCAACTTAAGGATGAATGACATACTTGAGGACATCAGTGGAAGTTAAGGGAAACTGCATTCAGGACTGAAGCCAGAAAGCATTTCTTTATGCAAAAAACTGTGGGAATCTGGAAGAAAAACGACTGAGCCATGGTGTTGAAGCAGAAACCTTGACAGCCTTTAAGAAGTATCTGGATGAGATATTGGGACAGCTTGGCTATTAAGTTGAACAAACGAGCAGGATGGACTGAGTGGTCTCCTCTCGTTTGTCAAATTTCTTACGTTCTTAAATTAGGAAATTTAATTTGTATTTTGTATTTGATTTTAAATGGTGAAATGAAGTAGTCATTTTTATCCTTCAGTCTTTTTTCTGTCTTTTATCTTAAAAAATACATTATATTTTAGTAAAAATTGTGCTAGGAGAAATCTTAATGTTTTGCCAGACATATTTATTTGAAAAACAAATGACACTAAAAGCTTTCTGTGTCCAATGAATTCTTGATGTCTGTGAAAGCCTTTCCATTTACATCTCCTCAGAGCAATCAAAATCAAGTTTTTCGATTATATTTTTGAAAAACAAAAAAATCATTTTTAATAAAAAAAAATTGCAAAGGAAAATGTAATAATGAATTTATTTAAATGACCATCTGCAGTTTCCGATCAACAAGATTTGCCTTTCTTGGACCACTGACCAGCGCTGAAGGTGCAGCTAATGTGCATCAGCCTTTAGTTTCTCCTGATATCGACACTTCTGCCTGCTGCTTTTTACTCCTCCCAAGGTTACCCATTCACCTCCAGTTTAAGACTCTTGTCTTGGAAGAAATGAGGATTCTATAGTGGTGGATGGAGAATATAATTCAGGCCTTCTGGAAGCGTGACTTTTGTTGAAGTTCAGTCAGTCAGTCAGTCATTGTCCAACCCGTTATATCCTAACACAGGGTCACGGGGGTCTGTTGGAGCCAATTCCAGGCAGCACAGGGTGCCAGGCAGGAACAAAACTCGAGCAGGGCGCCAGCCCACCACAAGCGCACAATCACCAAGCACACACTAGGGACATTTTAGGATCGCCAATGCACCTAACCTGCATGTCTTTGAACTGTGGGAGGAAACTCACGCAAACATGGGGAGATCATGCAAACTCCACGCAGGAAGGACCAGGGAAGCAAATCCAGGTCTCCTTACTGCGAGGCAGAAGCGCTAGCACTGTGCCACCATGTCGCCCTGATGAAGTTCACCTCCAATAAAATATTAGTCCTAAAATTACAAATCAAATTCTTTTAGGGGATGGTAATTCTAGAGGTAGTAAGACAATATTGCTAGTTTCCTCCTTGAAAAACCTGAACCTTCATTTCATTGAATTCACATAAAATTATGGTGTTATCTTTGACATCAACAACCAATTGTCATCACCTTAAGTACTCATTTCATGACAGTCCAGGTTTGACTTGTGGAACAAAATGAGAATAGACAGCACAATGAGCTGAGGTAGCACAGTGTTAAACCCCCATTTAACGGTGTGAAAATAAAGGAAAAAACAACAGCACAGAAACAAAGTACAATCTTAATAGCATGCAACATAAAATGTCTGCAAAATAGGATGCTTCTGAGGCTAGGGATCTGCACTGGCAATCAGAAGTCTTCATCATGCGATAGATGCAGCAACGCACAATCAGTACATGCTCCCCAACATTGAGTAGGAGGCCCAGTTCTCACAGCCACAGGTCTGAACTGAACACCCATCTCAGAGGCAGGACTTCCTGGACTGGTACGGAAGTGAGGTCACACATATTCTGGCCGATGTCCTTCCGTATCTGCAGATTTAAAAGGAGACTGTGCTACCAACTTGGAGTGGTGTTGCTTACCTTGCAAGAGCCCTGGAGATGTCCTCTGACTGAACAAGCTTGATGCCAACTTTTCCTGATTACAGTCATGGTCACATCAGAGTGTGTCACTATGTCACAGGATTGACTTTCTTAATCAGAAAACCATTCTGTAACTCATTCTGAGGAATTCTCAGACACATCCTAGCCAACAAGAAATATAATCTCTCCAGCTAGTCTTGTGCACTCTGCAGCAGGTTTTTATTTATTAAGGATATCTCTATACTTTATTCTGTTGATGTTACCTTTGACTCTGTCTAGCAGTCAACATATCATTCCCAAACTCCTTATTCCAAATCAGGGTGATAGAGCGTCACAGGCCTGGCCTAACAACACAGGCACAAGACTACTCACACACACACACACACACACGCGCACACACACACACACACACACACACAGAGTTACGTTTATAAGAAACTGGACAAACGCAAGTAGACCATTCAGTTCATCATGCTCGTTTTGTTTAGCCAATAACCAAGATGTCCTTGACCCACATAGGGCCAATTGGAAGCTAGAGTTAACCTAACCTACAAGCCGTTGGGGACATGGGAAGAAAATGGGCGTAACCAGAGGAAAATCCCCACAGACATGAAGAAAACGTAGACTCTGCAAGGGCAAAAACAGGTTTGGCATATAGTTATATATACTGTGGTCTTTTGCTGTAATGTCTTGATATTGTAACAGAACTGAAAATCTGCATAAGTCTGGGGATACACCTCCAACAGCATCAGCCAGCACTCCATCATGGAAATGAGTGGCTTCAGAGCCAGCTGCAGGGGAACCTGTAAGAACAGCAAACCTGACAAAATTGCATATGAATTCTATTAAGTGTGGCAAAGACAAGAAGTCCAAGGATAGCAAGATTACTAAAAGAGCTATGTAAGAGTAAGAATCCATTGGCACTAAGCCCGGAGCCAAACCGGTATCAGAAAGTGGATGGAGGAGAAGATTTATGGTCCAACTCAGCAAAGTGCCGAGTGCCATGGAGACCTATAATGGACTTGCTAGGCTTCTCTAAGAATATTTTGAGAGTCTCAAACCTTAGAACTAGGATCTACAATGTTTTTTGCAGCATCAGTACAGGAAGGAAGACAGCTGTGAGATTGCTACCTCTGCAGCTCCACCACTGCTTCTTTATCTGCTAAAGTCCTTTGGACTGGGTGTGCAGCCACCAGCAGAGCTTCAGGAACATGGAGCCGAGGAAAAGTGTGATATATTGAGCTACTGCTGAACTCGGGTGTGCAGATGAAGCAGATCAGAGACATATTACAGAGAACCCCGGGGCGTGCAAGTCTTGAGGTGGAGATCAGGACCTGGAATTATATTTGTGTATCAGTTCAGTGAAAAAAGACAATGAAAAGATCTGCAGCTTTACAGTACACAAGATGGGCCACCAACCAACACATAACAGACTAATCACTGCATAGACATTCAGATTTAAAAACCTCTACTGTATCGCATGGCGGTGCAGCACTCAACACCCCTGCTGCGCCACCTGACAAGTAAATGCTCAAGATTTCTACTGATGCATTTTTGTCAACAGCTACACTACCGCAGTAGAAACAAACACCACCTGCCCATTCTGAACAGTTTCTGCACCATTGCAAGGAGCTGGAAGTGGTTGCTGGAGCTGGCGACTCTAAAGAGAGAGCTATGTAACTGCACTGGCAAGCACTGGTAACAGCAGCCTGAGGATGAGCCACTAACAGAATGAGCGGGCATTCCATTATACACTTGATCAGCTTCAAAGCCAGCTGCAGGGGATCCTATAAAGATGGCAGGCCTCCCAAAGTCGTATATTAATTCCAATTTGACTAAAAGAGCAATGTAATGAACAAGAATCCCACTGGCACTTGGTGTGACACTACAATATCTTTAATTTAATATACAGGTGAGGAAGGCAGGCTCTATTGTAGGCACTGAGCTGGACAGTTTGACATCTGTGACAGAGCGATGGGCGCTCAGCAGGCTCCTGTCAATCATGGAGAATCCACTGCATCCACTAAACAGGATCATCTCCAGACAGAGGAGCAGCTTGTAGCGGGGCCACATAGTGTTTAAATGTCAGTACTGAGTGCGTCTCGTTTTATTGTCCCGTTTACTGTTTATGTGCATCAGTTAATGCCGTCCCCGAAAAAGGGGGACGGATGATGGAAGGAGACCACAGCCGCAAACCTGGAAAACACCTGTTTTAAATCAATCAATCTCAGCCGTCACAGGACTATATAAGCCAGCAGGAGGAGGAGAGAAGGAGATTTTGTTTCACCATTCACGACCACGATCCAACTATTCCAGTCATTGACCACATCGCGCATATCCATCCAGTTTGTTTTCCATCAGCCGGATTTATTTCAAGGACCTCACCACGAGAGACCCCGGGGTAGGACTTAATCATCCACCACACACACGAGGATTCACGGTGAGGCTGTTCCATTTTTTCCGGGGAGAATCAAACAACGCAATATCGCTAATTCAGTCATCCGCTTTCAGGACAGTTTCGTTATTACCGGACTCACGTTCTCATTCATTTTCAGTTTATCATTCATTGTTGTCATTCGTGTTGTGTGTTTATTTGTTACAGGAACAAGGGAGGGGTTTTGTTGTATATATATATATATATATTTGGTGGTGTCTTGTTATTGCTGGGGTGGAGGGATATTTATATTTATATGTTTCTATTTTTCTATTTCATTGCACTTAATACATATAATCTGTTTAATTTTACATCCTGTTTTTGTGTGCTCATATTTTTCACCATCGATTGTGGGGGGAAAAGTTTAATTGGTAAGAAGTACGGCTTGATAGTTAGATTATCTCTCAGTAAATTATCCAGGCCACTGGTCTTGGAGGTGTAGCTGCCGGATGGGTAAAAGGGGTCGGCCGTTACATAAAGTGGTGCCCTCTCTGAGGAATCTAAATAAATATCTATCGCTGTCTGCCTTTAAACATTTTCCCCAAGTAATATGTCTATAGTGCGTGCCGAGCAGGACGACACCTTTGCTTTGATGCGGTGTGATGATGGAGTAGCCGGGGCGCGGCACGTCAAGGTCAGAGCGTGTTCAGCGGTGCGAGAGGTGGTGGATTCGTTGCAGTCGCTGTACCTCGAAGATCACCATGGACCTGAGGAGGAATGCCTGGAGGATGTCTCGCCTCCGTAGGAAGATCTGGCGCAACAACTAACCCGGTCTGGATGAGAAAGTCCGCGAGGTTGCTGAAAGTGCGCTCGGACGCGAAGATGCCTTGCGGGCTCGTATCAGCAGCTCCCAGGAGGAAGTAAAAGAATATCTCCATGAGCAAGTTCAACTCCTGGGGCGGGAAATCGTGTTGTGCCTCCAGAGGCGGGATCAACGCTGGCAAGAAACTCTTCAGGGGGAGGTCCGAAGGAGTCTCCAGACGGTACGTCAGTCACCCCGTCATTCAACGCCGTACGGGTCTCATGGGGGGGGTGAATACATCACTCGGCCCTCTGTTCCTGGGGTGCGCCTTTCCTTTCCCAAGTTGGGGGCTCCTTATAACATCGATGACGTCCTCAACTTTGTGGAAGAAGGAGAGGCGTACCTGGCTGTTAACCCTTTAACCCCAGAAGAGCTTATGGGGGTGATAGGGGCATCCCTCTCGGGGCCGGTGCGGAGCTGGTGGCTGACGGCCAAGAAGAACATTAAAGACTGGGGATCCTTTCGTTGATCTTTCCTCGCGGCTTTTCTTCCAGAAGACTATGAATCTGAACTGGAGGACAAGCTGCGATCCATGGTGCAACTGCCTTCGCAATCCATCCGGGACTTCGCCTATGAATATCGGGCTTTGTGTTTGAAGTGGCGGCCGGCTATGTCTGAAGAAGAGGTGGTCCGCCGCATTCTTAATGCCTGCAACCCGCGGTTAGCTGGGGGTCTCAGGGGGGTTGTGGGGTCGGTGGAAGACCTGGTGAAGGTGGGCTCGCAAGTGGAACGGGACTGGGGAAACTCAAAAACGTACTGGAATAAAGTACAAGCCAGTACACGAGAAACCCAGCCCCTAAAACCCCAGCGAGCCAAACCTTGCCGGTCGGAAGCCGATCTCGCCATCATGCAAGCGAGTACGTCCCTCCTGATCGTCCCAGTGAAGCTGCGGGGGTGGCAGGGAGCCATCACACCTTAATCCGCTCAAGCATGTGGAAGAAGATTAGGCGACCGACAGACAACTTAACATCTGCCCCGTCTGTCCGATTTGTATTGGCAGATGGGAGTGAACACAGAGCCCTGGGCAAAGTCCCCTTGAGGTACAGTGTACTTTCCACCACCTGGGAGATGGATACGTATGTCCTGGATGACCGGCACCTGTCCGTCCCGTTACTCCTTGGGCTGGACTCTTTAACCACCATGAGGATGACCATCCATCTCAGTCCCAGGGGGTATACGGTGCCAGGGGAAGGGGTATGCGACTTCATTCATAAATCCAAAGAAGATCTGGGCTCGGAATTCATTGGCTTCTACGCAGCAGTGAGGAGTGACGCAAGCACCTCGGCGGCAGCCCCTGTGGAGGAACAGCCCGAAGAGGTAAGGCCGGTGCTGAAGAAGTGTGCCGAGGTGTGGACTGAGAAATTAGGAGTCGCCCGTGGAGTTACCCACGTGATCCACACCTCGGACGAAGTTCCAATAAGGCACCGAGCCTACCGCGTTTCTCCACTAAAGAAGGGCATAATTAAAGAACACCTGGATCGAATGCTCGCCGAGGGAATAATCGAACCATCTTCCTCCTCCTGGGCGTCCCCTGTGGTCCTTGTGAAGAAGACAGATGACACCTATCGTTTCTGCGTGGACTACAGGGGGGTTAATGGGAAGATGAGCCTGGACGCATATCCCATGCCCCTGGTTCATGAGATTCTGGAGTCACTGCATGGAGCTGCAGTTTTCAGAACACTAGACCTCCGCAGTGGCTATTGGCAGGTGCCGATGGACGAGGGGAGTAAGAAGAAGACAGCAGTCATCACCCCTGAAGGCTTGTTCCAGTTCAAAGTCATGCCTTTTGGGCTTAAAAATGCTGGGGCCACCTTCCAGCGGCTCATGGAGCAAGTCCTGAGGGGGTTGATAGGGAAGATCTGCTTTGTATACATCGACGACGTCATTATTTACTCCCCTTCTATTAAACAACATCTCCAGGACCTGGACACCATCTTCCAACGATTACATCAAGCGCACCTTACGCTGAACACGAAGAAGTGTACCTTCATTCAACCCCACATACGCTTCCTCGGGCACATTCTTTCATCTGAGGGGGTCGCTGTAGACCCCGAGAAGACCTTAGCCATCCGAGACTACCCCACGCCCACGGATTTGAAATCTTTGCAAAGTTTCCTTGGGTTAGTAGGGTGGTGTCACAAGTTCATTCCCCGGATGGCTGATATAGCGGCTCCCTTGAACAACCTAAGAAAAAAAGATGTCCCGTGGGAGTGGACAGCAGAGTGCCAGGACGTGGTCGAGCAACTAAAGAGCCACCTTCAAGAGCCGCTCGTTCTGGCCCAGCCAAATCCGCAGCTCACTTTCCAGGTACAAACCGATGCCAGCAACCTGGGGCTTGGCGCCGTGCTCACTCAGAAAATCCATCAGGCTGAACACGTCATCGCTTACGCCTCTCGAGCCTTGCACGGCGCCGAGCTCAATTATTCGACAGCTGAAAAAGAGTGTTTGGCTGTCGTGTGGGCTGTGGAAAAATGGAGACACTATCTGGAGGGGGTTGAATTTGAAGTGTACACCGACCATCACGCTCTGACCTGGGTATTTAATCACCCGAAGACCTCCTCCCGTCTAACCAGGTGGGTATTACGCCTCCAGAACTTCACTTTCAAGGTGACCTATCGGAAGGGCTGTGGCAATATTGTGCCTGATGCTCTGTCCAGGGTGTCAGAGCCACCGGGGATGGTGTGTTTGGCAGAGGCAAAGAAAATGATCCTCCCTCTGCCAAGAAGCCTGGAAGACCTGGCTCAAGCACAAGCCACCAGTCCGTTCTGCCAGAGCATCAGGGAGGGACTGGAACAGCAGTGTACCGACCGGGTACACTTCGTGGACCTCCAGGGGGTTCTGTACAGGACCACTCCATCCTCCCTTGGGGGTCTGCAACACCATCTAGTCGTCCCGGAAGGGCTCATCCCCGACTTTTTAACTTACTACCATGACAGTCCTTTAGGTGGTCACTTTGGAAGGACAAAAACTTTATTAAAGATCCTGGGGGTTGCGTGGTGGCCGTCTGTCCGGAAAGACGTTTGCCACCACGTGAAGAAGTGCATCACCTGCCAGCAGCTCAAAAACCCACCTGGTAAACCGGCAGGATTTCTTCAATCGACAATCGCGGATGGACCGGGGGAGACTTTGGGAGTCGACCTGATGGGGCCTTTTCCTGTTACCAGCTCGAGGAAGACCGTCCTGATGGTGGTGATTGATTATTTTTCAAAGTGGGTGGAGCTGTTTGCCTTAACGGATGCCAAGACTAACAAGATCTGCTCCACCCTGAAGAACGAAATCTTCACCCGCTGGGGGGTGCCGAAGAACATCGTCTCAGACCGGGGTCCGCAGTTCACGAGCTCTCTATTAGATGAACTTTATACAGCCTGGGGAGTGAAGAAAAACCTGACAACAGCTTACCATCCCCAGGCTAACATGACAGAGCGAGTGAACCGGACCCTGAAGAACATGATCGCCTCCTATGTGGGTGAACGCCATCAGGATTGGGATTAAATGGCTCCCCGAGCTCCGGTTTGCCCTGAACACCGCTGTGCACGAAGCCACAGGTGAGACGCCTGCTTTGGTTGTGCTGGGCAGACAGCTAAAGGGCCCGCTTGACCGACTCCTTCCCAGAGCCCCTAATCCAGAAACCACCAGTTACAATAACCTATTCAAAATTGAGGAATTACGGCGGAGAATCCAACAGAGGTTGGTGAGTTCGACATCCAGACATGCCAAGTTATATAATGCCCGGCGTAAGGAAGCGCACTTTCAGCCGGGTGATTTGGTCTGGATTAGAGCTCACCATCTCTCGGATGCCAGCAAAAGGTTCTCCGCCAAGCTAGCGCCTAAATGGTTAGGTCCAGCCAAAATCATATCTCAAACAGGTCCAGTCAACTTCCAGTTTCAAAGGGGTATCGGCACTGACTCCAAGATAGACACAATCCATGTGGCCAATCTCAAGCCGTACTTCGGCCCTCCCTTGTCCAAGGTTGGGGTGGAGGAATGTAGCGGGGCCACATAGTGTTTAAATGTCAGTACTGAGTGCGTCTCGTTTTATTGTCCCATTTACTGTTTATGTGCATCAGTTAATGCCGTCCCCAAAAAAGGGAGACGGATGATGGAAGGAGACCACAGCCGCAAACCTGGAAAACACCTGTTTTAAATCAATCAATCTCAGCCGTCACAGGACTATATAAGCCAGCAGGAGGAGGAGAGAAGGAGATTTTGTTTCACCATTCACGACCACGATCCAACAATTCCAGTCATTGACCACATCGCGTATATCCATCCAGTTTGTTTTCCATCAGCCGGATTTATTTCAAGGACCTCACCACGAGAGACCCCGGGGTAGGACTTAATCATCCACCACACACACGAGGATTCACGGTGAGGCTGTTCCATTTTTTCTGGGGAGAATCAAACAACGCAATATCGCTAATTCAGTCATCCGCTTTCAGGACAGTTTCGTTATTACCGGACTCACGTTCTCATTCATTTTCAGTTTATCATTCATTGTTGTCATTCGTGTTGTGTGTTTATTTGTTACAGGGACAAGGGAGGGTTTTTGTTGTATATATATATATATATATTTGGTGGTATCTTGTTATTGCTGGGGTAGAGGGATATTTATATTTATATGTTTCTATTTTTCTATTTCATTGCACTTAATACATATAATCTGTTTAATTTTACATCCTGTTTTTGTGTGCTCATATTTTTCATTTTTATTGTGGGGGGAAAAGTTTAATTGGTAAGAAGTACGGCTTGATAGTTAGATTATCTCTCAGTAAATTATCCAGGCCACTGGTCTTGGAGGTGTAGCTGCCGGCTGGGTAAAAGGGGTCGGCCGTTACAAGCTTCAGAGACAGACTGCTGTCACCGTCCTGCTCCACTGACAGACTGAAAAGATCATTCCTCCCCCAAACTATGCGACTCTTCAATTCCACATCATCTTAGGGGGTAAACGTTAACATTATTCAAAGTTATTGTCTGTTTTTACCTGCATTGTTATCACTCTTTAATTTGATATTGGGTTTTTTTTTGCATCAGTATGCTGCTGCTGGAGTATGTGAATTTCCCCTTGGGATTAATAAAGTATCTATCTATCTATCTATCTATCTATCTATCTATCTATCTATCTATCTATCTATCTATCTATCTATCTATCTATCTATCTATCTATCTATCTATCTATCTATCTATCTATCTATCTATCTATCTATCTATCTATCTATCACAGAAACACTTGCCACACTATTGGAAATGTATTATATTTGAACTAGATTTATTACTTTGTACAGTCTGCTACAACTATTGCAATCTGTATATTTTGTTGTTCTTAGGGGCCATTTAGCACCATAAATCAGCAGTTAGTACAGCCACCTCACAGACACGGCATTCTGGGTTCAATGCCTTTAATTGACGGCTGTCTATGTTGAGTTTGCATTCTTTTTCCATGTCTCCATGAGTTTTCCTACACGTACTCTGGTTGTCCATCCAGTTACAGCGCATCCGGAAAGAATTCACAGCACATCACTTTTTCCACATTTTGTTACGTTACAGCCTTATTCCAAAATGGATTAAATTCATTTTTTTCCTCAGAATTCTACACACAACACCCCATAATGACAATGTGAAAAAGTTTACTTGACATTTTTGCACCTTTATTAAAAATAAAAAAAATGAGAAAGCACATGTACATAAGTATTCACGGCCTTTGCCATGAAGCTCAAAATTGAGCTCAGGTGCATCCTGTTTCCCCTGATCATCCTTGAGATGTTTCTGCAGCTTCATTGGAGTCCACCTGTGGTAAATTCAGTTTACTGGACATGATTTGGAAAGGCACACATCTGTCTATATAAGGTCCCACAGTTGACAGTTCATGTCAGAGCACAAACCAAGCATGAAGTCAAAGGAATTGTCTGTAGACCTCCGAGACAGGATTGTCTTGAGGCACAAATCTGGGGAAGGTTACAGAAAAATTTCTGCTCCTTTGAAGGTCCCAATGAGCACAGTGGCCTCCATCATCTGTAAGTGGAAGAAGTTCGAAACCACCAGGACTCTTCCTAGAGCTGGCCAGCCATCTAAACTGAGCGATCGGGGGAGAAGGGCCTTAGTCAGGGAGGTGCCCAAGAACCCGATGGTCACTCTATCAGAGCTCCAGAGGTCTCTCTGTGGAGAGAGGAGAACCTTCCAGAAGGACAACCATCTCTGTAGCAATCCACCAATCAGGCCTGTATGGTAGAGTGGCCAGACGGAAGCCACTCCTTAATAAAAGACACATGGCAGCCCAGCTGGAGTTTGCCAAAAGGCACCTGAAGGACTCTCAGACCATGAGAAAGAAAATTCTCTGGTCTGATGAGACAAAGATTGAACTCTTTGGTGTGAATGCCAGGCGTCACGTTTGGAGGAAACCAGGCACCGCTCATCACCAGGCCAATACCATCCCTACAGTGAAGCATGGTGGTGGCAGCATCATGCTGTGGGGATGATTTTCAGCGGCAGGGACTGGGAGACTAGTCAGCATAAAGGGAAAGATGACTGCAGCAATGTACAGAGACATCCTGGATGAAAACCTGCTCCAGAGCGCTCTTGACCTCAGACTGGGGCGACGGTTTATCTTTCAGCAGGACAACGACCCTAAGCACACAGCCAAGATATCAAAGGAGTGGCTTCAGGACAATTCTGTGAATGTCCTTGAGTGGCCCAGCCAGAGCCCAGATTTGAATCCTCTGGAGAGATCTTAAAATGACTGTGCACCAACGCTTCCCATCCAATCTGATGGAGCTTGAGTGGTACTGTAAAGAGGAATGGGGGAAACTGGCCAAGGATAGGTGTGCCAAGCTTGTGGCATCATATTCAAAAAGACTCGAGGCTGTAATTGCTGCCAAAGGTGCATCGACAAAGTATTGAGCAAAGGCTGTGAATACTACTTTTTCACGTTGTCATTATGGGGTGTTATGTGTAGAATTCTGAGGAAAAAAATTTATTTAATCCATTTTGGAATAAGGCTGTAACGTAACAAAATGTGGAAAAAGTGATGCGCTGTGAATACTTTCTGGATGCACTGTAATCAAAGATATGTGGTCGGTGTGAGTGTATGTGTGTCCCATCATTAACACGCATCACATCCAGGTGGCTGAATTCTGGTGGTCTCTGGACCCTGTATTGCATTAAGCAATTTATGCATGTGTGTGTATTTTTGTGTATTTATTTGTACAAATTCAGTTTTTGTGAACAGTGCTTTTTTATTTGTTGTACATTGTGTTTGGCTTTGAACTATGGTATATCTGTAAAAAGTTCCACAGTCTCAGCATGTTAATGGGTGTGCACTATATAAAAATAAATTGAATTAAACTGAATTGAATTTATTTCAATTTAATCTTCCACGCTGGTCAACTCTCTGTTCCTGATAATGTTGATGGCACATGTGCACAGAAAGCAAATAGCAAATTTTTGACTTCAGAAGCCCCTAGGTGGATGTTTAAAAGAAAAAAAAGAATATTTGCTCTTTACTTGGCCTAGAGAATCAAGAGGTGATGATGGTTCAACGGAATGGCCTCTGGGTACTAAGGAGCCCTTTTCCTAAGAGAGGATGCTTAAAGGATCACTAATAGGCATAATGTTTCTTTTATAATAAAGGATGCATTTTACTTTGGAAATAAATTGGAGATGATCCGTTTATAATGATGACCCTTTTTGAGAATGTTTATTTATCTCGAGGTGTTAGAATATGCTAGACGGAAGAAGCAACAATGGATGTTAACCTCTAGTTGTATGATAAAGAAAATCTGAACAAGGTTGAGATTTCAGGACAATCTCCTACAGGGGAAAAGACTCCATTTAACCTGTATTGAGTCTGGAAAAAACGGAAAATAGTACGGAGTTAAACGAGAAAAAGTGATAGAGAGACAAAGATAGAGAGCTGCTTGGGAATTGAAAGTGGATGAGTTGCTCCCTTGGGACAGTTACTGATTTGTTTGGCCAGAAGTCTTGAAGCCCATGTGTTGAAAGGCTGCTCTTACTAGACTGTGTTACCCTGAAACCCTACTGTCAATGTTTCTGTTCATATGAATACTGTATATAATTTTTTAAAACTAGTTTAACTCCTAACTAAGAAAGATTAAACTCATTTACTCAGACTTTGCCACCCAATTTTGTACAATGCTGTGAAAAACTAAGTACTGACCACACAAAGTTGTGTGTTCTTCAACATACTGTACATATGTATATAGACAATTGTACATCATTTCAACAATAATGATAAACAAAGGTAGCTTAATTCAAAAATATTGGTGAAATTATTTTTCACAATCATTTATTTAACAAAAAGGCTGAAAATTCAGTTGTCTGCTGTGGAGAAGGAAGAAGAGCACATCCCTAAGCTCGAAAGTTGATGTTGCTTCCTTTGCCAAAAATAAATGCTTATTGTAATTGTCTATCAGTCTCCTTCATCGACTTGGAGATTTTTTTTCCACCTCCCCTTACAGAACTCCTCCAACTGTGTGATGTTTGAGTGCAGTTTTACATGTACTGCCTCACCACAGTATTTCCATGGAGTTACGATCTGGGTTTGCTTTAAACTTTCCATAATCTTCCAGTTCTTTTTTTTGAAAACATGGGAGATCTGTGAACAGTTAGTTCTTTCTGAGTGACTTTTGAGTGAATCATGAGAATCGATTTGCGTGCACAAGCACAATTCAGTAAAGCTCAAAGGGAATGCTAAAGCACACGCAAGCCTCTTTTGTTCAGATGTACAAAGCACAAGTACTGCCCGTGTGATTCATGTGTTTTATTTATTAAAATCATTTACGATTTTTTCTAATTAGAAAATTATCGAACTCTATCATGGTTCATTCGCTTGTTCATTATATTAGTACAATATACGAACAACACATTTATATTACAATGTTTAAGGTATTTGTTTTGTACAATTCATTATTGGAATTGTTTTAAACAGAATATACAGACATAATATTAAACTAAGACATTTTTGTCCCATTGTACAGTCAAAAGATTAGTCACGCAAAACTAAACCTTATAAAAATAATATTCTAATTTATAACAAGTAATTTGTTTTCAACTTTACTTTAGCATGCACTTTTTACAGCTAATTGAATGCACCAAGCGTGTATCACTCACTACTTCTTTCAAACTGAGTCATTACCTGAGAACGAGTCACACAATTCTCATTCATTTGAGTCACAAACGAGCCACACAATTCTCACTCGAGTTGCAAAGTGAATCACTAAATCATTACCTGAGAAGGAGTCATACGATTCTCATAAGAGTCATACAGTTGCAACAAGTCACAGAATTCAGAGTCACACGATTCTTGTTCATTTCAGTCACGAATTAGTCACATGATTCTCATTCGAGTTGCTAAGTGAATCACTAATCATTACCTGAGAACAAGTGGCATAATTCTTGTTCACTTATTATTCTTATACTTAGTCTTTTATTTAATTGCAGTAAGATGCTGCAGATGTTCTATCAGATGGTTGTGGCGAGTGCCCTCTTCTACGCAGTGGTGTGCTGGGGAGGCAGCATTAAGAAGAAGGATGCCTCACGCCTGGACAAACTGGTGAGGAAGGCAGGCTCTATTGTTGGCATAGAGCTGGACGGTTTGACATCCATAGCAGAGCAACGGGCACTCAGCAGGCTCCTATCAATTATGGAGAATCCACTACATCCATTAAACAGTGTCATCTCCAGACAGAGGAGCAGTTTCAGCGACAGACTGCTGTCACTGTCCTGCTCCACTGACAGACTGAGAAGATCATTCCTCCCCCAAACTATGCGACTCTTCAATTCCACCAGAGGGGGTAAACGTTGAACATTATTCAAGTTATTGTCTGTTTTTTACCTGCATTTTTTATTACTCTTTAATTTAATATTTTTTGCTGCTGGAGTATGTGAATTTCCCCCTGGGATTAATAAAGTATCTATCTATCTATCTATCTATCTATCTATCTATCTATCTATCTATCTATCTATCTATCTATCTATCTATCTATCTATCTATCTATCTATCTCTATCTAATTATGTATTTAAAATATATTATCAAACTTCATGCTTTCAAAGAGGTTAATATTATATTATATAAATTACCAACATGTTTAATATAACATAATAAATAGAAAATTATTATAATTAATAAGTTATTTGTGATTTATAAAGGGTTGCTTTTTATCATTTACTGCCCAGGCAATAGGATAATTTAAAATAATAATACAATAATTTAAAAATATTTGCTATCTCTTGCCCTACGTGTATTTGTGTGCATCTGAACCTCTCTTGACCGGCACTCCCTTTTTTGAGCGTGTTCCCATAAAGCCTGCTTCTCAGAACATGTCATTGTTTTGAGACGTCTTTTTCACTTCCTATCCAGTTTTATACTTCTTATCTTTGAAGGCGACTCCTTCAACGTGCCTTCTAGGCCGTTTCTCCTCCTTGTGTGTCTCATGTCCTTACTTCCTATTCTTCCAAACTGCTCAGTCTTACCAGAGACAATTTGATGAATCAGATTGCTCTGAGGGACTGGACACACACACAGACCTTAATGTTTTATTATATAGTAGATAAATTAAATGATTCGATTCACTTAATTGGGTAGTTCCAAACAATCAAATCAGTAAAGTGAATCAACGTGATCATCAGTGTTTGAAAAAACCACATGCACACGGGAAGGGTGCACAAACTCCACATAGGCAGGCAAGTGTCTAAGCCAGAAGCTCATGCCAGGCCCTTGGAAGTGTGAGGCGACATAATCAAACACTATTCCACTATTTGTGCTGATATCAAATGAAGACAACCTGATTAGAATATTGTGCTGCTTTCCCTGCACCATGTCATTAAAGTTGTATTCTGAAAATAAGACCTGAAGACATTAAACAAATTTACAAATAAGAGATGTCCATCGAGCTCATGTGATTAGCTAATAAGTTGAACATTTTCTATAATTAGCCAATTTCAAATTAAATATATCTTTTAAAATTTTTTGAAATGGAAATGTTTATTGATGCCATTGATTTTCATGTGCAGAAGTCTGTTCAGTGTCTAGACCAGACAGTCACATATACAATTACACAAAATCCCATTTCAGTATCAAAACAGAAATATGAGGAGTGATGGTTGGAAGGAACTTCCTGAATTATCTCTGAATGCAATCTGTTTGTGTAAAAGCTGCCTGGGGCTGCAGATAAAGACCAGCAAGATATTGGGCAAATGCAACATAAAATAATCAGTACCTCCAAACAGTTTATTTCAGAAAATAAAAAGTTTAAGCCTGAATTTATAAACTTAAATCAGAATAAAGACCCAATCCCAAATGCACCTTTCATTGAAGGGCACACTTAAGCTGAAAGATGGTCCCATATTATTATAAACAATTTGCTGCAACTATCACCATATGACCAAATACCATTCAAAATCGATTTTGTCTGGCATTATCATGTTTTGACCTGTGACCACAGAGTTTCAAGAAAGAAAAAAATGATCTGAAGAGAATGAAAGTGCTGAGTGGATAGATTAGCACATAGATAGATCTGAAAAACTGTGTGGAAACCACATTAGCATGATAGGATGACACAACACAAGCAGCCCCAATGCACACATTATTGTATATTTACTTATTAAACTCTTTTTTAAGGTATTGTCGTCTTCCTTGGCTCTTATAATATTCGTTATAGTTATTTTCAATTCTTTGTCATAATTCAAGATTTCTTCGTCACATGCAAATGTATACGTTTTTTTTTTCATTTGTTATCTCAATAGCATTAACATCATCAAAGAAAATAGTTAAATGATAATGAGACACTGCATGTGTGCATACTAGAGAACAAAACATGTTTTAAAAAGGACTTACTTAAATATTATGGCCTGACGTCCTTTATGGTACATATTAATTCCCAGGTTGTAAAGTTCGAATTGTAGATTTAGGTTTACCAGAACATAGGTCAGAGAATGAGGCAACACATTATTCTGATATTTTTTAAACATACAAACTGTAGCCGGAGAGGTAATGTTCCAATTTCCCAATGCCAGTCTCCATTGCCAGGGTTTCACACCTGGCATCACATCTGGTCCACACCCCTTTGTCATGCAGATGGTGAGCCCACAAGATTGCTGAACATCACCATTTCTAGCTGACCCCAGCTGGATTATTTGTGTTGCCTGACCACCAGGCGCTTGCCAGTAAACCCGATCCCAGGCACAGTACACTGTTTTTTATCTTATACCTTCACAAGGGTCATTGTGAACGTTTCTTTGTTTGACCTTTCAGCCCAAACCTGTTTGTGGTTTTCATGAACGGGTTATCAAAGTGCACACAAAGATGTGTGGGTGTCCAGTTGGGGAGGCTAAGGGTAACATCTTTGCTTTCTACAGATGATGTTGTTCTTTTTGCCTTATCTGACTGTGACTCTTGGCATGCACTCAAGTGACTCAAATGTGAAGCCACTGGGAGGAGATCAGCACCTCCAAGTCTGAGTTCATGGTTCAAAAGGCTGGGTTGCTCTCTCCAGGTGAGGGGGGGAACAACTGCCATTAGTGGAGCAGTTCAAGTATCTTTTTCACTAGTGATGGAAAAAGAGAACATGAGATTGCCAAGCAGACTAGAAAGGCGTCATCTATTTTGTGGTAGCTGTACCGGTCCTGGGTAGTGAAACGGGAGCTGCATCTGAAGACAAAACTAGGTTTGCTGGTCGATCTACATCTGTATCCTCAATTATGGTCATGAGCTGTGAGTAGTGATTGAAATAATTAGGTCATGAGTACAAGCAGCACAAATGAGGTTTGCTTTCATGGTGTCTGGGCTGAAACTCCATGATAGGGTAAGAAGCTGATTGATTTGGAAGATTCGCTGTACCTCAAGATTGCAAGAAACAAGTTGAGGTGGTCATAAGGATGTACCCAGGACAGTTCCTCCTAGATCCGCTCCAGGCATGTCCCACTGGGCAGAGACCCTGCGGCAGACCAAGGACATGCTGCAAGGGTTATATCTCTTGGCTGGCTTAGGAATGACAGGGAATTCCCCAGAAAGACCTGGAATTTGTAGCTGGTGACAGAGAAGCATGTGCTGAGTTGCTTGGCCTGCTGCTTCCACAACTCTCACCAGAAAAAGTGTTTGAGAAGATGAGAAAGTGCAGCTCAAAGTGTTTTAAAAATAGTAAAAAATTACAAAAACAAATAAATGGTAGAAGTGTATAGAAGAAAATGGAAATATTCATATATTCAGACTCTTTTCAGTGAATCATATGAAGGAACTCGCAAGCATGAATGAATCAATGAATTTAGTGGGATTCAACAGGATCACTGCAGCATATTTGTGATGTTGTGAGAGCCTTTCATCTCACACATAGATGTTTAAAGCACATGTGCACGTACCACCCATTTAATTAATGATTCTAGTTCACTTTTTGAAATTAATCATTACCAGAGAACGAGAACTCTCTTCATCATATAAGTACAATATAGCAACAACACATTCATATTAGCATTGTTTGTTTTGTAGAATTTGTTATTAGAATTTAAATAGAATAAATAAACAATTACGTCCCTTTACACATTAAACATATTAGTCACAAAAAATGAAACATTATAAAAATATTATTCTAACTTCGATAAAATGATTTCATTTTAAGTTAATAATAATGCACATGTGTCATTCATTGATTCTTTCTGAATTTAAGTGAATCATTACCCGATTCTTGATCCTTTGATTCCTGAATGGAACCATTACCCGAGGATGAGTCTAACGATTCTCATTCAGTTGATTCATGAACTACAAGTTGTACAATTCTCATTCTCTTATGATTCTAACTTGTCATTATTTCAATATTCTTTGGTAAAGAATCTTATCTTCAATTCAAAATGTCTTCCCCATGATGCTTTAGTTTCCTGATTATGGTTTGTGCAGTTTACTTTGGCAGTAACTATTTAACAATTTTTTGGCAAAAAACCATGAGTGTTGCACGTTTTGAACATATGCCTAGATAACTGATGTGTGGATTACGTGACTTAAGTAAAGTGGAAGTTTTTTTCTTCTTTCCAAGGGCATGTTTTCTCCACATTTGCCATTGTACAGCGCTGGTCACTTTTGAGTTCCGCTCTCTCAGAAACTTTCATATGCCCTTTCTCCACAAATTCTCCGTGGCCTGCACTACTAACTACATGGGATAAGTAACAAAAAATGTCATTTATGGGTATAGTATTTATTTTAGATGCAAACTGTCCACAGACAGTTGCAGGATACTGGATTATGATTGTGTGTTTTAAATAATTCCTCAGTGCTCCTTTCAGCTTCTTTTTGCTTTATAGATGTTGCACTTTGAATTTTCTAAAGTGCTGCATTTTATTTTACATTTATTTTTATTATTTGTATTACTTTTAGTTATTAATAAAATAAATTGTGCCTGTAAGAGCCGTTTGCTAGTTATGTTATATAAATGTTTGCCTAAATATTAGTGCATAGTCTATGGGAGGTTCTTACAACCCCCATACGTTGAATTGAATTGGTACATTCTAACTATTTGTAGCCTCTCTGACTACAGATTAGTCTCAGTTAGTGACCTGCCTTGCCAGGTGTAAGCCATGGAGGGCACACGGTTTTAAACTGTGCCAAGTAACATGAAAGACAACGTGCTTTATTGAATGTGCAGCGCCGTACACTTAAAGCGTACAGAAGAAGAAGTAAAGCATCTTTAAGTTTAGAAAGAACTAAGGGTTTGACAAGAAAAGCTAAGTTTAGAGAAGATACGCTTTTTCTAATTTGTTGTCTTTAATTCTATGTGTGTAACAACCTTTTTCTTTATTCTTGTGTGGACTGTTTGCTTTGCATTTTTACTAAATCTTTTAAAACAAACTTTTGGACTGAGAGAATTCTTTCGGCACGCGTTTTATCTGTGCTTGATCCTGCCTTACACATCAGCAGGTACAGTGCCATTTTGTTTGTAACGGGCATTGCCATTTTATCTCACTGTTATTACAAAGCAGTGTCTAAGCGCATCTTCAGAAATGATGCAGTAAATGTCATCGCTGAGATGTCATAAAAAGCAGCTCTTACATAATATGTTACTTAAATGTTTATTTTGTAAAGAAAAGAAAAAACATTTTCAAATAGTGAAAACTGAGTTGAAAACTGGGAAGTGAACAGACTGTAACCAAAGCCAAATCAAAACAAAACAAAGTCAAAGAAGACTTACTAAAAGCAAAAACAGAGATTTGGATAAGAAAAGGATATTTTTAAAGCAAAAGCACGAACAACACTTATGTGTTGGAATCCACAAACTCAGATTAAGATGTAACTTTTCCAACTGAATTTTAACCCAATTTAGTCATTAGTATGAGGTCTCGACCTCTGAGGGCATGCCCCAAGAAACGTGGAAACTACTTTAGAAACAGGTTAACAAGATTGTAACTAAACAAAATGATGGCAATAACTGTAAAATCAAAGTAAACACATGAAAATTAAAAAAATAATAATAACTGGTTCATAATCTGTAGCAACAATAGCCCCAATTAAAGTGCCAGACCTCAAAAATTTAGCAGGGTGAGTGAAGTAAAACAAATACTTACTGTATAAATAAGAAGTCCAATATAAAAGCAGCACATCAGACATGTCATTATTTATTTTCATGCATTTTAGTGTAGTTTAATTACTTTAGAATTTCCTTTTTCTGACTCTTTGATTTTGTCTCTTTAATAATCTTCTTCTTCTTTCGACTGCTCCCGTTAGGGGTCGCCACAGCAGGTCATCTTTTTCCATATCTTTCTGTTCTCTGCATCTTGTTCTGTTACACTCATCATCTGCATGTCCTCTCTCACCACATCCATTATTTTGTCTCTTTAATAATAATAATTAAAAGATGTATTTTATATAGCACCTTTCCCATGCGCAATAGAATTCTTTGATTAGCATTTTGGTAGTGGCAAATGGTAGGACAGATCTTTGGTTTGGATTTCAGCTTCAGTTAATGTTTCTTCATTCAGTCTTCCCCATTTCTCAATCAGCCTTTATTGTGCAAGGCATGACACACTAGAGTGATTTTGATGACCACTTTTTGAAGTGAAGCCCTTCTTGAGTTTTGTAGAGTCGGCAGCTGTTGACTAAACTAAGGCTAAGGAACTGTGTCCAGACTCAGAAAGAGAATTGGGGCAAAATCTCAGCTGGCAGGAGGAAAAAAAGGTGTGGTAGCATGTAAGAAATTGTTTTTGTGTGGTACTATGGCAAGTCACCTAATAGACAGACAGGAGATAATGACATCTTTATTGTTTTACATCTGTTTATTTTGTACTTTACTCTTTGTCTCCTCCATAAGTTATTTTTAAATATGGCTCCTCTAGCGTTTTTACTTCCCTAAACAAAACTGTAAATAGCAGTCTGCCACAACCCTTGGTTTTGAGTGTAATCATCACTGCCAGACCTGTGCGTCGAAACCTGAAGACAAAGGAGAGGAGCCAGAACTGTGAAAAGTGAAACATTTAGGGATTGGAAACAAAACAGTGAATTTATAATCTGAGAATGTTGAGGAAAATGTTTGAATTACTTATAGAAACATTTGTTTACAAGACTGTCTCAGGACAATGTGCTTGATGGGCACCATTACAGAAAACATGGAAGAATTGAACTGTATTATCCAGCTTCATTTATTTATTTTTTTATTTAACATTTCTCTAAAGAAATAATCACATTGCCACTTAAATTATGATGGCATTCTGTAGCTTTCTATTTAAACCACTAACCTAATAGGTAGCTTACAGTGATGGTGACAATCCAGTTAAAATCTTACTAAGACAGCTCCATAAAAATGTGCATTTCATTTATGTACTCAAATAAATTGACAAGTTTATTATAATCACAAAATTCAATGAAATTGAAGTGTAATGATTAACCATTTACCAATGATTTCTGTTTACTGCATCTTTTGCTAACATATGTAAATAATGTAATACAACTATCCAATCAATTCACTAAATCAGAGAGTTCTCCCAGAGAGAGACAAACTATAGGGAACTTTTTTAGCATTTCAAGAGCCAATGTCATAGATGGAGGAGAACTACCAAGAATAGTATTTGCCAAATTTTATGGCAAGTTTTAATATAAGCCCATTTTGGAGATGAGTTTGAATTAAACAAGTCTTTAGCAATGCGTTCGATAGCTGTACTCTCACTGGAAATGGGTTCGACTTACTGCCGGCAATGCGGACCAAGCTATGACACCGGTTGTACAGGGACAGAACAGCCCTTATCAGGGGGTCCAGAACCCCATACTCTCGGAGTACCCCCCACAGGATCCCCCGAGGGACACGGTCGAACGCCTTTTCAAAGTCCACAAAACACATGTAGACTGGTTGGGCAAACTCCCATGCACCCTCCAGGATCCTGCTAAGGGTGTAGAGCTGGTCCTTTGTCACCGATTCTGTTCATAACTTTTATGGACAGAATTTCCAGGTGCAGCCAGGGCGTTGAGGGGGTCCAGTTTGGTGGACTCAGGATTGGGTCACTGCTTTTTGCAGATGATATTGTCCTGTTTGTTTCATCAGGCCGTGATCTTCAGCTCTCTCTGGATCGGTTCTCAGCTGAGTGTGAAGCGGCTGGGATGGGAATCAGCACCTCCAAATCCGAGACCATGGTCCTCAGACTTAAAAGGGTGGAATGCCCTCTGTAAAGGACAGCCGCGTCCCATGCCCGGCAGGGACGCCTCTCCTACATCTGTTCCGGGGGAGCAGCCATGGACTGTTCAGTACCTCCACCGGGACGCTTGGTGGCAGCCTCCCTGGCAGCCAATGATTCCCCAGACCAGCGCATGGCTCCATGGGAGATGGAGTCCTCCACAGCCTGGTTGGGGGCTCGGATGGCCGCCAGGGGGAGCTGCGTGGACTTACTAGCCCGGCTGGTCAATTCCTCAGCCCCACCCGGAAATGCAATTAGGCCCAGGTGACCAAGCACCTGAACTACATCCGGGTGGGGTATAAAAAGGCCAGCCACCACCACTCGAGAGAGCCAGAGTCGGGAGGAAGAGGACTAAGCCTGAGGAGGAGTGGTGGTGCTGAGGTAGAGAGAAGTGTGAGTTATTTGGATTTGAAGTGCTTTTGGGACTGTGTTGGGCCTGTGGGACACGGGAGAGGCGTGCCCCACGGCTGAAGAGAAAAAAAAGTACCTTTTATTAAAGTACGTGCCTCTGCGTGAGTCTGTGCCGGGTCGGGCGCTATATAGCGCCTTTTACACCTCTCAGGGTTGGGAGCGAGATCCTGCCCAAGGGGAGGAGTTTATGTATCTCAGGATCTTGTTCACGAGTGTGGGAAGAATGAAACGTGAGATCGACAGGCAGATCAGTGCGGCATCCACAGTGATGTGGGCTCTGCATCGGTCTGTCGTGGTGAAAAAGGAGCTGAGCCGTAAGACAAAGCTCACAATTTACCAGTCGATCTACGTTCCTACCTTCACATATGGTCATGAGCTATGGGTAGTGACCGAAAGAATGAGATCGCGAATACAAGCGGCTGCAATGAGTTTCCTCCGCAGGGTGTCTGGGCTTTCCCTTAAAGATAGGGTGAGAAGCTCAGTCATCCGGGAGGGGCTCAGAGTAGAGCCGCTGCTCTCCGCATCGAGAGGAGTCAGATGAGATGGCTCGGGCATCTGATCAGGATGCCTCCTGGACGCCTCCCTGGTGAGGTGTTCCGGGCACATCTAAACTGGAGGAGGCCCCGGGGAAGACCCAGGACACGCTGGAGGGACTATATCTCCCGGCTGGCCTGAGAACGCCTTGGGATTCTCCCGGAAGAGCTAGAAGTGGCCGGGGAGAGGGAAGTCTGGGTATCTCTGCTCAAGCTGCTGCCCCCACGACCCGATCTCAGATAAGCGGAAGAGGATGGATAGATGGATCGATCGATAGCTGTAGTCCTGTAAGCAGGTGATGATTTAAGCACATTTATGTTAGGTAGAATGCTCCATGGGCGTTGGGCGATCTTATGGCCATGTAGCCCCTGAAGATTTTTTTTTTCTTTCTCCAGCCTAAGTGGAGTTTTTGTTTTGTTTTTTTTCTGTCATCCTGGCCATCTGTCCTTTTCACTGGACTCATCTTTGGAAGCTTACATTATGGTATTGTTTATAATGAAGCTACTCTTCTACTAGTTATATACTGTATCTGTTTTGTAAGATCATACATATTTATTTGTTTTTTCTTTGTTATATTTCATTATTTTTGTTTTTTCTGTTCTCCCAGCCATCTGACCTTTCCTTGTTTTGTTATTTATTCTTTAATATATATTGCCAAATCTTTATTTTTTTCTTTTCTTGTAATTTTCTCTTTGACAGCTTGTAAAGCACTTTGAGCTGCATTGTACATATCAAAATGTGATATAGAAATTAATGTTGTTGCTGATCGTTTAATTTAAATTTCCCAAAACCGTGTGTTCATTGATATTACAATCGTTACTTTTGTTGTTCTTGTTATTATTGGATTATTACCTATATTTGAGGCTATAATTTTGCCCCACCACCCCCATGTTTATAGTAAGTCGGATTCCAGAAAAACAAACTAAAACTGGGAACAAGCACTTGAGGAAAATACAGTAACAAGAACCATTCTGCATATAGAGAGCCTCTGAGAAGCTGAGTGCAGTTCATCCTGGGATTTGGAAGACCACTTGTACTGTCAATTGCACAGTGGTAGCACTGCAGCCTCGCAGTAAGTAGACCAAGTTTTCACATCCCAGGTCCTCCCTATGTGTAGTTTTCATGTTCTCCCCATGTCTGTGCGGGTTTCCTCCAGGTGCTCTGGTTTCCTCCCAGAGTCTAAAAACATGCTGACTACATGAATTGGAAATCCTAAATTGGCCCAGGTGTGTAGTAGGAGTTGATGTGTGTGTGTGTGTGTGTGTGTTCACCCTGCAATGGGCTAGCACCCTATCCAGGGTTTGTTCCTGCCTGGTGCCCTATGCTAGCTGTGACAGGCTCCAGCAGAACCCCACAACCCTGTTAAATGACTGACTTATAATAGGCTTGTGTTGGTCATCAACATGGCTGGTATACAAAGATACAGTAAAACCCCACAGAACGAATGTACCTATTCAAGTAACGACGCACAGCACGACCGGTTTTACATGCCCAAAAATGCATCACCACCAAAATCCCAAAGCACAACCTAAGAAGAAAACACGTTCTGATCACATGGGCGCCTTCTGCATCGTAAACAAAATCTTAAAATGTTAAGTGCTGCGTTACCCAGTGCTTTGTAAACAACGTTCCTTACTGTGCCAGTGATATTATGGTTATTTAGTGATTATTTTATGATTTTTACTAAATAGTAATGGGTCCATGGAAAGTAGAGAGGCAAGCAGAAAACCAAAGAAGGTACAACAAACAATAACAATAGAAACAAAGAAAGAAATGATCGAAAAATACGAGAGAGGTACTGTATATGGGTGACTGATCTTGCAGCTTCTTATCGCATGAGTAAATCTACTATATCTATGATTCTGAAAAACAAAGAGAAAATTTAATAAGCTGAAGTTTCCAAGAGTGTGACACGTGTACTCTCTAAAAACAGACCACCAGCAATTGATGACGTTGAAAGTTAATTGTTACTTTGGATAACTGAAAGACAGTGTGCTGGTGATGGACTATCGGAGACTATTATTTGGAAAAGGCTAGGGCAATACATGCGGATATTGTGAATGATTATCACTTAGGGAGTGTTGATAGGGAATATCCTGTTACAGTAAATTTTCCTTTTTAATTTCAGTTGTGTAGGCTATGCTATGCTTATTCTTCTGTCAATCTCTTGCAGTGTACAATTTATTCTTTATTCATGTGTTTTTTCATAAAACAATATTTTAATAAGCAGAAAACTCAATTATGAGTATTATATAGGTTATGCATGGGAGTCTTGGGGACTTGAAACAGATTCATTTGATTTCCATTATTTCTTATGAGATAAATTGCCCCGGTTCACGACCAATTCAGTCCACAACCAGTTTTCCGGGACGAATTATGTTCGTACTGCGGGGTTTTACTGTAATAGTAATCAACACAATCAAGTTAATGGGAATTGGACAATTGCACTGAGTCTGAATGTTTGTAAGCCACTCGGAGTCTGTGTTGTTTTAAAATAATGCTGTCCCCCAAATTTTGCCACCCAACTTAACAACCTATTTCGCCTATATGGTAGAGGTTTATTTAATAAAAATGTTTTTATTTAATAAAGGTGCCTAGTTAGTGTTAGTATCCAGAGACCTGGGCCATCCCTGAACATTCCCACCTACTATTTACATATATGAGTATGATGACTGTTTGCAAAAAGAGAATTATTTACATGTCTCTCACATTTATATCTCTTCTCATTATTACAAAATTCAGGGCTTTCCTTTTTTCATGAACATTTCTAGACAATTTATACAGCAGCTGCACTTTCTGTTTTGGCTCAGGGGATTTACCACTTTACATATTGTGCTGAAATTGTGAATTGCACTTCAATTGCTATAGTTTTTAACTTCAGTTGTACACTCTGACATGAATTAATGACAAAAGGAAGAAACAAAGGCTTCTGAGGCCCCATGTAAACTAAGCTTTTAGCATGCAAGCTCCAAAGGCTGCCTATTGTTTAGGTATTAAGGCTGATTCAGTAATTTTAATCCGTTTTTTATTGGTCACAGTCTTCTCTTGGCTGCCACTTAAGTTCTAAAGACATAGACCTATTGACTTGGAAGACTGAAAACTAGAACCAGTGCTTTAATCAAATTAATTCAATAAACCTTTTTTTTTTGTTTATTTGGGAAAAAATTCTGCATGAATTTAGAGCATAAAAGCTCTAAACTTTAACTTGTGCTTTGAAGAGGCATGAATCAAACATGAAGACAACAGTGCCGCACAGTATTAAAAATAACTTTGGGCTATTTCTTTTTCGCCTTTTGAAAACTCACTTTTGGAATAAACAATTATAGTCAAAACGTCTTCAAAAATTGCAGCTCAACAGGAACAGAATAATTCACAAACATTTATCCTTTACTTTTTTTCTTTTATTTCAATATTGGGAAGCCTATTGTCTATGCTTGGATCTGTCTGTTCTGTTTATAAAGGAATGCTGCTCTCGGTGTTGTCTCATTTCAAAGGATAAAAGATATGACAACATGATAATGAGTCACAGACGAAAAACAATACTGTAACTGCCCAGGCAGGCACTCAATAGCTGAAAATTAATAAAAAGTCTGCTTATTAAATGTCTCTCTTTCTTTAAGGAGAGTTTAATAACGGAGGGCTGGCAGGAGGAGGATTCTCTATAGGTCACTCAGGATTAGAGAGTGATTGGGAAGCTGGCATATTGTATATATTATTATATCTGGGTATAGCTTCATGAATGTATGGGAATAAGGTAGCAGGGATGTAATTACTGCAATTATTTTCAAAGGTCATATAGGTGCCCCCCTGAGGGAAACCAAGACATAATTACAACCTACAAACAGACTAAAAAAAGCAAAATTCAACTATGCAGAAAAATCTATGCAGAAAGGAAACAAACAAATATTGAATGCAACCCCTTGAAAGGTCACTTAAATGAAAATGATGATACAGGGACAACTTTTACTTAACAGCTGATGAGTATTGACAGGTGAGGTAACAAATAATCCCCAGCTGTTAAACAGCTAGTGCATTATTTATGAAGCAAATGAAAAGGTGAATTGGAGCTATTTCTTTATATTACTACTTAATCAAAATGAAAATCTCCAGTCAAATTAGCGAATTTAGAAGACATCGCCTACGTTGTAATTCCGAATCCTTCAAGAGTCCTGTTATGAAAAAAATAGGCCGTGATGCTGGTGGGTGTAAAGGTAAAATCTTAACAATAGGAATCCGTAGGCCCTCTAAAGTGAAACGAAGCTTAAAAAGCAGCAAACAGACAGGAAAACAGCAGAAGGAATCCTGCCTGGTCTAGAGCTTCAAACAACTCTGAACAGAAACCCGCAGGACTTTAATTTTACAGTACATGTGAACCCAACAGATAAAAGGAAACAATTGGTGTATTGCTCCTCTTTTTTTAGCAGAAAAGAAAGGTCTTTGTTGCATATTAGATGGAAGGGAGAAGTCTTTCTTTCTTTTCTCTCATTCTTTCTTTCTTCCTTTCTTAGGCTGGCAGGTCCCGTTGATTGGCATTAGGATAAACTCTTTCAGCTTTTAGTTACACTTTGATTCCAGCACAGTTTGGGGGCAATCAGAAGCCATTTCCATCTGATGGCTTATCAGAGACCTCTCCGAAATAAATTCTCATCTCGGCCCAGTTCAACCAGTGGGCAGGTGTTAGGATCACATAAACACCCTTGTAATTTACAGTAATTTACACTTTTGTTGTCAGGCTTTCAGACAGTCCATGAATTGAAAGGCCCCAGAGACCAAAACCCCCTCTAGAGGCTCCGTCGTTCAAGCCACGCTTTAGAAGGTTCAGCAAGACGCCATGGAGAAGCTCACACTCTGTCTAAGCACAAATCCCCTGCCGTGTAGACACATATTCCTTGGCACTATCAATCAGGCACCTTTTTCAATCTATGAATTCTTCACTTTACTCTCCAAAAAGGAATGTCAAAAAAAAGGAGGAAATTGCATTTATATAAATAACCAGCGAGCAAGGAGAATTGACTTACCCGAATACTCCCCCCGTAACTGCACATTCAAAGCATAACAGCCAACATAACCAAAGGCATGAAGAGGATTTTTTTTTTGTCATGTTTAGCCCCGTATCTATAAAGATTGACAAAAGTACACATTATTAGAAAAATGCATTACATAAAATTGATATGTTTATGTGGGTGTATAATACACATCAGTATTCAGTTCAGTATCCTATAGAAGGAGTAGCCAATAAATATTCTAAGCAAGTTAAGAGGAAAAATAATACTGACAGAGGCAGCTTTATTGGTGCACTAATACCTAATGGCTGTGACCTTGTTCCTTAATGGTGCATTATTTAACTGAAATTATCATCTTGTATGGCTTGAAAAGAATATCAGTATTCCATCGTGCAACTCTCATTTTACTTAAGGGTTTTGATGTTACTAAAAATAACTCTACACATGGCACCTATTTAGTACTTTTTAGTTTTGAAAATCTACATTCCATTAAGAAACCTGAAGCGAATATACTAGCATAATGGATAACGAATAATATTGACCTGCTAGGTTCACTAACCCTCCGGTAACACAACATTAAAATGAAACGTGCTCAGGGAACCCGTGTGCTAAAACTGAAAGCATTTAGTATGCAGTCATATTATGCAATCGAATATTTCCTGAAACCGACAAAAGTTTTATTCATGATGCAGTGCCCATAAAAAGTATTCACCCCCTTTCACATTTTATTATTATACAACATTGAATCCCAGTCGATTTAATTTGGGGGTTTTGACCCTGATGTCAAAGTGAAAATGCATCTCAACAAAGTGGTCTAAATTAATAAGAAATGTAAAACACAAAATAATGAATTGCATAAGTATGTACCTCCTTTAATAGCACACACCTAAATCCTCAAATCAGCAGAAAACGACTCCCTAATGTTGCAGCCGTCTCGCACTCTTACAGATTCACTCAATAACAGATGCAAGATCAGAACGCAGCACAACTTCTGGTCTTGTCACGTCTGAGCTACTGAAACTCCCATCAAAATTAAGTATCTCGTCTGGTGTTCTACCTGCAGAGGAGGGCACATGTCATTCCTCTCTCAGAACACTACATTGGCTCCCTATTGAAGCACATACTAACTTCAACCTACAAAGTTTTCAGCGGGTCAGAACCTATTTCTATGGAGACACTTGTGAGGTCCTGTGCTCCTTCTTGATGACTCAGATTGCTGATGAACCACTGCATAATAGTAATTAGTTGTTGTGGAAAAGAGGATGGTAACAAAATTGGATGCCAACATGAAAAATCCCCTACCTCCTTCAGGGGGCGCTCTCTCTTGGAACACTTTTATCCACAGGCTCATTCCACCACGGTTTGCTAAGAAGTGCTTCTGGGGGATCTTTTCATTTCACTCATATCAGGCAATTCAATGTTTTCTCCCAATGTACTTTAAAATATCTGCACAATATACTGTAGATTTATTTATCAATTTATTGATTGGCTGTATTATTTGTCCTGTGAGTCTGTGTCCTTGTTTTTTATGTTTCTGCTGTTGTATGCATCTGAGTTTCCCCATGGGATTAATAAAGTTTATCTAATCTAAACTAATCTCATCTAATGTCAATCCAGACTCTTTTCATGTGTAGTCCCTGGCTGATGAAATGAGCTGGTCATCTCCTTTCAAAATTTGGACATCTTCTCTGTGTTTAAGAAGCATTTGAAGAGTCTTTTGTTTGGTGAATTTCTGTCTAGCTGATATTAGCTGTTAGTTTTTTATAAATTAGCAATTGTAACGTGACTGTATTTTTTTCTGAACTCTTCATTAGTAATGATCAATTTTGTAACCTTGTCTTGTAACACTTGTTCCCAAACAGTCCCCCAGAATGATGTTTACTTGATTAAGTTGACCGCTTTTTTAAGTCGCTTTGGATAAAAGCTTCTGCTAATCAAATAAATGTTAACGTAATGTCAAAGTGAAAACAGATCTCTGCAAAGAGGTCTAAATTAATTACAAATATACATCCATCCATCCATCCATCCATTTTCCAACCCCCTGAATCCGAACACAGGGTCACGGGGGTTTGCTGGAGCCAATCCCAGCCAACACAGGGCACAAGGCAGGGAACCAATCCTGGGCAGGGTGCCAACCCACCGCAGGACACACACAAACACACCCACACACCAAGCACACACTAGGGCCAATTTAGAATCACCAATCCACCTAACCTGCATGTCTTTGGACTGTGGGAGGAAACCGGAGCGCCCGGAGGAAACCCACGCAGACACGGGGAGAACATGCAAACTCCACGCAGGGAAGACCCAGGAAGCGAACCCAGGTCTCCTAACTGCGAGGCAGCAGCGCTACCACTGCGCCACCGTGCCGCCCTACAAATATACAACACAACATAATTAACTACCGTATATACTCGCGAATAAGTCGGGACTTGATTTTACCATATAATTTCTGGTATTTTATAATGCCGGTCGTATAAGTCGAATGCGGAAAACTCACGCTATTGGTCCGAGATAATGATACGCTAACGCCCACTTGAGAGAGTAACCACGGGGCACACTGCCTTTCTTTTCTGTGTATTGTCAAGTCAAGTCAAGTCAACTTTATTTATAAAGCACTTTACATACAACAGCTGCTGACCAAAGTGCTGAACATAGGCTAAAATAAATTTTAAACAAAAACAAAATAATAAATAAGTAAAATAAAATACAATAAATAAAAATACTTAAAACATAGTAAAAACAACTAAACAGAGTTAAAACAGAGTAAAATCAACTGCTCACACAGGATCAAACGCCAAACCAAAGAGGTAAGTCTTAAGAGCAGACTTAAAAATGGGCAGTGAGGAGGCCTGTCTAATGTGGATCGGCAGTGAATTCCAGAGCCTTGGAGCCACAACGGATAAAGCCCTATCCCCCCTGAGCTTTCGCTGAGTCCTAGGCACATCCAGAAGCAGCTGACCAGCTGATCTGAGTGAGCGGGAAGGAGAGTGCATATGCAGCAGCTCAGCGAGGTCGGGTGGAGCAAGCCCATTTAAGGACTTAAAAACAAATAAAAGAATCTTAAAATGAACTCTAAACTGAACAGGCAGCCAGTGCAATGAGGATAACACAGGTGTAATGTGCTCATTTTTTCGCGTGCCAGTTAAAAGGCGTGCAGCAGCATTTTGCACCAGCTGGAGCCGAGACAGGGTGGACTGGCTAACACCAACATACAATGAATTACAATAGTCCAACCGGGTTGTAATGAAAGCGTGGATTACTGTTGTAAATTGCTCTTTGGAAAGAATGTTTTTTATCTTCGCCAAACGTCTCAGCTGAAAAAAACAAGATTTCACCACCGAGCTGATCTGACCGTCCAGTCTAAAATCCTCATCTATCCTAAAACCCAGATTTGTAATAACAGGTGTACCATATTGTGCAAGGGGACCCAAATCCACAGGAGCAGAAGTAGAAATAGACCCACTTGTGCCCCCAGGACCAAAAACTATAACCTCTGTCTTATTTTCATTAAAATTTAAGAAGTTTACTGCCATCCAAGCTTTCACCTCTTCTAGGCACATAACCAAAGTTTGTATGGAGTAAGCATCCTTGCGTTTGAGGGATACATAAACCTGAGTATCGTATTGTGCCTACATGACCACATGGTAATACCCAAACTCTTCCGAAGCAATGTTTGCACTGTTTTGTGTTTTTTGTATCTCACACCCTCATACACCTTTATCATAAGAGCATCCATTATCTACGACAGAGTGTTCGATCAGAAGAAAATATGAAGCTGGTTTTAAATTAAATGTCATTGAAGTAGTGAAAGAAATTGGTAACTACGCTGCAGTAACAAAATTTGATGCGTCTCAGAAACTGACGCAAGATTGGAGGAGGCAAGAAGATGTAAAAAACAAAAAAAAAATTAATTGTCACATTTTTGAATGGGCATATAAGTCAGGGGTCTGATTTTATGATCGATTTTTTGGGTTTCAAGACCCGACTTATACGTGAGTATATATGGTATATATACTGTAAGTATTCACCCCCTTCAAGTCACTATTTAGTATTTGCATCTTTGGCAGCCATGCCAGCCTTGAGTCTGAGTGCTCTGAGTGCACAGGTCTCTCTTTATATCAACTTTGCACATCTGGACAACTGCCATTTTTCCTCATTCTTCTTTGCAGAGTTGCTCAAGCTCTGTCGTGTTGCATGTGGATTTTGAGTGAACAGCCTTTTTCAGGTCAAGTTACACATTTCCAAATAGACTGAGATCTGTACTCTGACTCTGCCACTCCAGGACGTTAGCACTGTTGTTTTGAAGTCATTCCTGTACCATCCAGATACGAGTGCATTTATACAGTACAACAATCGACCAAAAGCCCAGACAGATGATGTCCATTCAATTAATTCTGTGATGTCAAAAACGAGTTAGCTGCACCAGTAACGACTTAGATGTGTCATATTAATATGTGATGCGTTAGTTTGTGTTTTATACTTGTAATTAATTTTGAACACTTGCAGAGCTCTGCTTTCACTCAGACATTAAATAGTTTTTTTCTGTTGATCAGTGCCAAAAAAGCCAAATTAAATCAATGGTATATAACACTTTACTCAGTTCTCCTAGGATATGAGTCAAAATTGCCAGTTTTTAATGGACACTTAATGTGTATACAGTATATGGAACACTTCACATAAACTTTTAAGGGTTACTTTAACACTGAGTTTAATTAAACATTGTCAATTTTGTTGTCTCCCACAGCCCTAAACTGAAGTGGGTTTCCATCAAAGAATCCATGGGGCCTCTTCTCGTCAGATGTGCCTAAGGCATAATTCTCTCCTCCACTTGGTTCAGTCTTTAGCCACTCTTTTCATATGCCTGTCTGTCCTTCCCTCATTTAACATTGTCGTTCTCCTTCCTCAATACATTTCTAAACTAGTTTTTCCTCCACTTCCTGACTGATAGAATGTCTTCATCAGACTCCTATTTCAAATGCTTCCATTCTCACTCTTTATGGTATGCTATGTTATATTATAATGACAGAAAAAGTATTGGAAAACCTGACAAAAGATGTTATGACTCTACTTGGAGCCCAGCAATAGATTTTGCTTTGGGATAAAACTGCCCTGCAGGTTGACCAGGGTGTCATGTTTAGGTGTCCAGGTTTGGGATTAATAACTCTTAAAAACCAATTTTAGTGCTGGTTATTTAAGTAGAGAAACACTTTTTAACAAGATTAGGGAGACAGAGTTGGAGATGGCAGAGTTAAAGATGTTAAGATTTGCATTGGGTGTGACGAGGACATTAGAGAGTCAACTCAAGTTGGAAGGTTTGAAGACAAAGTCAGAGAGGCGAGATTGTGTTGGCTTGGACATGTGCAGAGGGGAGATGCTGGTTATATTGGGAGAAGGATGCTAAGGATAGAGCTGCCAGGGAAGAGGAGAAGAGGAAGACATAAGAGAAGGTTTGTGGTGAGAGAGGACATGCAGGTGATGGGTGTGACAGAGCAAGATGCAGAAGACAGGAAGAGATGGAAACAGATGATCCGCTGTGGCATCCCCTAACGGGAGCAGCCAAAAGAAGAAGAAGATCATTTATCTTTTTTATTTAACTCCAGCTATTTATGCTCATTTTTTTTAAATTTTGGCTATCAGTACTCTCTTTGGTTTTCCAATATTTTAACCACTTGCCTGCCCCAAACAATGGCCTAGCTTTGCATGATTTTATGCATTTTGCTGCCACCACCTGATTGGCTGATTAGATGATACCTGCATGAATAAACAGGGGTACAATGCATTCCTAATAATATGCTCAATGATTGTATTTTCAGCTTTGTCTCAGCATCATTAATGTAACTGGAATACCAGAGGGCTACAGTAGTGCCAAGTCAGTTAGACATGATGTCCTCAGTGAAAGCATGCGAAGACGGAAAAAGAAAAGACAAAAACTGCAGTGACTATTAATTTGCCTACATGTAATTCTTTGCCACCCATAGGAGAGAAATATTGATGATACCGCTAGTAAATGCCAATGGGTCCATTTCCTTTGGAAAAATGAGCAGCACCGGTGGTCCCACAGTAGGGAAACACTTTCAGGCATTGTGCATTTTTTGTGCCTGGTGGGCTTTTCAGATTAAGACAAAACAGCCACAGGATGATTGCTATGCTTGTTGAGAATGAGGGTGTAGCTTACTGTTGCTTATTTTGCACCAAAGTCAAGGCAATTTCTGGACCATGCTGGTCACTTGAAGACCCACTTCATTTTCTTTTTACAAGCAATGCTCTGTTTGATGGGTTGGAGACGCATGTAATTGGTCGGCTTCTGGATATTAATAGCTTGGGCTCATAGACGTATGATGAAATGCTCACTGGCTACAATAAGAAATGTTATTTTTAAATCTAAATGTTTATTATTTTCAGGACTGGTGCCTCCAAGACCACCGGCTCAAACAAAAAGGTGTTTGTTTTGTTTTCTGACAAGAGTAGTCAGCAGATGAAAAATTGGAAAAAATATTTAATATTTTAATAGCATAACTCCAAAGATTTCTAAAGCTGGTTCTAATTGTGCGTGGCTTGGGCGAATTCATGTGATTTTTGGATGGGCACACTGATGGCTACTCAGTTCCAAAAAAACTGCATTTTGACACCTTATAAAATAAGCACACAGGCAGTTATGTCACTGCCAAATTAGGAGACAGGGAATATTATTGATGTCTTCATAAGCGCACCCTATGTTATGTGAAGCAAACTTCTAAAATATTTCTAATCCTCGGGCATTTTGTGTAAATGTACAGTTTAACATAAAGCTTGTTTTCCATCTTCTTTGCCAGCCTACTGTGCTATATGTAATCCTGTATATGCCACTCACAGTTCTAGCTGCCTTAGAATGGGGCAGGTCATAAAACTTGGCACATTGGCGCTTGGACCCTGCTCAGTTTCCCAGAAGACGGAATGCCTCCTGTGTAGAGTTTACACGTTCTTGCTTGTTTTACATGGGTTTGCTCTGTTCGTTCTGCGGTTTCCTTCCAGAGCTGAAATACACATGAGGCTTGGTTCTTCCAAAAAGTCAACCTATTATGGGCAAATGTGTACATGGCTGAGTGGGTCATCATATTTAGAGCTGGTTCCTAACATTCACCTATTGCTACCACGAAAGTCTCAGGCTGCTTTAGAGAAACATGTTTTAAAAAAGTAATACATGCTTCTTCAACATTGACATTTAACCTTTAATTTCAAGTTTTTATCAATCTTAGTGGATATACTGAAATCTCCCTTCATTTTTAGGGACTTGCTTTGTCAATTTGCAGGGCCGTGGGCAACAAACATTTATTTGCAAAATAGTAATTTGCCTTGTGTTAAAAGTCAGTGTTAGAGTTTGGTCTTTGTTTTTACTTTTTATGTGTTTTAACTCTTTGAGGCCTGAATATTTTTTCGGCGGCTGCCACCGGAGCTAATGGTGGACCTGACGAGAGAGCGAAGCGAAGTGAAATACTCCGTAGGCAATATTTTGCATATTATTGTTGAAATACACTCTGAGTCCAATTCTGATGCAACTGATCTGGAAATCGAGAAACAAAAAAGATGTGCTAGCATCAGCCGATCGGCCCCCAGCTGACTGTGGTGCTGAACGCATTCGTGTAGCGACCATATGAGACACTCCCTACGTGTTGTTATAAGTCGACACCAGCCTCAAAAGAGTTTATACACATTTTACTATATGCAAGCTTTCGAGGCAACTCAGGCCCCTTCTTCAGGCAAGATGTAATCATTACATCTTGCCTGAAGAAGGGGCCTGAGTTGCCTCGAAAGCTTGCATATTGTAATCTTTTTAGTTAGCCAATAAAAGGTGTCATTTTGCTTGGCTTTTCTCTACATTCATAATGGCTAACACGGTACAATACCCTAGTACTACACATTTTACTGAAATCTAACACTCAATTAGACTCATTACATTAGATTATAAGACTCTTATTAATAGACTTAGAAAATCGTGGACCTGTCTAATGTTGTCCTAAGTTGGTTTGAGTCTTATCTAACAGTTTCTTTCTAAATCTTGTTGAGTGTGTATCTGAAACACGTAACACTGAATATGGTTTCCCCGAAGAATCAGTTCTAGGTCCATTAACCTTCTCACTTTACATGTTTCCTTTAGGCCAGGGGGGTATTTTTCGTACGTTGCTTAAATCATCCGAGATCAAGTGCCTCATCTTGGATAAGTTAATGCCGGTCACACTCGTCCGGGATAGGTCGGTTTTTCAAACGCAGCCGTGTAGTAGATTAGTCTAGCTGGATCTAATCGTCCGAGATGAATGTGCGCACCCGCGCTGATTGAAAAGCCCATATATATTGAGTCTAGAAAACATGAGCAGCAAGTCTTTGATAGGCTGTAAATGACGAAAGAACAGCCGCATTTTTTTTTTCACACACGCGGCGCAGGACCTTTTATTCGAAGGACATGAAGAATTTCAAGATTTCATATGCACAAGCGGTAAGAGTGCAAAAGCAGCCCAGACCAGAAAAGACGGCTGGCAAAAAGTGGCCGACAAATTAAACGCTAAGTAGTGTGCATTGTACTTACTGAAAGCAGCATTTCATTTCCTATGTGTCAGATTAATTATTATTTATTATGTCATTATTCCAGATCAAACGTGAGCACATAGAGAACATGGGAACAAGTTAAAGTGAAGTACAAGAATATACTTCAAACTGGTAAATATTGGTATATAACTATTTAAAGAATTGTTGACATAAATAATCATATATAATATAAAAAACATAAATTTTAAAGCTAATAAGAAGGCAGACAAGCAAAAAATAGCTGGAGGTCCACGCAGTCCAGACCTAACCCCTGCTGAAGAGTTGGCTCTCCAGCAAAATGCCCATCGCCCTGTTTCTGAGGGCATTCCAGGGGGAAGCTCCTCCTCAGAACCAGTGGCAGGATGCAGTGGTCACTTCATTTCAGGTAAAGGATGGTCATTGCATATATTTGTCCTCCATGTGTGCCATAGGTACAGTATGTTCCATATAGCCCTCTTTTTTGTTGGGTCAGTTGCAGGGAATGTCATATCCCTTGAACCTGTGTCTGACCAACGAGATATTGATGAAGGTCAAATATTTGATGAAGACACTGTGTCTGATTATTCTTCAGGAGGAGAGGTACATTTTCCGAATAACGTTTGATCAAACTCCACTCTGATCAGTCCCATGTGCCCCAATCACATTTGGAAATCCTGGTAATGAGAATGTTAGGCTGATTGAGATTCTTCATGGAACTGTGGGTGTTTTTGCCTGTGTATTACCTACTTGCAATGGCATGAAACGCATCTTTTATTGTCTGCACGTGCAGGTGTCCAGGAAACACTATGAAAACCCGAAGGAAATATTTCAGAGCCAAACAGACTTTATGAATTGCCTGGCAAACTGCACTTTTAGTTAGATTTTCCGCATCGCCTACAGTATATAAAAAAAGTGCCGCTTGTAAAAAACCTCAAAGCAATGCATACTGTCTGTGTGGTTGTGAGAGCCCGACTTCGCCTAGTTTGACTTCGAATATAAGGTGCTAATAAATTTTTGAGGTACAATATTCCCCCTCGGCTAAAGCGGTATCTTTCGAAAAGAATTTCCTCCAGGAGCAATAAAGGATCTTGCCGATCGCGCAAAACCCTCTCTATATGAAATTCTCGTGTTATAATTTGCGCACCGATATCAATTGGTCGCTCATTCATGAACGGCGAAGCCATGACTGGATGAATTCCACGCACGGACACTGATTAAGTGTGTGAGCTAATCCTTGTTTACGTAGAACAGACCTGCTCCGAGCAGGTTTGAGGATTAGGATGTGTTGCTATGACAACACTTTCAGCAAGAGTTTCGAAAAACCGACAGATCCAGGATCAGGCCAAATCGTCAACAGTTACATCCGGCTAAACGACTAATCCACATACGAAAAATACCCCCCAGATCTTCTCAAAACATAAATTTCCCTCTAGGGATAAATACAGTTGAATCTATCTATCTAAATTACCACAGCTATGCAGATGATACAGAGATTTATTTATCTCAACTATCTGACAGATTACCTAAAGAATATTATGTAGTGAGAAAGACAGTTTTCTTAAATTAAATAAGGAGAACACTGAACCACAGCCACAATTAAAAAAAGTGTAGAATTTTGAAAAAAACATCTAAAAAATAAAAACAGTTAGAAAACCTGGGGTAAAAAAAAATCTTAAGAGTTATTTTAGATTTGGAATGTAATTTTAAATCTCATATTAATTATGTCACTAAAGCTGTATTTTCTATTGAAAAAATATAGGATGGGCAGCACGGTGGCGCAGTGGTAGCGCTGCTGCCTCACAGTTAGGAGACCTGGGTTCGCTTCCCGGGTCCTCCCTGCGTGGAGTTTGCATGTTCTGTCCGTGTCTGTGTGGGTTTCCTCCGGGCGCTCCGGTTTCCTCCCACAGTCCAGAGACATGCAGGTTAGGTCGACTGGCGATTCTAAATTGGCCCTAGTGTGTGCTTGGTGTGTGTGTGTGTCCTGCGGTGGGTAGGCGCCCTGCCCGGGATTGGTTCCCTGCCTTGCGCCCTATGTTGGCTGGGATTGGCTTCAGCAGACTCCCATGACCCTGTGTTCGGATTCAGCGGGTTAGAAAATGGATGGATGGATGGAAATATAGGACAGATACATGCCTTTGTCTTTAGCCATTTAGATTAACGCAATGCACTCCTAACAGGTCCACCAAAAAATACCTAAATCGATTGCAGTTGTTTCTGCATGTAGCTGAAAGAATCGTAAGTAAAAAGAAGAAATCTGAGCAAATTGCATCATTATTGTCATCTTTACACTGGCTGCTGGTGTCTTTCAGAATTAATTTTTATAAGGCTTTTAATAATCATGTACAGTACCTTTGTATATTAGGGTTAGCCCCTTACATTCCTAATCATAATCTTAAATCTTCCAATTTGACTTTGCTTGCTATTCCAGTAGTAAAATATAAAAGAAGTGCTGAGACTACTTTTACTTTCTTTGCTCCAAAAATATGGAATAATCTACCTATAGAGATATGTCAGGCCAGTAACTCAACAGAGTCGTTTAAATCATGTCTTAAAACGTACTTTTTTAATCTGGTGCTTTGTTAAATTTTTAACTAATTACACAATGTTTGTCTTTTATTTTTTCTTCTTGGTATCTGGTGGTAGTCTTGTGCTCCACCATCTGAATAAATTCCCAGAATCTGCAGGAAAAAATAATACTGAAATCCCCTCCCTGGTGATGTTTGTATAGGCTGACTCTTTTATTCTTTTTTTGTGTCATAAATGATAGAATGCCAAGAGGGGCCTGTGTGGGTTTTTGGGGTTGGTATACTAGTGGGGTTTTTTTTCACCTGGAGTTTTATTTTTCCTTTCTCCATTGACCATCTTATCCTTAGTGTATTTTTTAATTTGATTATTTTTCCTTATTTTCACTTATTGTACTATCATTTGTAAAGTACCTTAAACTATACTCTGTATTGGAAATAAAAAGAAGTTGGTGTTGTCATTTTAAAGGCTTTTAAGGCTTCTGAATATTAATCTGAAATTTATATTTGGAAATTCCAGTGGCTTTAAGAGTTAGAAAAAATTTTTTGGTACACTTCGTACAAAATTTTGTATTTTCATGATTACCGTAATTTTGGGTTGCTGTCATTAGGATCACTTCACAAGTTTCTGGGGGCATGACCTCAGAGGTTGCATCCTTTGGGTAATGATGCAGCAAGATCTAAGATTTTCCCTCCTTACATAAGTTGTGAATTTAAAACACTTTTTCAAATTGCTGTTTCAAAATGATGATTCTGTTCTAACATTCTCTGCTTTTGAATTTTGGCTCTGGAATTTCTGACCCCCATTTTTGGCGCTTGTTTTAGCTTTGACATACGTGTTTTTTGATCTCCCTGTTTTGACCATTTTTCTCTTTACTTGTCCATCTCCTTGTCCACTCTCAAACTTTATCTGTGCATAGACAGCCAGTTCATCATGTGGCTCGTTTACACAACTTCTGCCTTCACTCATACCAGGACCATTTAACAACTTTAGTTAACCTAATTCACATATCTTACTGTTGGTGTTGTGAATTTCACCACACAAAATGGTTAAAGATGGTGATAAGACTCAACAAAGGAACAAAACCAGACCAGGGGCCTCATGCATAACACCTTGCGTAGAATGCACATGAAAACATGGCGTACGGACAAAAGTCAAAACGTGCGTACGCACAAAAACTTCAGATGCAGAAAACCATGCATAAGCCAACTTCCATGCACTTCTGCTACATAAATCATGGTCTGTGTGAAATATAACGCTCATGCACGCGCCTGTCATCCTTCACAGACTCCTTCCAAAATTATGCCTCTTTGAATATGGAAATCAATGTAAATATTCCCTTAAATTTAGCATTCTGTGAAAACACAATGGCAAAAGCATGGGAAACAAAGAAGAATATCAGCGAATGTCAAGTGGAGGCAAGGAAAAACGTACTATTTGTTGGTTTAAGCAGTGGTATAAACAACAAAAGGAAGTTGATCAAAAGTTCAAGTTCAGAAAGTCACACAGTGCCCGAAATAAAAAAGGAGTGGTCAGATATCAAACTCGCTATGAAAAGGTGAGTCGTAGCCCACCGTCTGAGTGTCATATGGAAGCTTATTAGGGTACAGAGAAAACAAAAAAAATAGGGGCACAGTGAGAAAAAAAACCTTGAAATTTACACTTTAATCATGTAGTTTATTTTGTCATTAAAGTAGAACATCTTAAACTAAATCTTAAAATCTTTTAATTTACTAGTTTCTCAAATCCCATTGAAACTAAAGTAGCACATTAAATGCTTCATATTCTATGTGTTCTTCTATGTGCTCTGTGTGTGAATCAGTACATGCTTCCTAAACAGGCTTTCTCTTACGCCAACAGGACACAGAATACATTACATTATTGATATTACAGCTCTCTGAAAAATTTAAATACTAAGATGTATACTTGATATCATTTTCATGATGAAATGAATTAAAGCATGTATTAAACATGGGGCCACAGTGGCACAATGGTGGCAACAAGCTGGTGCCCCATCCAGAGATTGTTCCTGCCTCCTGCGAGATGCTTGCTGCGCTGTGCACGACCCGTAATGAAATAATTTTTTGCAGCAGTACTGTCTGTTTCAAACGTACTAACCCCCAATTCCTGTCCTTCCTTTTTTTTCTTAAAGTACCCAATCGCCACACAATCAGCTCTTTAATAAATGTAAAGCCATCTGTAAGCACAGAACGCAGATTCTTCAAAACATTTAAGGAACATTGAAATATCTTTGTAGTACATGTTTAATTATTCCATCTATCTATCCATCCACGGTCGCGCCAGTTCCAGAAAGCATACACCGAGAGGCAGGAACAATCCATGAACGGGGCACCATGTCCACAAGTTTAATAACAGTCTACATTATTTAAATGAAGTTAAAAATGTATCTGTATAATAAAACTATATATACTTTACTGCATTTCATCTGAAAAATGATATCAAGAGGTCCAAGAAGATAACGCCTGGAAATTTAAATCTAAATCGATTTAGAAGCCAGTCATCATTATCTGCAAATACAGGTCCTCTTCTATTGAATTGAACTGATTTCCTTTATTATTATTGTATGGTGCAATGAGATTCAATATACAAATCCTCCATAAACTTATTTTCCTATAAAATGGTAAAATAACAACAACAAAAACAATAATAATAATACGATAAAAAAACAATGAAAAATATACAATATGACAACATACGTGGTTCAGGTTATGCAATATTACAACTGTAATACAAGTTTACAGTGAGGCAATTGTATATATAAGTACAAACAGTTCTATCAGGAGCACTTGATGGACTGATTGAGTGAGTTTATAGCTCTTCAGGAAAAGCTCTGAAGCGTTTGCCGAATGGGAGAGGTTCAAATAGACTGTGCACATGGCTGAGGCAGCATGTGCTAGATACTGCTCCCAAGAATTCTCTCCACTCTTGGGCACAATCTGCAGTAGAGCTTAGAGCTTTCCAATCAGCTGCTGTAGAGCTGTGATTCCACACTCAGATACGTTGAGTTAGCATATTCAGTAGTGCACTGAGAGTAAGAACACTAAAGCAGCTATGGTATTTGGAATAGTATGGCCATTCCTTGCACCATTATATGGTTACAGATTGTTTACAATCAGATGCCTTAAAATAAAAAACAATATGCAGTTAATTTCATTGTTTTTAATAAAGACGCTTCAGGGATGTGAATCTAAAAAAATAAAGGGAAGCCACCCAGGAACAGTAGAACTGCTTTGACGCTGGGTGCCACCAGTTTGCAAAACCGAGCCGAAAACTTGCGTACGCTATGGTTTGAGCTGGCGCGAGAATGTGCATGGCTTTACACCAAGTTTAGTTTTTATACATCATGACGTGAGCGTGGAAACGGGCGTACACAACATTTTTGTGCGTATGCACCATTTATACATGAGACCTCAGGACCTTCAATGAGCTGCCTAGAAACAGGTCTCACCACAGGTATTCTCACCCCAAACTTAACTGGCAGGTTTCCAGGCCTAAACTGGGCACAGGCTTTAAGAGTTTAAAAATTGTTTTAAATGTTCCAGTTACACCAAAATGCCCTTCAAGAGCGAGAGGAACCAAAAACCTCTGGCTTTCAGGAAAACAGAAAATATCTTTAGTATAAATACATTCTTTATTTATAGTATAAACACAAGGAGAGCAAAAATGACAGTGAAAGGTAAAAAGAAAGGCAAAACTCAGTTCAGTTTATTTTTGTAAAGTGCTCATCACTGAGTGCAGGCGTATAGTGCTGTGACAAGTTCTCATGTAAAATACAAGCATAGATTTTACAAAAATTTAGAATGAATACAGAATTAATACTCATAAAAATACAGATTTGTTAAAATACACAGAAAAAATAGAAACTGATTAAAGTAAATAGAGCCCAGCAGTATCTATATATTAATTAATTTTTGAACTAGGCCAGTTAACAAAGCAGTTGAGGTACTTAAAACTCCAGTCAGCAGCATCCCTAGGAAAAATAAACCTCTTGGAGGTCCACGGTCAGTTGTAAGAGAGATAAATAAAGCAGAAAGGGTTTCCTAAAATGGCAACCCAGAACTAACATGTCCAATTTCTAATCCAGTTATAAGAAACCAAAGACAAAGAAAAAATGACCAAAAAATCCAAGACCAGTAGCTGCAAAGATGAAGTACATTCTGCAACAGTAACAGTGGACTTCTGAGGGATCTTCTTCTTTTTCAGTTTCTCTGGTGGTTTGCAGACCAATGGAGAGGTGCGTTACTGCTACCTACTGAGCTGGAGTGTACAGCAGAAACGCGGGAAGTAATCCTCAGTTTACTTGGGGGGGCAAAAAAAAAAAAAAACAATAATAATCCTCTTTAATAAAATCCCTGTGTGCGTCCAGGTGTCCGTGTGTGTGTGTCTTCTGGTGAAGTGCGCATGCGCGGGGCATGATGCGATGCGCGATATTACTGTCAGAGAAAGTTAGAGGCGTTTTACGGAAATACAAACCAGTATTACTGCGAGAGGAAATTAAAGGTACACAATACAGTGACGCATATTACAGCCACATACAAGCCAGTATTACTGTCAGAGGAGATGAAAGGTATATTACCGACGCGCACGCCTGTATTACCGCCAGAGAAAATTAAAGGTACATTACGGACGTACAAGCCAGCGGACGTATAAAGACAGTATTACTGTCACAGAAAATTAAAGACACACAATACACGGCGGCAGCCCACGAAGAACGGTCAGCTCTGCAAGTAAACATCAACAAAAGAAAGGCTGAAAGAAAGAAAAATACGACCAACAAAAAGAATGAGGTCAAAGTCCCTTGCCATTTAATATAGACTGTTCCTACTAATGTTTATGCACTACTGTTCTAGCGCCCGTTATTGTAATGGGTTAAATGACTAGTATAATAATAATAAAATAATAATATGAAAATATCCAAATTTAAAATTAACATTTAGACACATTACATTGCCAACACTGTCCTTATATACTTTCTGTGGTAATTGACTCCTGTTTTAAAGATTACAGTTTTTCAAAAAGATATTTTTTTTCCACATGTCTAATACGTAACCGCATGATAACAACTGCCTATCCTCCTGTTACTATTTCCTAGCTTATGCATTCCCAATTCTGAATTTCTTTTAAATGTCTTCCTTTCTTGCCTTTGTTGCCAAAATTATTTCTCTGATGTTATTGTTAAGAGTTTTGCTTAAACCCTTTATGCATCATTACATTTACACACATAATCTTGAATGGCTGCTTAGCTATATTGTCAGCTATCTTATTTCCTGGAATTTCTATATGAGCAGGAACACCAAGAATCTTTAGTTTCCATAGATGTTGCTTAATCTCTAATAAAATATCGGGTCTATATCCTAACTGGCCTGTCCAAAAATAAGTCTCACCCCACAAGAGTCTGACACTAAAAAAATGGGAGGCTTCAGCCTACAAGTCCCCAAATAAGAGGAACTGGCAAAAATTAGTGAAGTCACAAAATACATCAAGAATATCAAAAAATAATGATAATCAATAACAAATATCAAGAGGAAGAATGGTAAAACTCTGGCTTGAAGAGACAAGTCCCAGAAGGAATATTTGTAAATGAAAATAAAATTAGCAAAAAAAGATCAAGAAGGAGCTGTCTGAAAGGCAATCCAAAGCAAACTAGTATCTGACAAAATCCTGAAGAATAATTTGGTAAAAGACACCAAAAGATCTGAAATTAAAAGAAATCACACAGTCCTCCTCCAAAGCGCATTCAATGAACAGCAAGAAACTCACTTTGCACAGCCTGATTCCGAAGGCTTATTTAAGCATAAGAGAGGAGAACAAACTCTAGCTGAAACATAACATTATTGATATGGACAAAAATGACATGGAGTGCCTGTCATTTTTTTATTAATAATGTTTGTGTAGAGTAGCAATGTTCTTCTTAATGCTACTTTTTATTACTTAACAGGTTTCATTGTAACAGTTAATCATAATACGTTTTATTTATATAGCACCTTTCCCGTTAGCCATTGCAAGCTTTACTTGATTAACATATAAACCCATGTCCAGGCCCACTTTGGCTCTTGCTTCTATGTACAACAGTTTGAGCAAAGAAATTGGATTCAGCCCACGATTACATGAAAGACTAATCTAAAAAGTAAAGGGATCTGGCATCAGTGATAGTTCACAAAACTGGAGGCCAAAACGGATTAATGATTTTTTGAAAAAAGAGGCGGTGATGTCTTCCTTTAGCAATAATTGGAAGAGTGGTCAGGATTTTTCAGATGTCAGTACAAAAACATCAAGATCATTCACCAAAATGAAGGCTACACTAAAATCACAGGGAACAGATATTATTTGCTACTTGGTAATATAAGTGACCGGGATGGTGTGGGGCTCCATCCTCAGCTCTTCCTTAATGCCTGAAGTTGGCAGTGGGTTTTTGCTTTTTGTCCTTCATCTTTGAATGGGTGAGGCCTTTTCCTTAAGCCTTTCCAGCTGTTTTCCCGTTGGCCTTTCCAATATTTGTCTGTTGCTATGCAATGTTGATTATGCTGAAGTCACATGATGAGGGTCAAGGAACCTAAAAAGGTGAGACCTGCTGGTGTCCCTCAAGCACTGTGTTAGTTTACCTGTGTGACTGCCAGCATCTAGAACTCTCATTGAATATTTTGTGATGTCTAACATTTTTGTAACTGTTGATCTTGCTTTTTTGAGTATGAAATTGTTTATAGTTTTTGTTTTTTAATCTCCAGTTCATTTATGGTGGTGACATTAGGTGTTTGTGCTTTAGTTGGGCTTATTGTCAGGATCATCTTTGAATTAAATTTGTTTTATTTAATTTTGAATGTTTTTTTTTTTCCACTTTTGGTTTTGTAGAAATTATGTTCTTATTTGTTCTGTTGTATGTCATATTGTTAATGATGTCAGTTACTCTTCAGCTAAATAAACTGATACTGTGTTTTTGTATGTGTCCATTGATGACACCACTCTTTTCAGAATGAGGGGTTACAACAACCTCTCATTGATACTTTACATAAAAATGAGAAAGTTTAAATTAAATGAGTATAAAAACAGAAGGTAGCATTCTCCTTGCACCCAGATTTCTCCGTCACCCTGACTGATAGCGTAGCGTTGTCCATCAGTCCAGAGAACATGTTTTCACTACTCCAGTTGACTCTTTACTTTGAATATAGTGCAGCTCCCCTTCCACAGAAACCCATTTCATGAAGATCCTGATGGACAGTTCTTGTGCTGATGTTGCTTCCAGAGGTAGTTTGGAACTCTGTTGTGAGTGATGCAACAGAGCAGAGGCGATTTTTACACACTCTGCACTTTAGCACTCAGCAGACATATTCTGTGAGTTTACATGGTCTATCACATTGTGAAAGAACTTTTGTTGTTCCTAAATCAGGGGTGGGCAAAGTCAGTCCTGGAGGGCCGCAGTGGCTGCAAGTTTTTATTCCAACCCAGTTGCTTAATTAGAAAACAATCATTGTTAATAATTTAATTTCATGGCTTTTTAGTGCTTTAAGTCTACCATGTTAGGTCAATTCTCATATCCTAGATTTTGTTTTCCTTTCTAAGGATATCACCCAAATGATTTGAAGTCTAAAACAGTCGTTCACTTTTTAATGAAATCAAATAGTCCGTGATAAATATACACAGGTGTAAATGGAAACAAGCTAAATGGAGAAATTCTGGGTACTTTTGTCATTTGTATTTTATTGCTAATAAGGAGCAATTAAAAACCAAGAATACAGCTGTTTAAGACTAAAATAAGCAATAAGGGTTCTGGAGTACTAGGGTGTTGTACCGTGTTAGCTATTATGAATGTAGAGAAAAGCCAAGCAAAATGACACCTTTTATTGGCTAACTAAAAAGATTATAATATGCAAGCTTTTGAGGCAACTCAGGCCCCTTCTTCAGGCAAGATGTAATCTTGATCCTTGCCTGAAGAAGGGGCCTGAGTTGCCTCGAAAGCTTGCATATTGTAATCTTTTTAGTTAGCCAATAAAAGGTGTCATTTTGCTTGGCTTTTCTCTACAATAAGGGTTCAAAATCTAATCATCTAAAAAGAAGCAGAAATGTTACTTGAGCAATAAGTGCTTCTTATTAAGCGATTGGGTTGGAACCGAAACCTGTAGCAACTGCGGACCTCCAGGACCGACTTTGCCCACCCCTGTCCTAGATGCTTCCACTTCATAATGTTGGCATATACAGTTGATCGGAGCAGATCTGGCAGAGAGAATTTTAACATACTGACTTGTGGCAAAAGTGGCATAACATAGCAACGCCACATTTAAAGTCACTGAGCTCTTCAATATGACCCATTTTACTGTTTGTTAATGGAGATTGTATGTTTATGTGCTTGAGTTTATGAACCTGTTAACAATGGGTGCAGCTGAAGCACCTGGAATCAATAATTTTAGCAATATAGTGTAATTATTTACACCTACTCAGTTGTAACACCTATTTTAATTAGAATTCATAATATTCCCTGGTGTTTGCAACTCAGTTCCACTGGCACTTCTGCATGTATGACCAATGCCAGTGGTCTCACTCTCTCTGTGAAGGTATCTTAAGGCCTGACTCCTCTCACAAACAATACTAAACTGTTTAAAACTCTGAATCCGAAGGGGTCCCCAACACAATATTATGTACATTATGTAGTGTTGTAGACAGTAAGACGTTGGGGACTTTCAAAACTCGACTTGATGTTTTTTTGGAAGAAATAAGTGGATAGGACTGGCGAGCTTTGTTGGGCTGAATGGCCTGTTCTTGTCTAGAGTGTTCTAATGTTCTAACCAAAATTTGGCTAAAACAGGACATGAAAAAAAGAACAAGTGTTGTAATGTAATGTAATGTTTCACATATATATATATACAATATATATATGTTGTCATACACTTGAGCATATGGAGTGTTTTGCGGGTTTGGAAAAACAAAACATGCACGGAAGAATAAAGAGACCATTGCTAACGTGTGTTCCATTTCCAATTTTAGAACTGAGAAGTAACCAGATGAGCTCAGATGCAACTTCTGCAGTAAAGCTCAGCCCCTTCCAGTCCCACTGGTATTGTAGATATTATGAAACCGAATGTCGACGCTCACTTTTGGACCAGCTTCTGAGTAACATGAAACCTTTTTTCTCCATGTGGCTGCTGTTATCATTTTCTCCTTGCTCATTTTGTGCTTTTCTTTTGTTCTTTGGAATCTCATTAAACAGGACATATTCCGGGACCCCCAAACCTTTATTGATCCTGTCTCATGTTTCACTGTATTTAAAATCCATCTCTCTCTCTGTTTCTCTCTGTCTCCACACACACACACACTCACACTGGACAAAAGTTGTTTCAGGTTGATCTTTTGGCCAACTCAACTCCTAAACCTAAGCTTTATTGGCTAATTCTCAGGTGTACCTAGAATTACTTCAGAGGTCAGGATGGTATCTAGAAAGTCTTGTGAACTTCTCCCCAGAGCTTGCACTGGTGGCCCTCAGGTATCTCTGCATCCATAAACATCATACAAGAGGTTTAAAATTCTCGGTGGCAGGACCTTGGCTATTCAATTAACTCTTTCAGGTCTGAATATTTTTTCCAAAAAACATGGTTTTCTGAAAAGCAATGGCTTCACACAGAAATCAACACAAAACATCTGTTGTTGAAGGCCATGGCTGCCAGTTTGCCAAGAATGTGCAGCATTTTTGCTGCCAGGCTGTCTTCGCGTGGCTGGGGCAGCAGCAGCGGTCACAGTTGCAGTGCATTGCCATCTGTTTTCTATCTCTTATCATTGTTAAATGGCATTCCTCTCAGGCATACAGCACCATAGGCGTGTCAGATACTTGAACCTGTTCAGCACCATGAGTATCTGGGGACCAATCAGCCGAAGCCGAAACCTTACACTCGTCTTTGATCGCTTGTATCAAAATCATAGTCTGGCAAGTCATAGTCCAGTTCAGAGAGAACAGGCAAAACGTCATCCCCGGAGTATTCTGCTTTACGCATCTTGCCAGGTGTCCGGGCCATTTTTGTCATTGTTTGTGCCTTGCTACTCACAGGAGTGCAGGAAATCTCAGTCAAAAAGCAACAAAGCTAACTTTCCTTCTGGCAACAAGACTCCAGCTAAAACATAATGTTTGGGTTTGTCACAGTTTACAGTTGATTACCATCGTCAACTCCTCCTTTTTGACAAAAGTCAACATCAGCCCTGAAAGAGTTAAGGAGCCCTCTTCTGCCATTCGATGATTTGGTGGCACTGTCTCTGATTAGTCACCACCCATGATTACCTATAGTTCACTTGCATACAAATAAAGACAGAAATCAAAAGTAGAGTATAGAAATTTAGATTAATGCTACTGCCCAAGCACTCAAGGTGTCACTCACTGTGAGCAGTTTGCACATTCTCACCACGTTCAAGTGTTTTTTCCTCGGGTATCTGTGAGGGGTGACATTAGTTGGTGCCCTGTCCAAAAGTGACTCCTGCCTTGCATCTAATGCTGGTAATGATACTCTCTAATGGAAAAAGCAAGTTCAGAAAATAAATTAGTGAATATATATTTAAATAGGGTCATGCCCTCGGTTGATCATTTGAACCTTGTATTGATCTGTTTGAGCTGAAAAGATGTAACATACTATTTACTGTATATTCTGGGCCCGAGTTTGAGAGTAAATGTGTAAATCCAAGCATTCAAATTAGGCACAGAGAATGAGATTTGTAAAAAAAAAAAAAAATTCTTTGTCACTTTTTCCTACAGCTTGAATCTCATTACATCCCATTTTCAGGTTTCTTGTCCTTTACACTACAGTGCCCAAACTATACATAAGAATATTTCATGTGAAAATGTGTTTCAGACTATTAGAGTCTGGCATTAATTACACAGGCAATAGTGTTTTAAGGCTCACAATATGCTTCTTCATTGAATCAAATCTCACAAAAGCGTAAAGGTTAATGAGCTTGTGTGGTTCTGAGAGTGACCTTTCTGCAGCTCATAAGGCTTGGTGTTGAAAGTCAAAGAAACGTAGCAGAGACCTTGCTTTTACACTGCTAATGTCACAGGAGCTAATCGAGTGGTGGAACAGAAACAAAAGAGTAAGATCTGATTCTTAATAATATAATCAACATGTGAATGTGGCACAAGAAAGCGCTGAAGAAATTGTCTCGTTTTATGGTAAGCAGCTTTTGTTGACTCAGACTGTGGACTCCTTGAAAACACCTCTTTGTAAAATGTTTTCATTTATCTTTCAAGACTGAAACTCCATTTCATTATTATTATATAATTATATTAGACTATTAGAACAAGATAATGGGGAAAAGTGTGAAAAGCCTAAAATATTTGAAATGTTACTTATGTTTGCATCTTATTTTCCCGCTCTTTGGTATAAATCCTTATGTTGTGTCTTGTTTAAACTGTACATGTGCTATTCTTATACACATAAAATATGCAAATTCTCTTTCATTTCTTTAGTTTGACTTCTCAGAATATGACATAACCCAATATTAATTAAAATATATAACATAACATTCTTAAACCTGTTTAATTCAATTCAGGGTAACTGCAGGTAGTATCAGACCAAGGCAGGAACCAGCCCTGGACAGGCTGCCAGTCTATTGTATGCATTTCAAGTTCCAGTTTATTGTCATGTGTACGCAGTACCATCAAATTCTTACTTGTATGTTGACTCAGAATGGTGGCAGTCGTTCAATACCAACAAATATATGCGCCAAAAATAATAATAAAAAAACACCATACATAAAATGCAACATACACTGTATATTGTCAGACACGCAATCAGCATGAGCAGCTTCCTAGCTCTAAAACAAAACATATAAAGAAGGATAAGAGTGTTATGCCATTCCCCTTTTGTTTCCCTCAGAGCAGACGTACAGGTTAAACTATGACATGACTTTTAGCTCCGTCCCTAACCCTCTAGACCAATATAAGAAGAGACATGATCAAACGTCACCTGACTTGTCATTGCAAACCCTGACCTCCGGGCTGAGGAGCAGAATATTGGGAAACACAACAACAGACCTTTGGTCCTGTCCATTGTTTGCATTAATTTTACATAAGGGGCCATTTTTGTTTATTATATGGGGTACAGCCAAAAGACCTAAAACACCTAGGTTGTCTTTGACTATATACAATTATATACGATAGAGATATAATGCAGGGACATTATTTTATTATGTTATCTTTACAGTATAATTATTATTACTACCCTTACTAAAATTAAATAAATTACACTATACCCAATAATATGTGGACATATTTTTCAATATAATGTAACATATATTTAGGTAAAATATATATTTTTAAGATTACATCTGAAATAGGGGCGGCACGGTGGCGGTCCTGCCTCACAGCTAGGAGACCAGGGTTCGCTTCCCGGGTTCTCCCTGCGTGGAGTTTGTATGTTTCCTCTGGGTACTCCGGTTTCTTCCCACAGTCCAAAGACATGCAGGTTAGGTGCATTGGCGATCCTAAATTGTCCCTGGTGCGTGCTTGGTGTGTGTGCGTGTGTGTGTGCCCTGTGGTGGGCTGGCACCTTGCCCGGGATTTGTTCCTTCCTTGGGCCCTGTGCTGGCTGGGATTGGCTCCAGCAGACACCCGTGACCCTGTCTTAGGATATAGCAGGTTGGACACTGACTGACATCTTAAATATAAGGAAATATATATTTTCCATAATGTATTGTAATAATCCCATTTCCAAATGTATTGTGTGTAAGATATGCAATATAGTGTGTGCTAAAACCGATGGCAGATCATCCACGTCTTTTTACCTGCTTGAAGAAGCTCTTCTCAGTCTTCCCAAAGATTCCAATTTATTTTGAACTCACTATAAGTTGTTCAGGTAGGATAGATGTGCTAGATGGCTTCAATTTAAAGTCTTATTGTTTACTTGTACTTTGTTAATAAAGTGTTTATAATTTGTGCTGTCACCGTGTGATTTGGTCCAGGATAGACCTCAATGTTAGAAACACTTATCAGATATCTATTGGATGCTACTGTCAATGCCCGATCAATATATTTTTAAAATACACCGCAGTAAACAAAAATGATAATGTAGTTATACTAAAATACAATATAGTATAAATAGATTCTACAGGATATTTAAAAATATACTGTAAAATATTATTCTTACTTTTTAAAATTTATATTAAAAGTATATTTTGTAAAATATATTGTAATATACATTTCATTGTACTGCTATTTTCTATTATATATATATATATATATATACCCATGATTTTACAACATATTGTAAAATATGTCTATATAGGCAGTAATATATTTTTTAAAAATATATATTACATATGTTTCATTTTTGTAAGATAAGTACAATATCATTATACTGTATCTATGTACATCTTATGGATGACATTTTATATTTCACAAATTTGAATCTCGTGCATATATTCCCAAGCAGCATAAATGATAATGTGAAAAGTATAATGAATTTTTTTATTACAAGAATTACATGACATCACAAATGTTAACTCTGAATATGCCAAGTCTAACTGCTAAAAAAACAGAACTTTATATATATATATGTATATATATATATATATATATATATATATATATATATATATAAGATATATTGATTTTTTCATTTTAATTTTTCCCATATTAAATTATAGCTTCAGTTTGTCTTTCGCCGCATTTACGCAGCATTTGCTACAGAATTCTTAGCAGCAGTGCTAATACTTGTGACACATCCTCTATTGGAGGAGTGAAAAAGGTATTGCATTTTTTTATTACATGCTTGACAAAATACATTGCAATAGATTGTACATTGCAAATGTTGACACTTAATACGCTCCGCAGAATGTAACTGGACAGAAATCAGCTTCCATCCATCCATCCATTATCCAACCCGCTATATCATAACTACAGGGTCATGGGGGTCTGCTAGAGCCAATCCCGGCCAACACAGGGCGCAAGGCAGAAAGAAACCCTGGGCAGGGTGCCATCCCAATCAGCTTATATATCCTAATATTTTATGTACAGCACATGGATGACTGAGATGAATGCAGTGAATAATTGCAGTATGTAGTAATAAATGCCCACCAAAAACTCCAGTTGGGGCAAATTGCCTAAAAAATGCAGATAAGTGCATTTATAACAATGATATTATATTAATTTTCATTTGATATATAGGCATGCAAGCATGTGTGTCATTTCCTTCATATCCATCGTCTGGTAAAGTTTCGATATTTTTGTTGTACAGGTATATTTATCATTACCAATTATGACACATGGCCAAGCAAATTCTTTTTTGGTTTTAAGCAACCTCAAGAACAAAAGTTAATGGTAAAGTTCCTGATATGGGAAAACAAGGTAACGTAATTCCTTAAACTGCATTTATTAAAAATATTGTGTATAAGGAAGTATTTTCTGCTGTTCAATTCAATGAGGAGTTACTTAGGCATGCAAGAATACCAGAGATCTAAACATTGAGTAAGCTGAGAGCATCATAACCACCCACTACCCGGGAAAATATATTGGCTAAGGATTGCCTAAAATGAATCAGCAAGTTTAGAATCAAGTTTAGAATAAAGTGAGAAATACCAAACCACAGTAACACAGGAAAAATATGCAGACTACACACACTCTGCAAATCGAAAATTAGGAAAAAATGCTTAAGAATACAAACTTTAATAAGTTCAGTTGTACTGCATAACATCTAGTGAGGCTGTGTCTCACAGGCCCTTGACGGAACACTCCATACAAAAAATGATTTGTGATGAATGTTACTTACCCCATAGGTTTGTTGAAGTTAGATGTGTAATACTTTATATACACCTAGAGATAACCATGAGTGAATTTTGATTAAAACTAAGTGGGATCAATTAGACAGCTCATTGAGTGTCGCATTTGTAAACACCTCATGAAGGAGATGCTCAAAGTGAGGACAGTGATTTTGAACTGCAAATACCAGCAGCGATTTCGTTAACCTGGTATGACAGACAGCAAGATTCTGTTTCTGATGGAACGGTCTACAGTCAAAAAGTCTCCTAAAAAACCCTAGGTGTGTCGTGTGTGCATAAAGCAGATTGTACATTTTTAAAATAAGCATAACCTGTTGCAAGGGAAACACCTTTCTGTAACATCAGATTATACATTGGCATTTAAAGACATCAACAGATGAGTGAGAAAAAACCTGAACACTATGTTGTCACAGGTGCTATGTGTGATCTCTGTTGTTCAGCTTTAAGGCGATAGTGTAGGAGTCGATGTAAGCTTGAAACAATTGACAACTGTATTCATGAAAATATGAAGTGCAAAATGTAAACTTGAAGTAAATGGTGTGTCACACTCCATTAAAAGGACTGCCATTAAGAGAGCTGATAACAAAGAGCAGCCAAAGATGCAGTTTTCAGTGCTCAAAACACCCAAATCAACAAATAGGTCTAACATCACTTGTACTTGTACAGATGAGGCTGCACAACAGCCACCTTTTGACTGCACGTTTAAAGAGTAACTAAAGAAATGTAAAATTACTGTCTAGTTGGAAATGCAAACATGCCATGACAAAATAACCGCAGTTTTTTAACATATTGTATATCCTTAGACCATAACGCTTATCTCAAACTCGGTATGCTGTTATGTCATATGGTGATGCAATAGTTAAAATGACAGAAAGATATCATACCAGACAGAAACACTTCTCAAACATGTGGAACCCTACATACTTGTGTCAGTCTCTCTGTCAGTCTCCACTGTTTCAACACTCATTACAACATGCAAATTAATTAGGATTCAGTTACCTTGTGCTACTGAACTCTTGAATGGATAACAACAGTTTTAGTTTTTTTATTTTCTCTCAGTGTCAAGTTTTTTGTTCAGTATCTTTTGCTTTCCCCCGATAACCAAGCGGCAGCTTAAAATGCACGGACTGGAGGAATTGGAGGTGGGTGTTTCAGGAAGAAGCCCTGAGGGGGTAGCCTTTGCAGAGTAGGATTTTGCCGCTATTCACTACACACTTTTTCACGAGTTGTCCCCAGATGTGTGTTCTCGTTTGACAACCACGTCTGGTCCTGCAAGACTGCTTACCCCATTTGATTCGTAGGATTGGTCAAGAAAAAATTTTAATCTCATGTTTTCATGACAAAATGGAGAGAAAAAGTCTAATATATAATAGAAACCAATGGTAACCAATGGTGTATGTTGGCAAACGATGTGAAAAACATCAATGGAAAAAACAAAAAAAATCTCACGTTACTCATATTGCATAATCCACATGTCAGTTATTCAAACATATGCTCAAAATGTGCAAAACACATTCTTTTGTGCTAAAATGTTGTTTAATGGATACTTCCAGAAAAATCAATGTACATCATAAACATGAAACTAAAGACACATGAGATTGACTTTTTGAATTGAAGAGTTGTGCTTTGTATTTGATCATAAACTTGTTTCTTTCTATTCTTCTAAAAAGTGAGATTAAATTTTTTTTTTTCTAAGCCATCACTGCCAACTACATGAGCTAAGTAACATCTAAACAAATTTCATATTTGAATGGAGTACAGTAATCCCTCACTACTTCGCGGTTCACTTTTCGCGGATTCACGACTTCGCGGATTTTATATGTAAGCATATCTAAATTCATAACGCAGATTTTTTGCTGCTTCGCGGGTTTCTGCGGACAATGGGTCTTTTTACTTGCTTCCTCAGTTGGTTTGCCCAGTTGATTTCATACAAGAGATGCTATTGGCGGATGGCTGAGAAGCTACCCAATCAGAGCACGCAGTTAAGTTCCTGTGTGCTGCTGATTGGCTCAGCGACAGAGTGTTGCATTAACCAGGAAGTCTCATCTCACTCATTCATCATTAACGTGTTAATGCTTCAGGGGCCGTGTCCAAACACCAACAGAAGATGCAAATGATTGCAGAAAAGGTAAAAGTTTTGGATATGTTGAAGGAAGGGAACAGCTACACTGCTGCAGGACATCGATTCTTTTTATTTAAAAAGAAGGAAAAGCATATAAGATCTACGGCCACAGTGTCCTTTAACCAGGGTGCAAAACGAGTTGCAAGTGGACGTGATAAGGCAGTAGTCTGGATGGAATCTGCTTTAGGAATCTTTGCAACAAGGTCGACGACGTCATGACCGCCTACAATCTGCTACGTGTACTTCGCTATACAGTAAGTGTAAACTTATCTACCAATTTCATATTGCTTAGCAGTTGTCCCTGTTTTTAATAGAGTAAACGGTGGGTTGTAAACAATACAGGGAGGGTTTAAAAACGTCCAAATACACGTTAAATAATGAAATAAATATAGTGTCCCTACTTCTCGGAAATTCAGTTATCGTGGTCGGGCTTGGAACCTATCTCCCGCGATAAGTGAGGGATTACTGTACTCCTTTAGTGCAGTAATCTAGCCGAGTGCAACACAAAGAAATAACTTCTGTAAGACTAATTTGCGTTGTAGGATGGTACAGAATGTAAGGAGACAAAAAAAAGCTAAATATGGATGAAATGCAATATGAAAATGAGTGACAAGTGGAGCTGAGAGGAATTTCTGTACCATGAAGCAATCTACTCAAGAATGTTCCACTGAAGAACACCTTTGCCGATACACTTTTACAGTTGCAGCTATAAATATAATTATAGAGATTTATCTTTTGTTGAAATAGTACGGTCAGTAGTACTTGCAAAATATCATAGTAAGCAAACCGAGCAGAGATCATTACTGCTTCTCAGGCTTTGGATACCAGGAGGATTCCTGGCTCGGGTTTCCTATGTGCGCACTTTTAAAGTTCTCTCATTGTTCTCAAATATGTTTTCCCAGAGCTTCAGTTTTCTCCAACAGTTTCAAAATGTATTTCTTGGTCAACTGATGATTCTTAATAAACTGAGCATCCTGAGCTGGTCAAAAGCTGGTTTGAAAATTGTGGTTTTGACTGCCATTTAATTGAAATATGGATGACAACAGGGAGTGGGACAGGTGCTACAGTGAGCCATCCTGTGAATTCTGTTCTTACTATTTTATGAAATGACTGTAATTCTGGACAGGACTAGTTACAAGGCCTTCCTTTATGTACTGCCTGTGCATAATATAGTTAAAAAAGAGACATTGTTTTTTTGCACCATTAACAGAAAAAGAACCTTTTTGCCCACCTATCAAACATAAAACTGTGTGCTGCTTAGGATTGAGAGACATCTGGTAATTTTTTTGGCCTCATATCTTCCATCTGGCAGGAAATACTAAAAACATGGAAAATGTCCGGCTTTTGCATGTTTATAGTATGTGTTGTTATATTATTTTTAATTTAATGATCAACTTTAAAGACTAACACGTGCTTTCCCATGCATGTAGTCCGTAAATAATTCTATTTCCTTCTTTTTACTCCAGCTTATTTTTCCTGGCGCTACTAGTCTACAAGATTAGTAAAGTTATAATGTATCTAAGGCTAAAAAATGGTGATTTTAACTCCAGTAACCATGAACAACATCTGTGGTTTGTTTTTGTAATTAGTTTTTTCAGCTTGTGATACCCCAGGTGACTGCAGCCATGGGTATCTTCCTTTAGCTAGGAAATCAATAATCATAACTAAAATGGACGAAGACAAATGAGGGCACACAACCAGTAAGGTGCAAAAGTGAATAGTGCTTTTATTAAAAAATGACAATGTTCAAAAAGAGTGTGGTGCAAAAAGATCTTCAATAGATAATCCATAAAAATAATGTCATCATTAGGGAATAAATCCCTCACTTGATAGATAAATCCAGGAATAAAACCAGAATCAGAATTGTCTTCTTCTATATTGTTCTTCCAGTGCTTCTCTCTGTCTTTCTCCCATGTCACCCTGCTCACCGCTTAGGCATGCTCAGCAGGTCTGAGACTTTGGTGAATGTGGTCCTCAATGGAGTCCCGTTCCAGACACCTCCATTGATACCTGCAGGGACCGTTCAGAGCTCTACTCCTTCATCCTACCACCATCCCTCAGTGTCCACAGGATGACCATTAGAGCAGTCCGGCCACTCCTTCTCCTATGCTTACCATTGTGCTTGATTCAATGCACCAATGTGGAACATCCCGACCAGTTCACCTTGTACTGGATCCATCCTAATTCTGCATCCTTCTTGTCTTTCTTTAGATTGACTTCCTCATGTTTCTTATTGCACATGACCAGCTTCATCAAATCCTACCATGTGAAGCAGGAAACGGATTTAGGATATTTTTTGTTAATGAAGAATGCCCATTGCTGGCTAGATGGACTTTTGGCCTTGGAATCCTTGCAGCTTTTGTTTATTTTTACTCCAGCCTGTTTTTTTACTGTCCTCCCAGCCTTCTGACCTTACCTTGTTTTATTGTTATTTATTCTTTAATATACAGTGCATCCGGAAAGTATTCACAGCGCATCACTTTTTCCACATTTTGTTATGTTACAGTCTTATTCCAAAATGGATTAAATTCATTTTTTTCCTCAGAATTTTACACACAACACCCCATAATGACAACATGAAAAAAGTTTACTTGAGATTTTTGCAAATTTATTAAAAATAAAAAAATTGAGAAAGCACATGTACATAAGTATTCACAGCCTTTGCCGTGAAACTCAAAATTGAGCTCAGGTGCATCCTGTTTCCCCTGATCATCCTTGAGATGTTTCTGCAGCTTCATTGGAGTCCACCTGTGGTCAATTCAGTTGACTGGACATGATTTGGAAAGGCACACACCTGTCTATATAAGGTCCCACAGTTGACAGTTCATGTCAGAGCACAAACAAAGCATGAAGTCAGAGGAATTGTCTGTAGACCTCCGAGACAGGATTGTCTCAAGGCACAAATCTGGGGAAGGTTAGAGAAAAATTTCTGCTGCTTTGAAGGTCCCAATGAGCACAGTGGTCTCCATCATTCGTAAATGGAAGAAGTTCGAAACCACCAGGACTCTTCCTAGAGCTGGCCGGCCATCTAAACTGAGCGATCGGGGGAGAAGGGCTTTAGTTAGGGAGGTGACCAAGAACCCGATGGTCACTCTGTCAGAGCTCCAGAGGTCCTCTGTGGAGAGAGGAGAACCTTCCAGAAGGACAACCATCTCTGCAGCAATCCACCAATCAGGCCTGTATGGTAGAGTGGCCAGACGGAAGCCACTCCTTAGTAAAAGGCACATGGCAGCCTGCCGGGAGTTTGCCAAAAGGCACCTGAAGGACTCTCAGACCATGAGAAAGAAAATTCTCTGGTCTGATGAGACAAAGATTGAACTCTTTGGTGTGAATGCCAGGCATCACGTTTGGAGGAAACCTGGCACCATCCCTACAGTGAAGCATGGTGGTGGCAGCATCATGCTGTGGGGATGTTTTTCAGCGGCAGGGACTGGGAGACTAGTCAGGATAAAGGGAAAGATGACTGCAGCAATGTACAGAGACATCCTGGATGAAAACCTGCTCCAGAGCGCTCTTGAGCTCAGACTGGGGCGACGGTTCATCTTTCAGGACAACGACCCTAAGCACACAGCCAAGATATCAAAGGAGTGGCTTCAGGACAACTCTGTGAATGTCCTTGAGTGGCCCAGCCAGAGCCCAGACTTGAATCCAATTGAACATCTCTGGAGAGATCTTAAAATGGCTGTGCACCAACGTTTCCCATCCAACCTGATGGAGCTTGAGAGGTGCTGCAAAGAGGAATGGGCGAAACTGGCCAAGGATAGGTGTGCCAAGCTTGTGGCATCATATTCAACAAGACTTAAGGCTGTAATTGCTGCCAAAGGTGCGTCGACAAAGTATTGAGCAAAGGCTGTGAATACTTATGTACATGGGATTTCTCAGTTTTTTTATTTTTAATAAATTTGCAAAAACCTCAAATAAACTTTTTTCACGTTGTCATTATGGGGTGTTGTGTGTAGAATTCTGAGGAAAAAAAGGAATTTAATCCATTTTGGAATAAGGCTGTAACATAACAAAATGTGGAAAAAGTGATGCGCTGTGAATACTTTCTAGATGCACTGTATATTGCCTAATCTTAATGTTTTTCTCTTAAACTTAAATTTAAGCTTCTCTCATAACTATTCTATTGTTGTATGAAAATCTGCGCTGGTATCCCGAAGGTTGCCGGTTCGAATCCCCGTCACTGCCAAAAGAGATCCTACTCTGCTGGGCCCTTGAGCAAGACCCTTAACCTGTAATTTGTTCCGGGAATTCTGTACAATGGCTGACCCTGCGCTCTGACCCCAAGGGGTATGCGAAACTAACAAATTCCTTTAAGGCAAAATAAAGAACAAAAAAAAAACAAAAATAAATGTGATATATAAATAAATGTTGTTGTTGTTTCTTTGACTTTTCTCCCTAATCTACTCAGACCTTTTATGGACTTTGTGAGTCAAGGTGCTCTAAATGATCACTGGAGTGCCAATAAGGGACAGCAGAGTCGATCAGCCCCCTGAACATGAATACCTAATCGGTCCATTCCCCCTTTAACCACAGTAGCCACTCATCACATCCAAGCTCACAATGTCTGAGCCGCACTCTTTTTAAAAATATCTCTTCACCGCAGAAGTTCTTTTACTAAAAGAAAATTGAAATTCTCAAACAGTATGAAAACTGAGGGATGCATTGAGAAAACAGCAAAGTGTTGTCGAATATGGCCCGGACACAGGCAGGCAGACATCGTATTAAGCACCGCCACGCTTTTATTTACAGGTCTACTATTTACAATTGTGTACACAAACCCACGAAACTCCCCAAAAGTCCAGGCCTTTCACTGCCTCTTTCACTCTTCAGGCCTCCTCTCTTTCCTCCTCGAAGACCTTGTCTTCCTTCGCTCCCGATTCCAGCCCCCAAATGGAGGGAGGTGGCCCCTTTCATAGTCACCCAGATGTGCTCCAGGTGCCTCCCGACAATCTTCTGCTGGCACTCCCCAGTGTGGCGGAAGTGCCAGCTGCGCACCCGGAAACACATCGGGTGTCCCCGATCCTCTTCTCCCCAGCATTTCCGGGTGTGGCGGAAGTGCTGAGGTCCAGGGCTCCCAAGGCATTGGGGCACCCCTTGACAGTGACCACGGGCCCCTACGGGGCTGAGCTTCAAAGCTCTCTACCCGTGGTCCCAAAAGCCACCAGGGCGGTTGCCCCCACGTGGTCTGGGGGAGGCGTAAGCCCTCCTCTGGTCCTCCTGGGCGTCCCGGCCGGGTACCACCCCCAGTCACCTGTGACAGTGTACCATAGTTTCTTGTCCTCTCCAGTATGAAGGATGTTTCTCTTAAGAAGTTCTATGTGTGTTTGATTGGTAACAAGGATTTACCGCAGAGAGTTGACTCTCAGAGAAATACTGTACAAGTAGGTACTTAAGAAAATACTTTCAGCATTATGATAAAATGCCTCATTGTTTTTCAATGTGAGTTTAGTTTCCTGGTTACTTAGGAGAACCCCTGAGTGAAACTTTCAATTCATACTTTGGCTATACAGGTATCTGGCAACCTTAGTGCTGCATGTGACAGACACACTGCACGTGAGCAATTGTTTCTTTCCACCTTTATTTTTATTAAGTACTTCCATTCTCATCTCAACTTTTTGGTAAAGAGCTTTTTGTTAAGACTGGTTTATATGTACCTTACTCAACTTTAAATAGTGCTAAATCATGAAGTTCTAGAACATTACAATATTTTAGCAAAGGGATGTTATAGAGAAAGTGAAATAGATTTGCCTCCTTTGGACACTAGCTGCAACTCTAGCAGATCTAAAAAATTGTAGACTTCCACCAAGGAAAAATCATCATGGCTCACACAACTTAATGTTATCATTTAAATGCACTGAGGCTTAAAATGATATTATAGCTTTATCTCAAAGAAGCAAAGGTCACAAAATACACAATGAATGATGTGATAATTCTGAGCCCAAGAAGGAAATTGCCAAAACACACACCGCTCAGCGGGGTCTGTAAGGGGATTTTCTCATATGCTGAAATCTGGTGGACAGGGCTCAATTCAGAGATAAGAGGAGCAGAATTAATTAGTTGTGAAGGCATGGCAGGTGAGAAAATTAATTTTATATTTTTAGCAGCCTCTTTGTTATCAAAGAAAATTGCTACTAATGAGTACTTTAGTCAAAGATTTGCAATGTATAAAGTCTAGAACTTTATACAATTATGAAAATCCCCTGGCTTTCTGTAGAAAATACTTTTAGCCCATAATTGAAAGCTGGATTGAAGCAGACCTTATAGAATTATTACATAAAAAATAATAACTCCCAAAACTGCATACAACATTGACTGCAAGCTGTGATTTTTTTTAGAGACACCACTCATTCTGCTGCATTTTCTTGTAATCCACAGTAATAGTACTTGATGTTGTTACGCTGGCCTATTTTCTTTAATTCATTCTGGACTTAATACATTTTTCTTTGGGACTTCTTTTTTTTGCTGGAGTTTTGAAACTTGTAGAACTTATTCTCACTTTCATGTTTTATTTTCATTTTGATTTGACATTTTTTATTGTATTTTACAGTCACATTTTGTGTTTACCGTGATGTTATCTTGTTTTTCCTGTGAGTGGCCCCATTAAACAAGGGTGTATCATTTCTCCAGACTTGTGTAATTTGTACAGTGAGAGGATTTTAAGAAAGACTGGAGAATTACCAGGACTGATGTTTGGAGGTATGCAGATGATACGCTTCTAATAACTCAGTTTCCATAGATGACCATTGAGTTTCCAGTTGTCAACTTTACCCATCTGTTCTGAAGAAGAGCTTGGACAGCATACAGTATCTGGAAACACCTGCCTGCCATGAAATGTGTGCTTGGGAGTGACCTTTGATGAAACAGGATGACCACCTTGTGTCTTGTCTCTATTCTCACTTTGCCCATGGTGTAAGATCTACCGGAGAAACCAGCTCACCTACCACCGCTACTCTTTTTGCAGTCTGGTTGTCCATTACCTGGTTTTGTTCTGGTATTTTTTTTTGGTATCAGATAATGACTTTGGTTCAGCCTACACATGATGTCAGTGATCATTAGCACCTAATCAAGCACTGGATGATATGCCTATTAAACATTCACATTTATTGCTTTGTTAGTTTCTTTATTTAAGAACAGTCAAATATCTTATTCTATTGCTTCATTTTGGCAAAAGGAATAGTTATAACTCAAAAATGTTCTCTTTTCTTTTCACACACTAATAAAGAAGACATACAATTACATATACAAATAGTGAGCTATGTAAAGTGCCTAAAACTATATATATATTAGGGGGGCCAAGCCCCAGTTGCGGCCAGAATATTAGTAAAATCTGTAAATGTACAAAAGAGAAATTATTATTTATTGGAGTCAAAATCACAAAATTCTATAAATATGTAAAAGAAAAATTAATTATTATTTAACAGAGTAAAAATCATGAAATGAGAATAAAATATTTACTCTCTTACCAATTGGAGTATTCCCGTTAAACTGAGGTCCACTATGCTCAATGAGTATTTATAAGAGACTAAATAAACAACCCATTCATTTTAACTAACATTGTTATAGATAAAAAAACTTTATTTAAAAAATTACTCATTTAAATAACAGGAAAAATCACGTGAAAACTAAAGTGGTATGCAATGGGTCATCGTAATGTGACCTTCAGCTAACTAAATCACCTAAATACAAACATTGGTGTTATGAATAGATAATTTTTTTAATATCTTGTTCCTGTGAAAGAAAGTTTACTCGATCAAAAATAAAAACCATGACTATCTTGATATTTTAGTTTATAATTTAAAAATGGAATAAGAATCTGAAAATATAACAGCATCACATTAAAGTTCGATAAATGCTGAACAGAATGATACCAAATATATATATGTAGGTTTTAAAATAAGCACGATTTAAAGTGTGACAAAAAAATGACATTAAAAGTGACATAAAATCATTGCACAAAATCATTGCACTGTTAAGCTTACGATTTTATATATATATATATATATATATATATATATATATACAGTATATATATAGAGTAGATATATATATATAAATATATATACATATATACTACAAATAAATACATATACAGTATAGTACATATATATATATTATGTATAAAACAAATACCTGCAAATAATGTGTATATTGTATATGACTGTATATATACACTATCAGTCAGTCATCTATTATAACAAATACAGACTTTAGTAGGTCAAGGATTGGAGTCCCATCCAGTCCAAAGAAAGCTCAAAAGTAGAGATAATCCAAGTCCACGACATGACTTCCTCTGCCTTCAAAAGTTATTTCCCATAGAAAAGACCCATCCTGTCTAATAGCAAGTCAATCAATGAATACTCAGTTCTCTTCTCAGCGCTTCTTAAATAGTGGGAGGCCTGGAAGGGATAAGATTTCTGGATTCTGGGTGGAAGTGATGTCAAGGTTCTTCTGGTTCATACTCTTCTACTCTAAGTTTAGAGAAGAAAAAGAAGCTAACAACTGTGTTCCCCCTTCATTATTGCCTTAGTTTCTTAACTGAACCTGGTCTCAGGCTTATCACATAGATCTGTGATCAACTCAAAATACAGGAAGGATTTGGAAGTGATACTGCCATTAATGCAATTTCCATTTGCTTAAGAATGGAGAAGACTTATTGGGAGGACTGGTGATGTCACTGCCTATCCAAATAGTAGAAGCCCACCTTTTTTGCTTTCTCGTCCTTTAAGAGTTGGCTTCCAAATGGAACAGACCTCAGTGAAGAAGTTATACATAGGCTACAGGAGACAAAACAATGTAATTATTTATGTATCCTTTTTTTCAAGTGTAAGTTTTTTTCACCCTTTCAACATGTATTGTCCCTGGTGCCAAAACCATTGTTTCTTTTTTGCTTGTTTTTATTTCACTGTATATAGAAAGTGACAAATAACAAGATGAAGTTTTGGTGTCTTCATGAGATCCCACTTTATTAGCAGCAACAACAAAACTTCTGCTGGCTATTAATTGGTTTAAGAATGAACATCGACTTCTGGCCCTAATTGTGTTTATATAGGGATGGGACAGGAAGTGAGGTCGCTAATCTTCCAAGGACTCTGCTACCATTCTGAATCAGAAAGTGAAGTTAGTACACATGCTCCCAGGTTGTATTATCCTGATATATATATATATATATATATATATATATATATATATATATATATATAGTGGAACCTCGGTTTGCGAGTAACTTGGTTTACGAGTGTTTTGCAAGACGAGCAAAAATTTTTAATAAATTTTGACTTGATAAACGAGCGAGGTCTTGCAGTACGAGCAGTATGTATACTCTTTGTCTGCTGAGCATCATGTGTCACAACTGAGCTGATGGTTCTTCACTCTATCGCTGCGGGATTGTGGGCAATCGTCTCCTATTCTCCGTCTGAGTCGCCGTGCTTCACTCATAGTAAACATCCGTACGAGCGTATACTGTTTACTGCAGCATTAGCATTGTCACTGTGTGTGCGCGCTAGTGTGTGTGTGTGTGTGTGTATGTGTGCTCACACACGCGCGTGTGTGCTGTAACATGCGAGTCCCCGTCTTGCACACTAAAACACAAAGCTGAGTCTCAGTACTTCAGCAACACCAGCTTTATTCAGCTTGAAACAGACACAGCAGTCAGGCAGGGCCCTGTGCATTTATAATGTTCCTTGTTCCTTGTATCACCCATCGACGACAGGCGCTTATAGCATGTCCGCAATTATTTCTTATGGGGAAATTCACTTTGATATACGAGCGCTTTGGACTATGAGCACGTTTCCGGAACGAATTATGCTCGCAAACCGAGGTTCCACTGTATATATATATATATATATATATATATATATATATATATATATATATATATATATATATATATATATATATATATATATATATATATAAATTTAAAACACAAACAAAGTTAAAGGGTTTGGGTACTGAAAAAAAGGAGATTGACAAAATATGTATTTACAGATGGGAGTCTCTGCTCAGATTGAGGTGAGATGGTGGTGGTGCTGGTTATAAGGGGCAGGTTCAGGCTTCCCAACACCAGAGGTGATGTGAGGCATCATCAAATTGTAATTCTCCAGATCTGCAGAGGGAAGGAGAGGACAAGACAGGAAAGGCATGGGGAAGCAGTGCCAACCACCAACTCAGGGTGGAATTGCAAGTCGTCAAGCTCTGTTGTCTCCCAGGCGTGTGTGTAACAATAAATAATTTAAACATATAAGTATATGTTACATGCCTTATATACAGTACGTTTTTCGGTCTGTGTGTGTCTTTGTTGTTATTGTCACTGTTCTGATGTTAAGACTTACAAGAATAAATGTCATTGTTTTATATATGCCATTTAGTTTATACACTTTAACTTAAAGAACTTAACATACATTTGTAGCAGTACTGGACTTCAGAAAGCTTGGGGATGCACTGGAAATGGGCAAGCTGAAAAGAAGCGTCGAAACCTTAATGAAGACAATTCTATTGCTTTTCAGTACAAACTGCAAATTTTTTAAGCTGTGACTTCCTGGTGTCTAAGTTATGTACACTTTTTTCACTTCTTGCAACTCATTCAACTCCAATTGTTTTTTTGGAATATTTTCAGCAAGATAAAGATCCATTTTCTCAGCACTAAATCCAGAAAGCTAAAAGAGTGAATAAAGGGAGGTTTTTTGAATGATGTTTTGTCATAGCCGGTTTCATTATCCATTCTGTTTCTGAAGAGCAGATTGACACTTCTTGGAGCATTTCATTTCTCATGCATAAATTGAACAAGATCAGGGAAAAATACTTTGGGGACTCAATTTCAATGGGTAATAAATTAAGCCTCTACTAGATGAGAGTGGTCAAGAAAATAATCAAGTTGATGCTAAGTCCAAAATAACTTCCATAACAATCCATTGCTCGTTTGATAGACTTCTCTCGTGTAAATGGCATTTTAAAGTGGTATGTAACAAAATGTACAGTATGTCTTTAGCTTTCAAATTCAGCAGATCAATACTATATGCCCAAGACGCAAAGATTTTCTTGGTGACAGTATTATTATATTCAGCCAGTACAAGGAATTTTGCTTGCAGTCAGCAAAAAAATGAAAAGCAAAATGTTTTCACTTTATCTTAACATGAGTGCATTTCCACATCAGAATATACAGGATCATGATATGGCAGGTGTTATGGACGGTGCACATGGGTGGGCATCCTGGCCAGAATTGGGGCAAGTTCTGTTACCTGGACAGGAGGCACAAGAAACAGGGTGAAAATTTTCCTGTCAGGAAAAAGGCAGAAGATGCCAGTGCAACAATGGGTACAGGGCCATCCTGGCAGGATTGGTCTATGGAACAATGCCCAGCCCAGAGGCCAGTGTGATGGAAGGACAGGAGGAGACAACCTGCAAGAGCTCCCGGGACATGCTAGGTGGTGGCCTCCCTGGGAGACACTATCTGTACCGATACCCACAAGGCACACCGAGAACTGCAGTCCCATAGGGCAGCCTTGACACGTTCTCTGGGTGCTGCCAGGGGATACAGCAGGGATCTATCATCCCTACTTTGTGGGTCTTCCGTTTGACCTGGCAGTACTTCCAACTGGCTATGCAGTAGCACAGGAAAGGTTCTATTCAATAAGGGCGTGCACAAAAAGGCGACCTTCAAAAGGGCAACCTCAATTGGGCGCGGAGAATAAAGGCGCACGTAAATAAAGGTGACCTTCAAAAGGGCGACCTCAATTGTGTGCCAAATAAAGGCGCCCGTAAATATAGGCGAGCTTCAAAAGGGCGACCTCAATTGAGTGCCGAATAAATGCGCGTGCAAATAAAGGAGCGCTTCAAAAAGGTGACCTCAATTGAGCATGGCAAATAAAGGCGTTCGTAGATAATTTAGTTGAAATGGCTCTGGAATATGTGAAGAGCAACAAAGGTACAGATCTACTCGTAGTCGAAGGCTATACATTCAGAAAGGAGAAAACTATCAACGGGAAACACATCTGGAAATGCACTGAATATAGGCTTGGAAAATGTTCGTCTCGCTGTCATACCAAAAATGGATTATTCGTCAACAGACCATCTACACACAACCATGTTCCAGATGTGGCGAAGATCGAAACAAGGAAAGCAATAGTGGACATGAAACAACGAGCAACTTCTTCTACTGACGGACCGCAGGAACTCGTGGCTACAGCAACCCAAGGTCTGTCATCAGCGGTCGTTGGACAACTTCCTGTTTTTTGTCACCTTAAACAAACTGTCTGTCGCGTTCGCTGTGTCAACGAGGCAGCAATGTCAAACCCAACTAGTCTGGACAACTTGACTATACCTGGTGGATATTCTACGACTACTGCAGGTGAGCAATTTCTTCAATATGACAGTGGACCAGGAAACCACCGATTCTTAGTCTTTTCAACGCAGAGGAATCTGCAGGTCCTTGCCAAATATGAAGCCTGGTTATGCGACGGAACTTTCAAATCTGCACCTCTTTTGTTCCAGCAAATCTACATGATTCATGGGATAAAGTACGAAACAACGCTTCCTCTTGTTTACGTGCTCATGAGTGACAAGAGTTCAAGTAGTTACATTCGAGTACTTACTGAACTGAAAAACATCTGTCAACGGTTGGATCCTAATTTTCTGTAATTTTAAAAACAATGAAATATGTTCAGTCATTGCCTTAATCTAATTTTCTGTAATTTTGAAAACAACGAAATATAGAGAGCTTTAGAAATAATTCGTTAGAAGTTCATGCATTAATTAATTTTCTGTAATAATTTTGTTGCGTTTGCCTTTATTCACTGCGCCCAATTGACGTCACCCTTTAAAAGCACTCCTTTATTTATGCGCGCAGTTATTCGGCGCTCAATTGAGGTCGCCCTTTTGAAGCTCGCCTTTATTTACGCGCACCTTTATTCGGCGCTCATTTGAGGTCGCCCTTTTGAAAATCGCTTTTATTTATGTGCGCTTTTATTCGCCGCGCCCAATTGAGGTCGCCCTTTTGAAGGTCGCCTTTCTGTGCGCGCCCTTATTGACGGATACCCACAGGAAACACTACTGGGTCCAAGATAAAAGAAGCTGCTCAACCTCATCCAGTCGAGTTGGAGTTGACAGAAAGAAGGACAAAGCTGGCCTGCAGAAGTGGAAGGAAAAACAAGAAGAGAACAATTGTGGTGTTTGTGATTTTCAAAGTCTTTTTGTAAGATGTTGTGTAATAAACCTTTGTATTGTACTTGAGACTTGTGTGGTGGGGGCTGTGTCTGAGGTGAACTGGCACAGGGCTGATCTAACTATTGGAAACACTGTGGACTATGGGATACATTTCTGCCAATAAGTAGGCATATCTCGGAATAAATAAAAAGTAATTTTTGCATACAAATAAATCCACAAATACATTCAGGTTCGCTTAAAGCTGCTCACACATTTCCAGTCAGGCAGATCAATCCTAGCACCTGATTCACCCCCCGAGACTCTTTATGTCTCTCACCATTGGATAGAAGTTGATCATACAGGTGACAAGTAATCCACCTGACGTGAAGTGTGTTTGAGCTCAGCCAGTACTATGACGAGAGACTATTTAGGAAAGCTTGGGCTGGTGCTGGAGGAGGTGTTGATGAGGCCATCAGGATGCACTCACCCTGTGGTCTGTGTATGGATTCCAATGCCTCTGTGCAGTGACCGAGACACTGTGCTGCAATAATAACAACAACAACATTTATTTGTATTCCACATTTTCAGACAAACAATGTCACTTGAAGTGCTTTACAAGACGTTAAAGAGAAAATAAAAGAATAAGTAACACAAAAAGGTAAGGTCAGTTGGCCAGGAGGACAGAAAAACAAAAAAAAATTCATACGTGAGCGTCAGTAGGTTTTGCGCCCTAGGAACCAAGTTACCCAAACTATTCTGTAACATTTCAGTAATTATTTATTGCTCTGATACTGATCTTTCTGATCATAAAATAGGTCACTACAATAGCAGTTGACAAGAAGAATTCATAATTAATTGCAGAATTACGGTATTTGAGAGTTCCTCTAGAGTGCCTCTTTCTCTTGCACCATTTGGCTCAAAAACTAATCAACACATCGTCATCTCATAACAGGCTTAAGTTTCGAGTTTCGTATTTTTCAGTCCAGCCGTTTTAGCTCTAGACTGTCATCAAGAAACTATAACACACAGACACACACACACACGCACACAGACAGACACGCACCCATCAGGGGACCCTAAAATGTTGAGATCCATCGAAACCGGAGATCGAAATTTTTCATGAATCTAAAGCTTTCTCTCCTCCACTATAGACCATAGGTTATGGTGGGGGAGGGTGCAAACGAACAAGTCCAGTTAGGGTGGAGATAAAACAAAATCTGCAGGGGTTCCAAGGCCAAAAGATCACACAAATGTTTTTTAAATCAATCCTTGTTTCCAGGGTTCAGAGCCATCCTTCAGATGAGATGTAAACCCAGAAGCACCGACTCTCTGTGGTAATAAAAGATCTTGAGTGTCTGAACCTCTCTTGCCTAGTGCCAACTCTCTTTAGCACATTTCTGTAAAAGTCTGTTTCTCAGACTTCTCTGTCATTTCAAGGTGTTTTGCTCCCCTCCTGTCCACTTTTTGAGTGCCAACAATGGTAGTTGGGGGCCTCCATTACCTGCTTTGAAAATATCATTCATATTCTTGCAAATACTTCCAATCTTCTCAGCATACACCTATACTCTGTGGTACCCGGATGGGGGTGGTACCCAGCCGGGATGCCCGAGAAGATCGGAGGAGGGCTTGTGCCTCCTCCAGACCTCGAGGGGGCAACCGCCTTTGGGGCCGAGGGTACAGAGCTGGGAAGCTCGACCCTGTAGGGGCCTGTGGTCACCGCCAGGGGGACCCCAATACCTGGAGGACCCTGGACCGCAGCACTTCCGCCACACCAGGAAGTGCTGGGGGGAAGAGGAACAGGGACATCCGGAGTGCTTCCGGGGAGACAGCCGGCACTTCCGCCACACTGGGACGTGTCAGTGGGAGATTGCCGGGAACACACCTGGAGCAAATCCAGGTGCTTATTTAAAGGGGCCGCCTCCCTTCAGAGATGGACTTGAGTTGGGTGGAAGAAGGACAAGGTTTCTGGAGGAGAGAAGAAGGCGGTCTGAAGAGACAGAGAGAGAGAGAGAAGGCATTGTGATAAGGCCTGGACTGTGGGGTATTGGGGCTTGTGTGAGTAACTTATTGTAATGGAGACCCGAAATAAATGTGTGTGGGGTAATTTAAACGTGTCTGCCTGTCTGTGTCTGGGTCATATTCCACAACTCGTCCTTGTGTGTCTTATCCTGGCCTGCCCAACACTCCCTCTGTTGTTCACGATCAAAGCCAAACATTCCAATCAAATTGCTCAGATGGACTGGGCGGACACACATACACACACACGCACACACACACACACACACGCACACACACACGCACACACACACACACACAGACAGTAGGGTTTTATTATATAGTAGGTGACTCGGTTATGTCATTCAAACTGAATGTGCTTTGTTTTAATGTGTGTTTAATCTAATTTGTGTGTTTCTTTGTGTAAATTATGTATTTTGTAATTATTTCTGCCAATGCATTATAGCTGGAAACCTATACAAGCACTCCGAGTCAATACTCACTGAATAGCGCTATACCAAAACAAATTGAATTGAATTATAAACCAATACTGTATATCTTTAGTATTCATAATGATTTTTTCTTCACAAGAATAGCACCTGAAGTACTAGGAGCTCTCTATCTGCCCAAAAGATGGAGCAGTTTATTTTTCTTCCAAAGCCTGACTGCCAATGATAAAGCAGACCTGCCAGAGTGTGGAATCTATTTCTCAAACTCCACTAAACACAGAAGACAAAAGTACATGATGAGCGGTTGACAAATTGCTCTTGTGGCCATGATAGACTCCTTGCTGGCTGGATGAGGAGGGATCCGACTGTGATAGTAGTATGCTATTCAATTCCTTCTTGTCATGACAAATGGCCATGTACTTGTTTACTATCCTAGGCATTTAGTTTAACATGGCTCGACAAAAAAATTTAAATATAAAAAAGTTAAATGAATATGTGACTATTAGTTACTTTTTCCTCTCTACTTTGCCTGGACTGTTTTCTCTCAAGGAAACACACAGTGAGAGCAAGCCAAGTGCTTAAAGTCTGTGAACAGAAATAGAAAACCATATAAAGAAATCTGCTGTTGAGCGGCCTTACAGAGGGTGGTCAGACTGAAATGTGCCCACTGCATGCTGTATGCAGATCTGCTGCGGATTTGAATAATGGAGTGACAGAACTCACTGGTGCCTTGATCTTTACATTTTAAAACAAAATAAACCTGAAAGTGCGTATCTTCCAGAACGTTTTTCGTCTTATAATTTAGTCCTGTATATGTTAATGAAAAACAGCCCTCTGCTCTGCCAGTCCTCCGAGATTCGGGATCGTAAACTTTCCCTTTGAAGTCTACTTCAAGCAGACATGTTGGCTAAAATGAGTAAAGACTTTGTAATTGAATCAATGAATATTAAGTCTTTGTTCCTAAAGCTGGGGCGGGTAATTTCACAACTTAATTCATTTTTTTTAAATGACTCCCTCCATTAAGAATTCCTTTTTTTTTCAGTTCTTTTGGATTCATATATTTACTGTACATCATTAAGTGTCGGGTTTAACTAACAGAATTATGAAAAAAGAAAATACTGCTTTGTTATCCTTGAAATTATCCATCCATTTTCCAACCCGCTGAATCCGAACACAGGGTCAAGGGGGTCTGCTGGAGCCAATACCAGCCAACACAGGGCAGGAACCAATCCCGGGCAGGGTGCCAACCCACCACAGGACACACACAAACACACCCATACACCAAGCACAATTTAGAATCGCCAATCCACCTAACCTGCATGTCTTTGGACTGTGGGAGGAAACCGGAGCACCCGGAGGAAACCCATGCAGACACGGGGAGAACATGCAAACTCCACGCAGGGAGGACCCGGGAAGCGAACCCAGGTCTCCTAACTGCGAGGCAGCAGCACTACCACTGCGCCACAGTGCCGCCCAATCCTTGAAATTACGGATATTAAATTTCATTTCATTTTCTAACCCACTTAACCCACACCAGGGTTTGCATGGGGCGGGGCTCCTGGACCTATTCAGGCTAGCATAGGGTGCAAGGTAACAAACCCTGGACAGGGCACCGGTTCATCACAGGGCTAACAGACACTATACTCTTATAAGCAATGGCTTATTAGTGGCACTATATGGTTTACTGCAGGGGTGGGCTAAGCCGTTCCTGCAGGGCCGCAGTGGCTGCAGGTTTTTGTTCCAACCCAGTTGCTTAATAAGAATCACTTATTGCTCAAGTAACACTTCTGCTTCATTTTTGTTGTCTCGCTCATTAAGATTTTTGAACCCTTATTGCTTATTTTAGTGTTAAACAGCCATATTCTCGTTTTTTTAATTTCTCCTTATTAGCAAATGACAAAAGAAACCAGCATTTCTCTGTTTAGCTTGTTTCCATTTACACCTGTGTGTATTTATCATGCATTGTCTGATTTAATTAAATACTTGAAAGGAAAGTGAAGAGAAAAAAGGGAAGGACTGAGAATTACTCATCCATTTTAGACTTCAAATCATTTGAATGATATCCTTACAACGGAAAAAAATGTAAGGTATGAGAATGACTTGACATTGCAGAGTTAAAGCACTAACATGCCATGAAATTAAATTATTGACAACAATTGTTTTCTAATTAAGCAATTGGGTTAGAACAAAAACCTACGGTCACTGCGGCCCTCCAGGTTTACTGGGTTGTGTGGTTCCTTGTCGCTTCATTGCTTGACCAAGTACCATCTTATTCTGGGACAAGTTCTTTGCATATGAAGTTGGTTCTTTGTGCTTTGAAAAACATCTTAATATGTAGAAAAATAATGAAATCTTTAATGTATGGTGGGCTTCAACACACTAACAGATTAAGAATACCTGGATTTAATCTGTGCTACCGGACATTTACAGCGAGAGTCCTTTTAAAATCATGACCCATTGGTGTTTCACAAATCTGTTATCATCTGTTTGTGTTTATGCACTGTATGGCGCCTGTTGCAGATCAAAATAAATAAAGGTTCTTTCTGGAACCTTCATGCAGATGGGGCTTTTGGGAACCAAAAATGGTTTCCCCTGTGGCATTGCTCTGAAGACCCTCTCTAGCACCTTTATTTTTAAGCGTGTAAGGCCAATTTAGTGTTACCGATTCACTTAAGCTGCATGTCTTTGGATGGTGGGAAGAAACCCATGAAGACAAAGGGAGAACATGCAATGGATATTCAATTATTCTCTTAAAATACTCAGAATAAAAAGTATGAATATTATGAATGTAGAGAAAAGCCAAGCAAAATGACACCTTTTATTAGCTAACTAAAAAGATTATAATATGCAAGCTTTCGAGGCAACTCGAAAAATTATATCTTGCCTGAAGAAGGGGCCTGAGTTGCCTCGAAAGCTTGCATATTGTAATCTTTTTAGTTAGCCAATAAAAGGTGTCATTTTGCTTGGCTTTTCTCAGAATAAAATATAAATGTGTTTATTTTTGAACCCTGAACAGAGTGGCAGGCTGGTGCCATGTTTAGCACAACCATTTTTATAACATTGGATTTGAATCTTGGCCCAGGGCTGCGGGAATGGATTTTTGTTAAGGGGTGCTGCTGACTACAAAGACACAGAGATAAAGCACATAGGCCTAAATGACCCCCATACAGTATATGCATGAAAAATGAGTTTCCAAGTCCAGCTCTACTGCAGCAGCAACCAACATTTTATTCACTAATTTAATAAAAATACAAACAGAGCAGTTTTATTTTTTATTTTTTGCCAGGTAGCAGAATCTTTGGTCAAACCTCCAATAAACTTTACCTGTTGTTCAGTAGAGTAGACATAATGCCAACTCAGTAACTGCATGATGTTTGTATCGTGTCATTGCCAAATAACCTTTCCAAACCTTAAATGATTTGTCAACAACCACATTCTGCTCGGGTACGTAGCTTTTAGTAAATCTCCATATCAGTGCGTCAAATAATGGTTTTATTTTCAAAAGGGATTTCTTACTAATGCAAAGTAACAGGTAACAAAATGCAAATACCTGAGACGTAAGCTGAAATGTTTCTCACTCGTGATCTGCTATCCACAAGGCACTTCATATGACCTTAACCTTCTCAATTATATAGAATGAGTGCAACGAAAGCCAGCAGTTAGTCGTGACATCAGACATTGTGAACAACATGGATTTTGCTTACGATATATGCTGCTGAAATATGTAGGCCCGTGAGCAAGTAAGCACAAATCCCCAGCTTACTCCGTCCGCCATCAAGCCAGTACACACACAAAGTGATAGGAATCTTTATGTGTGATATTATACTGAACTTGATACTTATTAGGGTACTACTTATTTACAAAACAAAGACATGGGCTTACCTTATTAGTTGAATCTACAAATGAAGGTGTTTAGACCTGGAATGGACAAACCAGAAGGTCCCAGACTTTATTTAGCTACAGACTGGGCAGTGCATATGTGATATTTCCTCACACATTCAGAAGTTGCATCAGAGGTAATTATTTGACCAAAGTCATCACCTTTGTGTGCTATATCATTCTTAGAACTATAACCAACTATATAATGCATTTACTGGCCCGTTCTAAAGCACTGCCTCCAACACGACAAATGGCTTTCTTCTTCACACGCTTCGTGTTCTGACAGCCCCCATTCCGCATGTCCTGTTGTGTGTGCGACTAGCAGTGGACAAGTTATCGCCAAGATATAACGGTAAAAAGATTAAAAATTACATGATCGGCCCATCTAGAGGCAGGTTCTGTGAAAAACAAAGACCAAATATTTTGTCTTACACGTTAATAGATTGCAAATCCCCTTTAGCCTGCAGGGCCCTGGCTGTTGGCTCCTGCTGAAGTCCAGCCGTAGGCTACAAATAATACTCAATTATTACTGTCTCATTGGACTTAACCAATTCTCCCAGGGTCTCTGTGGCTTTTCTCTCAGGTATTTTTCATCTTTTCCCATACACTAACAAAAAAAATATGTAAACTTTTAGGAAATAAATACATTTATGCTTAAATTTGTCTTGGTACGGTCTGATCTACATCTATGTTACAATAATTAACACACAGTCTGGTTTACCTAATAATGTACAAATTATTGTATTGTTCTTGAACATATTGAGTTCATCATTCACACATTAGCAGGGGCATTTTAGAAAACGTATCTGAAACCCAGGCTGATGACTTCAGCAAGAGCTAATTGGAGTTAGGAGTTGCAAAACCTGGAGTCCAATCAACAAAACTGGAGGTGTGGTATAGAGGTATCTCGACCAATAAGAAAAGTCTCAGATTCAGCCCGTTCCGCAGTACTAAGGGCCGTTTTCACAATTCTTGGGGTCAATCAGTGGCTTATTCTTAGACAAAACTCTATATTTCCAGGTTACTATAAATCCCCATGCATTAATATGCAAAAGCTTGTAAAAACACAAAAGGGCAAGATGAAGGTTTGGAGACCTGTTTGGTAATCCTTTTTAACATCCAAAATACAGTAACAAAATAATCAGGGCTGTCATAGTCCGAACTTATAAACTTTCTTAAAGAAAAAAGTGTTTCTGTGGAATAGTCTCTGTTTCCTATAGTCGCAGATTCAGCAATGAACACCAGCTTCCAACTTTGTCTTTTTATAAACCCAGTGAGGAGGAATGGGTGGGACTTCCAAGACTGTACAGGAAGTGACATCAGAGGTCCTCCGGAAATTCTTCTTCAATTCTATGGATAAAAAGGGAGAAGGAGTCAAGAACCCGGTCACTGTACTCTCTGGCTCTATTGTTCTTATATTATTTGAACCCTGCAGGTTCTTCTTGCATGTCTGACAAGGTGGTGAAAAAAAGAATTGCTATTTCAAGTGGTCAAAATTATGATTCTTTGCTTTCTGTAAAATGTGTAGGTAACAAGTCACTGCTCTGTACTGGAAGAAACCAGTTGAAGTGATTCAAGAACCTAGTTTGATGTCCTCACTGTGCCAACCGCAGGTGTTTTACAGGATGCAGTTTTCATGCAGAGATACAGTAACATTTACACAGAGGTCAGTAAGTTTTTTTCCAATTTTATAAATGCCAAAATACCTGTGCAAGGATATATATATATAATAGGGGGTTCCCCAAAGCTTGCTTCGCATCACTCCCACTCACGTTGTGAAGGAGACCTCCTCTTTGCTCGATCAGCTGCTGGCTTGCTGAACCTGGCATGCCGCGTGATTCGAACATTTAAAAGCCTGTACAGCAGCTGTCCTACTCTTTGTTTTTTATTCCTGGCCCAGGTCGTGGTTAAATCTCTTGACACAAACTCTCGTATCGTCGGACGTGTGTTCTTGATATTTTTCAGTTAATAATTTAAAAATGGAATAAGAATCTGAAAATCTAATTAATATCATATTAAAGTTCGATACATTCTGAAAAGAAAGATACCAAACATAAATATGTAGGTTTTAAAATAAGCCCGATTTAAAGCGTGACAAAAAAGTGACATAAAAATGTCACTGTTGCACTTTTAGGCGTAGGATTTTATATATACAGTATAGAGTACAGTCTATATATATATATATATATAGTGGCCAGTAGGGGCCCTAAAACCCGGAGACACAATTAAATGGTTTTAACGCAAGATGTTTTTTATTTTATAATACCTCCTACAGACCTCCAAATCCTCTTCCACAGCAGCACAATACAATAATATAGCTTCTTTCCTCCCACATAGTCTTATCCACACTCCTCCTGACTCTGACTACTGGTACAGGCAAAAATGACTTCTTTTATGCTGGACCCAGTAGAACTTCCAGTGCCAAACCTTTACACATTGGTAGCCTTTCACAGAATGCAGCTACCCAGGTGGCACCCAAGAACCCTAACAGAGCTGTCTCATGGAACTACAATTTCCAGCGTGCCCTGAGGGTATCCATATATGTGTACCACCATTTACAGTAGTTGCTGCCATTGTGTGCACAAGGGGAACATATAACTTCCTGGGAGCAGCCAGCTTCAATCCCTTTCAAGCTGGCATCTCATCCTGGCAAGGAACTGGCAAACATCCTGGTCAGGATTCCGGACCATCCTTGTCCTTCCAATATGGCTTCCTGCACTGACATGGACCAGCTTCCAACTTGGTCAGGATGCCAGTCATTCCAACATGGCACTCACTCTATATACAGTAGGTCTCTGATGTGGTTTGCATATTTGTAGCTGGAAACCCAGAAAGGGAGCAAATTAATCACGTATCTTAAAATAGGTTTTTAATTCCTAACCTTTTGATTCCAACAAGGAATCATCATCAGAGGAAAATGATTAGGCTTACAGGAACCCAAGGCATATATAGCAAATAAGGAGTGGTAGAATATGTGGATGTGGGCGGCGGGGAATTGATGAGGTAAGGTTCAGAGGGTGTTGGTCATAAAGTTTTATTTATTATGTGCATGTTCTTTTTTCAAGCCTGCATATGCTGGGTTCATGTCCAAATGTCTGTTAATGGCGTTTTCATTGGATAGTTCTCTGGCACTTTTAGTATTAGCCTTGAATTTTACTTGCACCGTGTCCCAGTTAAACATGTGTCCAGTCATACTTGTATGTGTGTAAATCAGAGACTGTGGGTTCTTTCTTCTGACTGCATTGTGATGCTCCTACACCTGTCTGGCAGATGTTTTTGATGTTTGTCCCACATACACCGCTGGACATGCATTACACGGTATGCTGTAAACCTCATTTTGTGTCTCTGCTGACAATTTCTTGTTTTTAGCATTGAAAGGACTGTGCGCAGAGTGTTTGTAGGATTGTGCGCTACTTTGATGGCTGCTCTGCACAGGATACGTGCTCTACCTTCTGACACCCCATGATAAGGAATTGTTTGCTAAGTGAGATGGGGTTGGGTTGGAGCCAGTTGTTTGCTGGCGCCTCTGGTGTCTCCTATGTAAGCATTGTCTGATGAATAAATGTCTTTGGGTAGCCATTTGATGTGAACAGGTGGTAAAGATAGCGCCTTTCTTTCCTTTTAGTCTCCTTGGCATTACAATGGATGTGAACTCTTCTGAATAGTGGCTTAACACAGCTCTGTTTATGCGATGATGGGTGATTGCTAGCAAAGTGTAATATTTTGTCTGCCTAACATTCTTTACGATAAACTACCGCTATCAGGGTGGCGTCATTGCCTCTTTCAGTGGATATGTCCAGGAAACTGATGCATTGGTTTATTTTTTTAAACACAGAAAACTGGATCGCAGGGAATATTGCATTGATGTGGTTATGAAAATCATTCAGCTGGTCACTTTTTAATATGATGAATATTAAAATATTATTGGGGCTTCAAATCGATGCATTGCCAGTTCCACTAAGAGTCCTGATAATGGTGATCCCATTGCCATGCCTTCTTTTTGTCTGTTTTATTTTCTATTAATATATGTGTGCACAAAATGTGTGTATATTATCACATTTGTTCAGCCATTAAAGTTTGAACCAGAGAGTAAAAAGATAACAGACTTCAAAATGAAGTCTATTCCAACTTGGTGCCACTTTTGCTGATGACACAGAAGTGTAATCTTTTTGAGGTTTATAGTTTTATTATATTATAGTACATAAATTATGCTGTGCAATGTATTGAAGGGACTGGGCCACAGAAGACCATTATAAAACAGCACATCTACTTTTATATGTTGTTTCATGCCCATCCATATTTCCCAAGAGCACTTAAAGTACAAATCAGGATTGCATGTCAAAGTCAGAGTCATGTGGCTAAAAGAAGGCAAACCTGAGGCTTTATATAAAATATTATGAAGAAAATCATCTCCCATTTAGTAGTCCTTAAACAGCTGCCAAAAAGACAGAAAAGATGAAAGAAATTGTAAATTGTATAGGAGAAGTAGACAACAGGAAAATAAACTTAAGAAGAAGGAAATTCCTAAAAGGGTTAAAAAAAAGAGGCAGATATATTGAGAAAATGGCTAAGCTAAAATGAGGACTGGTTTGGCTTCACCATACCTTGCTACTGTATATTTGTCATGATTATGTAAATATTTTTTCCATAATTATTTATTTTTACTCTTACTTCAGTATTGATACTTTGTTGTCATTTTGCGCATTTATTTCTTTATGGCAATTGCCATTTTGTGTGTTTATTTTCAAAGGTGATGCCATTTTAAGATTTTGGAACACTTGCAGGCAGACAAGCATTTGTGAGGCTTAAGAACTGTGTCCCTGATGTAGATGTAAGCGACACTGGAGCTCCGCAAGAAACAGTTCTGTCTCCTTTTCTCTTCACTCTGTGCACCTCAGACTATAAATATAAAACCAGGCCATACCACTTGCAGAAATTAATAATAATAATAATAATAATACATTTTATTTATATAGCGCCTTTGCCATGCTCAAGGTACTTACAGAATATAAGAAAGAACGGCAGGGTATACAGTATAAATTCTCAGATGATTCTGCACTCATGGTGTGTATTGATAAATAGGATGGGACAGAATATAGGAGTCAAGTGGAGAAGTGTGTTTCTTGGTGCAGAAAGTCTGCATATTAACGTTAGTAAAACCATGGAAAAGATTATTGACTTTGCCTCACTAAGAAGCCTGTATGTCCGGTTACTATTCAGGGAGTGATTTTTGAGTTGGTCCACTCCTACAAGTACTTGTGGGTCCATATTAATGACAGGTTGGACTCATCTCAGAACACAAAGGAGTTGCAAAAGAAAGGGCAGAGTAGACTCTTCTTCCTTAGGAGACTGTGTTCCTTTAATGTGGGAACTGACATCCTTCACATCTTCTACAGCTCTGTGATGGCCAATGCAAAATCCTGTGCTGTGGTGTCTGGGCAGATAATATCACTTCAAGAGAGGCCCACCAAAGCAACAAGCTAATTAAAAGAGCAAGCTCAGGTACATGACACACTCTGGACCCCCTGGAGGGCATAGCAAAGGAGAGAATGCTAAATAAAACTGAGTGCCATTAGGAACAAGGCTGCACAGCCTCTCTCTGACACGCTAACACTGAGGGCTTTTAGCCAACAAATCACTCAGCAGATGTGCATTATGAAACGCTGCAGGGGCTCCATAATATGTCTGAATAATGCCTCACTAGGACTGGGACTGCCAAGTTAGAGGTTTCTTTGTAACTTTTCCTCCTTTTTAGTCATTCTGCCGTGTGTTCAGACCATAGTGTGTGTGTTTATGTATTTCTTTATCTATAATTTACAGTATTTATTTATTTGAAGGCTTCTGTAAAAAGGGAAATTTCCTCCTGGGGATAAATAAAGATCTATCTATCTATCTATCTATCTATCTATCTATCTATCTATCTATCTATCTATCTATCTATCTATCTATCTATCTATCTATCTACGTTTGTCATCAACAACATATGAGTGGATTAATCAAGCTAGAAAATATCCATTATTTTAAAGGTATATGTGATTTTATAATTTTATTTGTATAACGTCTGACTGTAGCTGTGTAGTGCTGATCAAAAAGAAGGGAGGAAACTGCTCAAGAGTGATATCTTCTCCCTACCAGAGTAGCCCACCCCTGAGACTAGATGGTAATAAGGATATGTTAAAAGAGGATGTATAGTCCCATTAGGGGTGGGAGTAGAATGAAAGAAAAAGAAATTTAAAAGATTAGAAGATAAAGAGAAACAGAGACAGAAAACAACAACAGCAATTTATTTTTTGTATAGCCCAAAATCACACAACAGGCCCTGTTTTTTGACTCTCGAAGAAGACAACAAAAAACATCCTGTATGGAAAAAATTGAATGAAATTTTCGGAAAGGCAATTCAGAGAGAGGCCCCTTTCCAGGTAGGTTGGGTGTGTAATGGGTGTCAAAATATGGAGTACATACAACACATAAAACAGAACACAATTAATCATCTTCTCAGAGCTAGACAGCCAATCTATCACGGCCACCTCAGAAATACAATACAATAGTACAACACTTGGACCTTCGTCCTCTTGCAAAGATATCGGGAGCACCACACATTCCTTTCCAGCGACCTAATGACCCCCCATGCTCTCCCAATCCATCTACTGACTTCATACGAAAAGTCACCAGAGAATGAATGTCACTGCCAAGGTAAGTAAATCTCGCGATGAGGTCATCATTCTCTCTGCAGACAGACACACTGCTGATGACTGTGCCTAAGAGGTCATTAAAGGCCTGGATCTTGGTTTTTATCAGGACACTCACAAGCCCAGACACTCGGACTCCTCACTCTGTCTCTCGAGAGCCCTGATCACAGCCTCCACTGACTCAGCGAAGATCACAGCATCATTGGCAAAGTCAAGACCAGTGACTCTTTCTTCAACAACAGATGCCCCACAGCCGATGGACTCCACTGCCCTGCCCAACACCCAGTCCATGCAAGCACTGAACAGATTAGGAGCAAGAACACATCCTTGACGAACCCCAGAATCAACTGGGAAAAATGGAGAGGTTCTGCCTCCACTCATACAGCACTCATACTACCAGTGTACAGGGTGGCCATAACATTCAGCAACTTTGTGGGATCTCAGGAAAGTCTCAGGATGTCCCACAGGGCAACTCAACCAACTGAGCTTAATGCTTTATGAAAATCAACAAAGGCTGAAAAGAAATTCTGCGGGTATTCACATTTGCGCTTGATGAGATCCCTCAGTGCCAAGATGCAGTCAATGGTAGACTTCTTATGCATAAAACCAGACTGCTCCAGTCACTGGTAGGTGAGCAAATGATCACAGATCCTATTAAGGATGACCCTAGCGAGGATCAGCAGTTTCCAGATAGGGACAACAAGTTCCATTTTCCAGTCATTTGGGATGGTGCCCATCTCCCAAATGGAAGCAAAGATTGCTTGCAATGCCAGGAGCAGAGACTTAACACTAGCCTGGAGAAGTTCACCCCAGATCCCTGCAGTCTTCCCTACCCTCAGCTGGTTCAACACTTGTGCAATCTCAATGAGACTGATTGGTTCACAGGTAATTGGAGGATCAGCCTCAATAACTGTGGACCCAGAGATGTCCAACATCCTAGCTGGTGGAACAGCTTTAAACTGCTGCTCAAAGTAACCAGCACAATGGGTCACAAATGCAGCGTCATCTATAAGGACTGTTCCATCACCCGCCCTCTGTGCAACTCTCACAGGAACAGATTTGGATGTGCGTAATTGTTTCAATTTTTCTGTAAGCAGCACGTGGGTCAGTAGACCATAGATGGTGTATCAGATCCCTTGCAGCTATCCTTCTCAGTAAACGGTATAGGATGGAGTTGCCATTAAGCCATGCACTGTGACTTCTCACAATGATATCTAGAGTGCCCTGCAAGATGAAATACTTCCTTCTGGGAATACCACCAACACCAACACAACCCTCAGCCACCTTCAGGATCTTGTCACAGAAAGTCTCCTACATCACATTAGAATCAGCAGTTGCACCCAAGTTGGCAAGTTCCTTATAAAAACTGAGTGCAAACTCATTAGAAACAGCCTGGTCTTAGAGTCTTGACAGGTCTTATTCTCCTAGTAGGTGGTAGCCTATTGGATCTAAGCAGGATCTTCAGATTAGCAACAAAAAATCTGTGGTCAGAATTCACAAACGAGCACATCTGTAAACCCTGCAGATCTGTTGGAGCCTCCAGCATTTGCCCATGAGGATGTAATCAATCTTCTTCAGCACACCACAAGTATTGTAGTACAATGATGCGACTCAGGGAGTTGTAACCAGGATCCAGCAATCCGCAGCCCCTGACCTTTTGCAAAGTCAAGGAACATGGAGAAACTTTCACCATGGTCGTCAGAATCATGGGGACCAACAGAATCCTCATAGCTAGCCCTGTCAGTGCCCGTGGTTGCATTGAAGTCACCCATGACCAGAGGACTGTCACTTCATGGGTACCCATCAAGCACCAAGAGAAGTTGTGGTCAGAGCATACACTGAGAAAACAGACAAGGCATCCAGAGAGTGCCTTAATCCGAGTCTCATAATATGCTTGTTGAAAGGAGTGACGTCAGCCAATCCACCACAGCAACAGCTGCTCCCTGAGTATGATAGCCATCAGAGTGACCAGACCAAAATACAGACTTGTGGCCAGTCCGAGGTCTGCATACCTCAGAAAGTGCTGCCACTGAAACGTAGAGTTTACAAATCTCCTCTGATTGCAGAGGAAGATAGTCACTATGCCGGAGAGACAAGATATTACACGTGCCTACCTGGATGGGCCACCTCAAATTAGGACCTGAGTACTGCCATGCAACAGGTGACACCTCAGCACCACACCAGTTCCAATCCCCAATAGGCCTGAACCCATTTTGACTCTTCCGGGAATGACGCTCCCAAGGGATTTTCCCCATCCCCTTCATAGTGCAAACAGCCTTCCTTTGGGTGACTATAGCAGAGCTACTCCTGTAGAGAGCAAGAAGGAGTCCTGTCTGCCATTTTGAAGATGTGTGAAGTTTTTACGGTGGCTGGAGTGCCAATTCTGCCACCAACCTCTAAGTTTATCTTTCCCTGCAAGTTTGAGGACGGCTTGCAGGGCGGGACGCAATTTAACATCATACCCAGGACATATCGGTTGGTTTTATTTACTTCACAGCATATGAAAGACTAAAGTTATTTACAAAATACAAAAAATTGATCGTGTTTGTGTTTCTGGCCAGATTCATGACTGTGCATTAATATCAAATGCTGGCCAGTCAAATGTACAGTTTTTCATACAAAAGAAGAAAAAGCAATTCACTGTAATGCATTATACTTTATAATAAGTAACTATATGATGTATTCAGTTACTTATTTGAAAGTAATGAGTAATGTAACTAAGTTACTTTTAAAAGTATCGTTCCCCGCACTGCTTAGGAGACACCGGCTCCATGCTTGTTTTTTCTGATCCACGGTGGCCATTGATGATGATTAATCTTTTTTTTTGCCAAATCTGATGATATCAAAGTGTTTTGCCAAGAAGAATGCAATAAGTGGACTTGCACATATAAACATTTTTTTAAGTAGCCAGGTTACTTACCTTACCCCAGTGCTGTGTGTCCATGTAAATGCACCGACTCAAACATATTCAGCCTCTGCTATGTTAAAGTTGCCAATTGAACTGACATTCACATCTTTAGGAGGAAACTCTGTGGAAGCTCTGTATAGAAAATGCTCCAACTGAGATTTCATGCCTGAAATCATGAGGGAAGTGCCAGCAAGCTCAGTGGTCACAACCAGCTTGGGCTGTCCTAGAAAGTATTTTTTGTCTTCCTAATTCTAATTTATGTCTCATTATTTTTCTATCTATTAGATACATTTGACCAGGGCAAGATTAGAAAAACATTGTTTCACCAGCAATTTTACAAAGTTAAAGATTACTTGAATCATGGGGAAGAAGGATTCTTTCATTCAGACTGGCGGGCCCAGCGCTAACTCAACTGTAGAATGGCAAGTAGGTGGAGAGGCAGCTTGTTGGCCGAGGTCTCCAGATCTCTGACTGTGTCTGGCTTGTCTGACGCCTTTCCTACAATCTGGCCGTGGTTCTACAATTCATCTGATGGACAGATGCTGTTTTCATTTATGTTCGTTAGTTTCCACTTTGTTTTGATGTATTTGAACAAATGTATCCTCATATGTGACCGTTCTGTATTTAGTGAGGGGTTTAACCTATTCTTGCATATTGCCTTAAGAGGTGTCACAGCACTCTATGCCTGTACTTGCTGAGGCTCTCTGTGCACGAACAAAGTCAATTGTACTGCTATATTGTATTTCTGAGGTGGCCACAATAGATTAGCTATCTATATCTGTGAAGAGGATTACTTGTCTTCTGTTTTGTGCCTTGTATTTATCCCATATTTTGACACCCATTGCATGCCTAACCTACCTGGAAGGGGGTCTCTCTCTCTCTCTATCTCAGTTGCCTTTCCGAAGATTTATTCCATTTTATTCCCTACAAGAATTTTTTGGGAGTTTTTTTTTATTTTGACTTCTTAGGGAGTCATGGCTAGGGGGCTGACAAAAAAATGGGGCACCTTAAAGCCCTTTGAGGCTTTCCTTGTTTGATTTTGGGCTGTACAAGAAATACATTTCTGTTGTTGTTGTAAACAGAGAGTGGACAGTCAAGTCTTAGGGAAGAGTGAAGTCAGGAATATTGGCTTTAAAAGTGGGGTAATAAACTGAGAAAAGGAAATCCGAGGAGTCATTCTGTGCTTGGAGAAGAACAGCAGATGTACCTAATGAAGTTGCAGCGTAAGAGAAGAGAGTTCTGTCTTCAGGCCGGACACTCTTTGAGTGTGAACGGTGAGTGAGTTTGTGTTTAGCTCAGCAGCTCACATTTATAATTAGAAAAAGAAGCGACAAAAAAGAATTTGTCTTCAGTGCTTAGTAAACAAAGGGCTCATTAGATGAAGAGTCAAATGTGTTGATGTTATGTGTAAACTTGTTAAGCATGTTAGCCTTGACAAGCATTTCACCTACTTTTGTGTTAAGTGTATTATAGGTATTATATTTTGCATACATGTTTTATCAGTTTAACAAAGTATGTTTAAAGAGTATTTTATTAATGTATTAATTACACCTTTCTTCTGTATATAACACATGTTGTAAGAAGCCTTTATTTACCATCTAGTTAATAATAATAATAATAAAAATAAATTTGCATTACAGATATATAGTTTGTGTACACATTTTATTAGTTTAAAAAGGTATGTTTTAAGGGTATTTAAAATAAATATTAAGGGTATTTATTGCACCTTTCTGCTGTATGTATTATAACTCGCTTTGTAAGTCAGTTAGTCAGTCATTTTCAAACCCACTATATCCTAACACAGGGTCACGGGGGTCTGCTGGAGCCAATCCCAGACAGTACAGGGCGGAAGGCAGGAACAAACCCCGGGCAGGGCGCCAGCCCACTGCAGGGCACACACACCCACACACACACACGCACACACCAAGCACACACACACTGGGGACAATTTAGGATCGCCAATGCACCTAACCTGCATGTCTTTGGACTGTCATATTGGGTAAACAATAATAATAATAACAATTTTCATATACTAGTGTTCAATATTGGCAGTAAAAGAACCTTATTAAAGCATCCCTGATAGATAGATAGATAGATAGATAGATAGATAGATAGATAGATAGATAGATAGATAGATAGATAGATAGATATTATATAATAGATAGATAGATAGATAGATAGATAGATAGATAGATAGATAGATAGATAGATAGATAGATAGATAGATAGATAGATAGATAGATAGATAGATAGATAGATCATATTTTACTTGTTCCAAAGGGAAATGTATTCAACAGTTTTGGTGAAACTCTTTTTATTTGCTTTCACAAAGAAAAGGTGCTATAAAAAATAAGAGAGGATGAAAATTATGGCCTGAAGAAATTTAAATTTAAGCACACACAAAGTGTTCTTTTTACCAATAAAAATCTAAAAGTAAGATGGGTATTTAAAACAAGGATTGAATTAAATAATTACCTGATATGCATACATAATGTATTGTTTACATCAATAAGAAGTTTCTAAAAGTTTTTTTTTTTATCATTAACATTGCAAAAGCCTCTCTCTTGTCAAAGTTACATTATATTGTGTCTTCATCGAGTACAGAGCTGCTGTGAATTATTCATCTAAGATATGAGGGTGAGAAGTCAAATATGCCCATTTTGTCAGCACTGGGCAGAGGCAGAGACAGCAAGACAGCAGAGTGGGGCTGGAGGGAGAAGCTGAGAGTGTCTGGAGCTGCCACTGCTGCTGGAAAGAAAACGAAATGTAATGAGATACTTTTTCATGCATTATTCATGTGTGAAAAGACGACTGCATAACAAACGGCACGGATTTTGACAAGGCAGGCCTGCAATCATGCACATTATCCTCCCTGAGGAATTTTATATAATACTGGTCAAAAGGAGAGGGTTATGGAAGCAAGTTTAAAATAAAGCTGATAGGTTTTCAAATGGATTCGAATTTGCTTAAGCTTTCAAGATCATAAAAAGAAGCCATTTATATTTACACCTGCTAATGTTGCTTAGCAGGTATTTACTTTGAAATATTTGCATAGATCTGCCATTGAAAAAAAAAATGCCGGAAATGTTCTTTGAAAAGGTATAAAAACACATTATGTTTTGATAGGTTTGTATTACTTTGGAAATTTACATATGTTATGTGCAGCAAATGTAGCATGATGTGTCTGACTTCACTAAAGAGGATTAAAAAGATAAAGTGTTTGGCGCCGTGAATGTTCACTTAAATGTAATTCTGACAAAGGGTAATGCTGCTATTGAAAAGGTCGATGAATTGTGAAAGGTACAAATATCAAGATGGAATACTTCTTAAAAGACTACTAAATTATAAACATTTACCTGACAACATTATAAAAACAGATAAGCCTGATGCTCTTTATGGGCATTTTAAATGTGCATCATTGTGTAAAAAGTAGCATTATGTCGTGCTAGAGCCTACTATTTCATTCCATTTTTTGGATGTTTGGAGTGCCATTTTACAGCAATAAGTGACTTTTATAGATCTCCTTTGTCTATGTTCTAACCTCCTTGTCTATTTGTGCTGTTTCTATAGTTGCATATATATACTGTACATATCCATAGTGTTTATGGTAAATATCCATAATAATAATTAGAAGGCCAGCTACTGCATGTAAAGATTCAAGTTATTTGAACAGAATATTGCCATGTGGTTGTTTTTAATTCCTGCACAGATCCCTGGAGCTACTTCTCAAGGAGAGTTCCTCCTGCTTTCCAAGAGATCAGTGAACTGCCCATCTTCTGAGGTGAGTTTCATTGGTACCTGCCTCAGGGCGCTTGGTTGTAAAGGTCAGTTCTGTTATATCCTCAGTAAAAACTTCCCTACAGTCAAGCCGTCCTGCAGGGATGCTCTATTTTTCCACCTGGGGCATGTTCTGGGTCTGAGGCAATTTCCATACTACTACGTTTTTGTTTAAAAACAAAGATATTAGTCTCCATTTTTGCCTTTCACCCAAGCTACCATTAAAACTCAGAAAAGGACTTTGAACATGTGTTCCCGAGTCGTATATTTCTGAAAATGCCAGCTCGGTGTCTGGTGTGGATGGGTGAAAATATAGACAGTTAAATCCACAGACTCTAATCGCGCTCTGATTGGATTGTGCTTATTATACGGTCCATTCCTGACTGAGCACTAATCGTTACAACATCTCATTCTCTGATTGGTCACCATTCACAGAAGAAAATCACTTTAAATTATAGCGAGTACAGAGGAATTGTTTTCCATGGTGCTTACTGTGTTTACCTGTAAACAACTAAACTGTGCACTTGAACGTTGCATACATGTGCAAAAAGCAAATAAGGCAAATAATTTAACGGTCGCCACTTTTTTGTCTCATGGCTGGTGCTATAACCATCACTGTAAGGATGTCAAATCGTCATATCTGTTTCCACCAATGCGTGCGTTCCCAGTGTAAGCTAATGGGTACATCATATGTGTTTTAGTTACTTACTGTGGACGGAGATACTGTACTTTTGTAAGTTATATTAAAACACTAGTATAGCCGGTGATCATTTTCATTTAATAATGCCATTTTAAAATGCAAATATGGTAGTGTGGATGTAGCCTGAAGCAGCAAGAGTCCCTTCAAGGACTTATGCGAGGTGTGGAGCTTTGAGTGTCCTTACAGGGGCTTATATAAAGTTTAAGCCTTGCAGTGTCTTTCAAGTAAACACCATAATTTCCTTTCTGAAAACAGAGTAGAACAGGCTCTAAGGTACCTTAGGCCAGCAACCATACCACATACACTTTCAAAACAGATCATTCATCTGGAGCTGAGCATGTTTGGGCCCAGCCAACACTCGGAGAGGAGATCAACCAGGAAAGGGTTACTGTTGGAAGAGGTGTTGGTGAAGCCAGCCTGGGGTGCTTACTCCATGGTCTGAATGTTAATCTTAATGCTCCAGTGCAGTGACGAGGACACTGTGCTGTAAAAATGGCATCCTATTTCAGATGAGACGTAAAACTGAGGTAAAACGGACTCTCTGTGGTCATCCTTCAAAAAGAGTAGGTTGTATCCTGATGTCCAGGATAAATTGCTCACCACTGCCTAGTCATTCTGGCTCCTTAATCATCCCCTGTCTCTAATTGGCTATCTCTCTCACCACCACCTAAAAGCTAATGTGTGGTGATTGTACTGGTGCAAAATGGCTGCCATCACATCATCCAGATGGATTCTACACATTGGTGGTGGTTGATGTTGCTCCCCACTCTCCATGTAAAATGCTTTAGATACTGAGGAAAACACAGTATAAATGTAAAGAATTATTATTATTATTTGTAAAGGATGACAGGCATAGACTGCCATCCTGACCAGGATGGAGCATGATTCATTACCCAACCAGGAGGCCAATGTAATTAAGGAACAAGGGGAGACATTGTATTCAGAGAAGTGACCTCTCTGATATGCTACATGGCAACAAAACCAGACCAGGACTCCCACATGGATACCTGCAAGGCATAATGGGAATTGTAGTCCCATCGGGCAGCCTGGTTGGTTTGCGTGGGGGCCACGAGAGGGAGCTGTTGGGATTGGTAATCCTTATTGTACAAGACATCTGATCAACTTGGAAGTACTTCCATTGGGCTGTGCTCTAGTACAGGAAGGTCTTCCGGGTCTAAGATTAAAGAAGAGTCCAGACAAGTCGGAGCCGGGAGAGGAGAGAGGCAACACTCCCCTGGGAGAAGTGGAAGAGAAGCAAGAGTGTGAGAAAAGGAATAATTTAAAGTGGCAGTTTATATGGATAAAGAAGCCCTTTGTAAGGTAATTGTGAATAACAAACCTGACATTCTCACTTCGGACTTTGGTCTTTGGGGCTCTCTGGCACCCCTTGCGGTTCACATATTATTATTATTATTATTATGAATAATAATAATAATACTTTATTATTATTATTAACCATCTTTTCAGAGTTTTACCATTTGACGTAATATGCACATCTTTCAGAATGTTGGAGGAAAACTTGAGTACTAGGAAGAAAACCCATGCAGACATTTGGAGAATGTACAAATTCAATAGCACAACATCTGAAGTCAGGAGCAAACATCTGTGAGGAGGCAGCACCACCCTATTCCATTATGGTAGTATTCCAAAATAATACTTTTAATCATTTTTTTAAACTCGGGGCCTTTGTCCCCTGTTCGCTTTGCTCGCTGACCCCTGGGCCTGTGCTACGTGCTAGCCTCTTAGCGGTTCTGCTGCTTGCGTATGGTGATGCAGATGTACAATTTAAACAGATTTTTATTTTCATGGGAATTGTTACATATGCATAATAGAACTAACTATTTTACATTACAGTGAGTAATTAACCATATTAAAAAATAGTAAAATGTAATAATTTGAAAGTAAATTATGTTTCATAATGAATTAGAGCTATTCATTGCCTAATACGATTTTGTTCTGTTTGACCTTGAAATTAACACGCAAATACTTTTTAGACTTATACTTTTACTGTAAAATTTCAGTCAAAACAATTTTTTGAATTCAATTTTTGTCAATATAACATTGAATTTTAATTCTGTGTTTGGACTTTCATAGTGACAACACAATGTATAACTGCCCATGATTGAATTTCGTTTCTTTCTCTCTTTTAAATAAAATGACTTTTTTGAATGTTTGGTTCTGAGATTTGTTAATTGTCTTTGCAAAAGCTATTCTAACGGAAAACTGTTAACATTTTAATACGAATGGCTTATCAAGATTTCCTTTGTTGTCTAATGTTATCCGCGCAAGATTTAGTACACTACCTGTCTTGGATACATCCTTCTTTTTACAGTAATTTATGCGGTGGAAGACCAGACAGTTTAATGGTTGTAGATATTCTTTGGGATATTGTAAGTTGATGTTGTCATGTTCCGCACGATCACCACCAACTGTTTCAGCATAGTCTATTGATACGCATTTAACCAATTTGCAGTGTAACCGATCAACATTTTTCCCGTTAATTCATTTGACTTCAGCGTTTCTTGATGCTAGGATTGCCCGTGTACTCATTTCTTTTGTTGAAACCCTTCGTGATGAAATTCTTCAATAAGATTTGATCATAATCCTTGTTCTTTAATTGGGAACATAAAGTGAGGAAAACATTAAAATGTATAAGAGCTGAGAAAGGAGGAACTGTGTCTTTCTAAAGCATTCACACGAATGAGAGGTGAGAGTACCGTATGCGTGGTTGAATATGGTTGAGAGGAGTGCGTGACTTGAAAAAAATAACATGGCCAAAGTCTCATCTCTTGGGACTTGAAAAAATCTCTATGTAAAAAGTCTCGTCTCATCCCAAGATTTTTTTATATAATAGAGAGATATTACTTCAAAAAGTTGTATATCACTTAAAAACACTTTGGTCATTTAACAAACAGCATGTTTAGCATTTCTTTCTTGACCTTTATATTTATAGTAATTCACTGTTCTGTTATACTGTTAGTTATTAGTAGTGATGAGTGAAACACACAAATTTCAATTACTGTATAGTTTCACAAATATGACTCTAAAATTCTGTTCTCTTGCGAAACATAGAACTCACCAAAAAGTTTTTGTTTTCTTTTTAGTTATTTCATTTTAAAAGTTTTTTGTTGAGGAAATATTACTTCCAAAGCCTTGTTCACACTTTTTTCTGTAGCTACATAACACATGTTACCCATACCACACTGGGAAAATCAATTCTACTTATTCGTCTCAGTCACTTCATCAAAGAAGAGTGCAGTTAGTTTTTAAAAAATGTCACATACTGCATATTTTCCACATGAAGACACACCAAGACAACACTGTGCAGATTCCTGTTTTACTGCTTTCTCCACAGCAAACTCTCACTACAAGGAAGCCACTGCCAACTCTAACCTCCAACCCACTTTCACTTTCAGCCACTTTATCACAGGTGAGCATGCGCACATTTCCAGTGATTGTTTGTTTCTTTTTATTGGAGATCAGTAAAATTCAAATGCACAATAGCAGGCTGATGACTTAATTTCAGGTTTACACCCAGAAAAACAAGACAAAAGCGTTGAATTGTTTTCAACAACAAAAAATGTTATCCTACTCTATGTCACAGAAACATATATAATACTAAAATGATAATGCAGTCACATTGCATTGTCTAAGGCATTTCTAGTGTCCACATGCATACTGCAGCAGATTTAGCATTAGTGCTTTGTGTGATATACTGTATTTTGAAACAGTAACACACATGGGCACTATTTGAGCAGATGTTGAGTGATTTTTTGTAATATTCCAGATGTACCCATAGCTTACACAGCATGTAGGACCTGATACCGAATTGTGTCCATTTGGATGCATTGTACTGTATCCGTGTAACAGCCTTCCCTTGTAACCCATGAGACTTATTTCAATACTTATGTTATGACTGGGAACATACAGTACATCTTCTGTATATTTCTGATGATCACCTGATGTTCATCCTATAATTTGTACAGTTTGGTGGGTGATTGGCTTTATCCTAGTCTTTGTTATTAATGAAATGCAGTTATTTCATAATGAGTGAAAAACAAAACCCAAAAATAGGTGTCTGCAACCACAATTTTGTGGACTAGTTCAATCTCTATGCCATGCAATATCAGGAGACTGTAATACAGGTAAAATTCCATTACAACGAATATCTTTACAATGAAATGTTCATTACAACGAAGTATTTTTATGGTCCTGATAGCTTCCCCATATGGCACGAGTCTACAGAAATCTCGTTACTATGAAGTACATTCAGCAGATACTTTCATTACAACGAAGTGACCTAAAGACCGTAAAATGCTTGAATTGAATTGAATTGAATTGAGCAGTCAGTTCTGTGTCCGCAGCTCAGTTGTGCACAACGATCCCCAAACAGAAACACTGTAATTTTTTTTTCTTCAAACTTTCCTTGTACTGATTTTTTTTTTGCCTTTTTTTTCCTGCAGTTTTCAGTGATACCTTTTGCTTATTGCTTGTCAACATTTGAAAAACATCCATTGGAATTTAACTCATTGTCACCATCCTATAGAAATGGCAGACACGAAAAAACGATAACAGTTCATATTAGAAAAAAAAAACTTTAATTTTTTGCAGCTCTCAATTACGGCAAAAAAGAAAAAAGACGTTGCCAGTGAATTCAGAATTTCGCCATGGACGCTGTCAACTTTCTTGAAAGAAAGAGCAAAAAAAGTAGAAAAATCTCAGGTTGCAAACGTATGTGAACTGCTGCATTTGAAGACGTTGAAAAAGCCGTTTTTATGTGGTTCAGTGATGCTCGTTCAAGAAACATTCCTATTAATGCTGCATTCATTCAAGAAAATGTGAGGTTTGTAAACTCTCTTGGGACCTCCCATAACTAGACAGCAAGCTGAAGAGCGTTCCGAAGTGCGATCTCCGCGTCTGTACGGGCAATAGGAGGCTCACAGATATGCTGCGTCTCTCCACCAAAGTAAACAGAAAAGATCTCGATGGGTGATGCAAGGTTAGGAGCACGTAAATTGTAAATGCAGATACTGTAACAGGATTACTTGATCACTGACCTGCACGACCCTTCCTGACTGCTGTGTCTGTGTATAGCAGAGTGGCAGATCCCGCTACAATAAATAACTGTGCCGTTCCTGTTTCAAGCTGAATAAAGCTGGCTTTGCTAAAGTACTGAGACTAAGCCTTGTGTTTTGGGGTGCAAGACAGGGACTTATAGCACGACCCCCATCTTTTATTATTTGTTTCTGTGGCACTTCACTGCAGCGCTGTGAGCCTCCTATTGCCCTGCCCCACCAACGGACAAACAATCTTCCACAGATGCTGCAATCGCATTTCAGGACGCACTTCAGAGTGTCATTCCTGTTTTGGTCTCTCAAAAGAGTTCAGAAACCTCCCAATATGAAGAAAAAATAATGAATCAGCTCCTGATTGATAACTGTGCTGCCCACAACATGCTTCCACATTTACATAATGTTCACATTGAATTCCTCCAACCCAATTGCACGGCAGCACTTCAGCCATTGGATTTGGTCATCATTCGCATCCTGAAAGTGTATTATCGCAAGGAAATGCTGAGAAAAATTCTCATCAGCATAACTTGTAGGTAGGAGGAGATTAAAATTAACTCGAAAGAAGCTATTGAAATGATTACAAATGCCTGGATACAAGTTAAAGAAAGCACTATATTAACAAATACAGAATCTCATTACAACAAAATTTTTGTTACAACTAAATATTTTTTAGGTCCCTGGAAGTTCATTGTAACGGAATTTTACCTGTATATCCATATGTCATCTGCAATGACATACTGTTGTTACTGTCTGTGATAAGCAAAATGGTTTATTGTGGCTGTTCCGACACTGTTCGGCATAGTGGTTCATTTCAACAATGATTTTCTCCACCAGGCCGTTATCGACAAATCATAAATAGTCCAGATAATCATGATCATCAGACATCTTCAGACCGGGGTTTCCATAAATGGGCAACAAGGTGGTGCAGAATTGTCAGCAGTAGCATGAAGTCGATAGCAAACACGAACATTATTGAATCTTGACATGCCTGAAGCTGTGAAAAGTATTTAGGCTGATGTTTTGCTTGTCCTGGCAGTTGATCTCAATCATTTTGCTTTTTTGTGATGCAGCTACTGTTGAACCATGATAAAGCTTCAGATGACGGAATTCACTTAAGATATTATGGTGGTTTGGTCATGTAGTGTCGTATGTATCCATATCAGCAATAGAAGACCATTTCACATCATCATCACTATCGCACGATTCGAGCAATGGTTCATTTCCAGTTTGTTTTAAAGCTGGCTTTGCAGCTTTTCATTTGCAATTGCATTTTTAGTTGAATATTGATGAATTGCTATAGACTTACAATAAAATGGCAGGCTGATGTTATTTCATCCACTAGACAACAGCAGAATACTGTCCCAGGAGTTATACGGGCTTAACACTGTAAAGGGGATCATTACACGTCTCCCCAAGTCCAACTCGCCTTTACACACAACTACATCAAATTCCAAGCCAGAGTCACGCTTAGGGTTAATGACAAAGGAGGTTAATGCATGAAAACACTTCCAGACACAAACTAAAATCCACGTTAAATGAAACACAACTTATTTTGTGAAATTTTTCCGAAGTAAAACATTGAGTTTGTTGTGAATCGCTTTGCTCATCCCTTGTTATTTGTAAGTTAACTTATTTTCACTCTTGCCTATTTAGACAGTAGACAAATCATAGTACTTCTGTCATGTGTACAGTGTAAACTGAATGTGGTAGCTTACCCCAGCTCCATCAGAAATAAGGCAGGAGCACCAAATGCATGTTCATATAAGTCAGTATAAAGCTACCATTAAGCCTAATGTACACATCTTTAAGCTTGAGGATAAATTTGGAGTTCCTTACACAAAGAATACAGACACACAGAAAACACCGTAACCAAGTCAGGAATAAAATGAAAGGAAAACTCCACCCAAAAATGATATTTTTAAAATATGTTTCTTACCCCTAGTTTGTAGTGATACCCAACGTTTTTAACCTCATGTTTTCATGCACAACAGAAAAAAGTTTATGATATATTTGGAGACAACTGTCGACCTGTGCTACACAACAGTAAACAATGTGAAAAGCATTCATAGAAAGAAGAAAAAAATTCTCACGTTACTTGTGTCGTATAATCCACATGCCCATTATCCATTTGAATGCTCTTTTACATGCATTTTTGTTCAAAATTTATTCTCTGTTTCCCATAATTCTGTGCTTTTGAATTGAAGACCTGCTTCTCCCCCTCATTCATTGGTCACAAAAGAAATATGGGAATGTACACAACATAATAATAAATAAAATCAAGAGTGACGTGAGAAAAAAAGAGCACAGTTCACTGACATCAAAATAATCCATATTCTTATTTTTTATGTCATTGACCACCTTTAATAGGGAATCACATCATAAAAGCAGAAAGTGTTAATGCACATTTGTCATACTGTATCATGCACAGGCCTGCTAACATCTAATATTTATTACAAAAAAAAAAATTCAGCTGCCTGATTGGTTAATTGGTTTCTTTATTTGAGACAATTTCTTAAAGATTTTTCTTTCAAGCCCAGATGTCCAGGTACGCTATTGTTACACCTCCGAAATTCATATTATTAATAGAAAACTCAATTAAGAAGGCTCATGAATATTTTAAGAAACCACTTAATATAAAAGCACGCTGAGATTGACCTTTACACTATAGCTCTCAAAGGTACAAAATGCTGAAGTGATGAATAGTCCCTCATGTTTTAATGACCTCCTAACTAAAATAAAACAATTTGTTTTTCATGATTTGTTTTTAAACTGCTCCCTTGTTGTCATATCCACATTTTATAACATTTCTAAAAATTGTAAGAGCCAATCCACAAATTCAGTATTAACACATCATCAGAAAAATCACAAGTGTTGACCAGGTCATTGTTTTATATTATGCTCCATAATTCCAGATGAGCACAAGAAAATAAAAACATGCAACTGCCCAGATCTACTGCATCACTGAAAAAATAAGTGACACATACCACATTTAACATGACTTAATGTATAGTAATGTCACAAAAATGTAAAAGCAAAAAGAGCTGCAAATGAAAGTATTTATAACCCTCAAAAGGCTTTCTGCAATGAATAATGATTTTTTTTATCCATTATGTAAAGGTCATAAGAATAACAGAAGAAAATAAATAAAAATTAGGTTTTCCCCAAAGAAAAAATAACATTTACAAAAGTACATTTAAGTATGCTAGATGTTTAATTTGTGTGAACCTTTAGAACAATATAAGTAAAATTAAAAATGAGGTATAACTAGAAACAGAAATGCAGTATTAACCAACACTAAGTGTTGTTTTAAAAGGTCTGAATATCAAGAGAATAATTACAGTGCAAATGGAGAGGGCCCACGAGAGTCCATTTTAGAAACTCTCACTGTTCTTCTGTGCCGTCGCTTTTTCACGCTGCGTCATTACTGCTCCATGAAACCTCATGCTGAGAGAATCTGCCCTCGTCACGTGTTGATTGGTAGCATTACTTCCACTGCTTTGATCCTCAATACAGGATCCCCACAGGGTAGTGTGCTGTGCCCCATGCTTTTCACCTTGCTCACCTATTTAGCCACATACAGCTCCAACTCCATCATTAACTATGCCGATGACACTACAATTATATGCCTGTTCAACAATGAGGAGACGCGTTAAACAGATGCCTTCTGATGCAAAATGTGAGAACAACAATCTCTTTCTTAATGTCTGCAAAACCAAAGAGCTCATCACAGGAAGCGTAATGGACCTCCAAATTCTGGAAGTGCTGAGTAGCTAACAATTTCGTGTGCTAGAGAATGCTGCACTTAATTTAAAATGATGTGGTTCCAAGGCCAAGATTAATCATACCAAATTCTTACCATCAACCACTTGTTGAAATCATTTGAATAATACAAATGAGAAATTGCTTAAACCCAGCAGTATTATCATATATAATACAAAATATTTATAATATTTATTATACAAAACAGACGAACAAGACATAGACATATACAAACAACAAACTGTAGAGAGTCCCAAACAAATCCACAATGGTGGAAGCGATGAATAGACCAGAGGTCAATGAAGACTGACAACAACAGCTTTCCCAAAAGAAATAATCCACAGTATTACCAGCAGATCCCAAAGCGTATGAAAGCTTCGGAGGTGCATCTCCTTAAACAGGTGAGTTTGAAATTGTACTCCACTGTCCTTCAATGATGTTACATGGCTATAAAGTCTGTTCTCTGGCTGGGAATTCTACTTATTACTGGAAAATTAATAGATTGAAAGTCTGAACGAAAAAGAGTCTCCCCAGCAGACCTCCCCATGGATTTATATAGGGTAACTAATCAACAAACATACTAAACTACATTAGTCCAGTACCCACACAGCTTCACTGCATCCCACCATCCCCTTCTTAAAATAATATTTTAGAAAACAAATAATAGAAATCAAAATTTACACTGGAATCCAAACATAAACCTTTTATGTGGCATCACTAAAATAGGAGTACACAGAAAAAAATTGGCAGACCACACTCCCATCAACACCAGAAGAGATACCGTGGAGAAGGTCAGCAGCTTTACATTTCTCAGATTTACCATGTCTGATAACCAGAATTGGGCGCAACACATCCTGGTTATCATCAAAAAGGTTCACCAAGGCCTTTAGTTCTGCAGTTGTTTGAGGAAACCCTGAGGAGGCTGTCTTACCAGTTTCTGCAGGTTCAAAGTCAGGTCCATCTTCACTCACAGCACAACTGTTATTGCCTGAGTGGTATCACACATGTGCACATGGGAGGTACCTAAAGGACCTGAGAGTAATTCCACGCCAGACCAGAGGGTGGCGGAGTTCACTGACTCTTTATTTCACTTCTCTGCAGACCAGTTACAGGAAATTCTGCCTGGCCCTGATGATGTCACTTCCAGCTCCGACCCTAATAACACAACTTCCAGTTCCACCCTCATTAATGATCTCACTTCCGGCCCCGGCCCTGATGACACCATTTCCGGTTCTGGCTCCATTGAAGATGTCACTTCCTCTGCTTGCCTTTAAAACCGCCATTTTGACCATCTCAAATCAGTTCTCTTCAGGACTTCAATCTGTACACTTCAGTACGATAATTCATTTAATTTTGCAGCCAGGAAATAATATATGGGTGGCTGCCGCAAACTTTTTTTGTGGCTTTTGTCAATTTTGTGACAGCGGGAACAAGCAATAGAAAATTGCGTGACTGAATGATGAAACATTTATCGAGATAAAAGCTCAGAGTCTATAAGTAAAAGTCTGTTCTATCTTTTGAAGTCAGAAAACAAAGCAAGGATTCTATAAAAGAGTAATGCATCTTCAAATGGGATGGAGACCACTATAAATACGAAGAAGAAGAAGATGAAGACGATGCTTCATTGAATAAACTTTAGTGGAGTGTTGTGTTTCTGGAAGTATTGCTTTGAATTTACTAGTTTCTTCAACTCTTTTTTAAATGAATTTTGATTAAGGATTTTGCATCATAACGTGCTGCTTTTGGGTTACCTTGTAGGAAATTCCTCTTTTTGCTCTTTAGGGCATTTTGTTATATTTTTTTTTAGTTTTCTTATTATATTTACTTTTATTAAAAATTTTTGAAGATCACTTCTCTACAAGCCAGGAGTTTATAGTAACCTTCTTCCTTGTGAAAGCACTTTAATTATATTTGAGTCTTAATATTGTCATGCATGTAAGAAGAGCGAGCAAGCTGGGAGCCCAGAGATTGAAGACTGAAGACAGGGATGGGTTATGTAGTTGCACACATACTAACCTCTTCCACTATTCCAGTCTCCGAGTGGAGGAGGAGACCAGTGACATACTCTGATGCCAGTGCAATGGAGAACATTCACCTATTTTAGCTATCTCACCATGTAAACCACACATTGACAAGAAGATGATGATCAACATCGATCTTGCAACAGCCAGTGCCATTACAGATGCAGTAGCCTCCTTTACAGAAAAGCCCGTGTGTTAAAGGGTTCTGCCTTTTACGTTTGATTTATTTTCTGTAATTTCATTGATGTTATTGCCACAATTAAATGAGGTGTGGTAGACCCCAAACTTCAACCTGCTCTGTTCTACTTATTTGCAGATCACAATATTTTATTTTTTGAAATTTTGAAACCAAAGTCCATTTGTTCTGGTGTGGGCCAAAGTCAGCCATATAAGAGTGAGCCTGTTTTTTGGGCAGGATAGTAGGGAGTCTGACCTGCTTACTGGCACTGTTTTGTAGGCCTCACACCATTTAAGCCATTTCTTTTGCTGCAATCACAACAGTACGGAGCTGACATTTATATATTTGACTCCCAGTGACATGTGCAGCATCACCTTGAACATTACCCATAGAAGTGTTAGAGTTGTTTTTCCAGAAAGAGTGAAAGGATCCAGAGATAAAGAGTCGGTAGAAGCCAAAAAAACAGGAGATGTTTGCAATCTAGCACCAAAAATGGAAAGTGAATCAAAACTTCATCCATTTATCTTCTGCTTTGATATCTGGTTTTGAGTCACGGGGGACAGCAGTGTGAGCAAGATGCCCAGATGTCCCTTTTCCCAGCCACCTCCCCCAATTTTTCTGGGTGAAAACTAAGGCATTCCAAGGGCAACTGTGATTTAATCTCTCCAGCAAATACTGTACTAGGCAGTCCCTAAAATCTTCTCTTGAATGGACATGCCCAAAACACCTCCACAGAGAGGCATCCAGGAGGCATCCAAATCAGATGCACAAATCACCTCACCTGGTTTACTTGGATACAGAGGAGCAGCAGCTCCAAATGTCTGTGTTCCTCTCTCTATCTCTAAGGCTGAGCCCAGACGCCCTGTGAAGGAAGCTCATTCTGATGCTTGCATCCATATTCTTGTTCACTAGGCCATTGCCCAGAGCTCATGACCATAGGTGAAAAGAGCTTTTCTCTTTGGCTTGGCTCTCTGTTAACCACAACTGGTTAACAATACAATGTCAGTGCATAGGCGATCTCCTATTCCTTTCTTCCCTCACATGTAAAAAAAGACTTAAATTCCTCCACTTGAGACAGCACATCATCTCCAGCCTGGAGAGGGCCTTACACACTGAGAACCATGACCTCAGATTTGGAGGTGCTGATTCTAATTTTGGCCTCTTTGCACTCTTTTGCCCCCAGTGCACTTCAGAGGTCACAACCCGAAGCAAAATTTGTAGCTGAAAACAAATCACAAATGTGTCAGAATATCCTTAAGCTTAAACAAAGAAGAATAGCAGACGCACCTGGTATTTCTATGAGGAATCTGCAAAATTGAATGAGGAATTGATTTCCGAAAATATAACCTTTATACCCCATGACCCCTAAAATCACCAGATTCGTGACTTCTGATGTTTCTGTTAGTAACAGTATAGCAACCATCAAGCAAAGTTTCTCGTGAAGAAGACAAAATGGCTATAGAATGTAAATAAATAAAAAATGTCAATTATTATCACAAAACATACCCTCAAAAAAAACAATTTTCCAAAAGTATACTTTTCAAAGAATTTCAACATCATTACAACAGCAACCACTACAACAGTAGTGCACAAAATGGCAGCACCCAAGAAAAACAAAATGGCAGCACAGGAAGGCAAAACATTTTTTTGGACCCTAAAACAAGAAAACATAACAGCTGAATGGTATGAAGGCTCTGAACAACACAATGAAAAAAGTTATGGGATAGCTCTTATCTCGTACATACATGAAAATATCTCATAGGTATGGGATACTTTGACGTACATATGAGATGTTTTCACATACATATGGATGTTTTCACGTACATACAGGATACTTTAATGTACGTATGAGATGTTTTCACATAGGTACGAGATAAAGTTAGACTAAAAAAATTACAAAAGTGTGCTTTGGTGTTACATGATTATGCCTTTACCAAGGCTATGCCACTTCAGTTTGACGTCACTTCCATTGCTTGTAGCGCACTGATATAAAAAACAGATGGATGGGCTTTTATTTATTAAAGGAATGTAGAATGGTTGGAGATGGGTCTAACTGCAGCCTGCAATACCTATGATGTATGCCAGCTAATACCCACAACGTCAAAATAATTATTCATTTAGACCACTTTGCAGAGATCTGTTTTCACTTCAGAATTAAAGAGACTTTTTTATTTATAAGCATCAAAGAAGGCAAACTAAATCCACTGTGATTCAATGTATAAAAATAAAAGGAGAAAACTTCCATGGGGGTGAAGGCTTTTTATAGCCAGTGTGTGTTTACAGGCAATGCTGGACTTTGGCGTCTATATTTTGACTTTTTGAAAGCCAATTAGATTACAATTTTTTGACAATGATTTTATTCAAAAGGTTATGTAAAAATCAATCTCAATGTGCTTCTCAAGCAGATGCCTTTCATTCATTAAATTAGTGAAAGAATTTGAAATGAAAAGTGATGGTCACAGTAGCTGCAAGAACCGTGACTAAGAATTACTGCTTTAATGAACTGTAGATATTTTGTACATTCAAACACACAGCCTTCATATATTGAAAGGACATAAAACTCAGATTTGTAACAAATATTCATTAAGCTGTATAGTGGGTAAATAATCAGGAGTCACCTAAATCCCATTTTTCAAGCTTTTAACAATCAATCAAGCAGAAAAATGTTCAGTGTTGGGGGACACTTCAGAGATAATCCATTGTCTTTGGCACTCTAAACGCAGAAAGAGAAATCAAAGTTCAACAGCTAAAAGTGTGACTGGGACTCCCCATTATCTTGGTCACAATACTGAAGGTTTCAGAAGTGGCTCATCACTGGTCATACAGGACAAATTCTTCAACCTATGTAAAATGATACTGGGCTGTCATTTTTTTTAACGATGTTCTAATCTAGGCTTTGGCTGGGCCACTCAAAGACAGTCAGAGAGTTGTCCTAAAGCCACTCCAGTGTTGTCTTGGCTTTATGCTTCAGGTTATTGTCATGCTTAAAGGTGAACTGTAACCTCAGTATGAGGTCACATGCACACTGGAGCACTCACATATCATGATGCTGGTACCACTATGCTTCACCATAGGTAGGTAATGAGAAGTACCCGGTGTTTGACAGGCATTGTGCTTGGAACTTTTACCAAAATGATCAAATTTTTGTTTTATTAGAACAGAGAATATTTTTCCTCCAGTTCTCAGAGTCATTTAAACTGTCATATGCCTGATGGCAAGTTCTTATTTAAATTGTTCTGCTGTCTACACTCGTATTGGAGTTTTCACTCTCCTCAACCTTGTCTGAAGCACCTTCCTCCCCCACTGCCTCAGTCCTGGGACCTCGTGTATAAACGGTGCCTACGCACAAAAATATTACATACGCCCATTTCCATGCTCACATCACGATGTATAAAAACTAAACTTGGCGTAAAGCTATGCACATTCTCATAGCAGGTCAAACCATTGCGTACGCAAGTTTTCGGCACGGTTTTGCAAACTGTGGGCACCCAGCGTCAAATCAGTGGTACTGTTTATGTGTAGTTTCCCTTTATTTTTTAGATTCACATCCCTCATGCGGCTTTATCAAATACACTGAAATTAACCAAATATCGTTTATTAGTTTAGGGCATCTGATTGTAATCAACCTAACAATATAATGGACAAACTATTCCAAATACCATAGCTACTTTAGCGTTGTTACTCTCAGTGTACCACTCAGAGTATTTTAACCTGCTGCATCTGATTGTGGAATCACAGCTCTACAGCAGAAGATCGGAAAGAGAATGATAGGGATACAGTTTCTAGAACATGCTGTCTCAGCCATGCGCACTGTCTATTTGAACTTCACCCATACGGCAAATTCTTCAGAGCCTTTCCTTTTGGGACTTTATGGTTCAGAAACAGTTTCATCCCAAGAGCTCTAAACACACTCAATCAGACCATCAAGTGCTCCTCACTGAAAACTTGCACTACAGTTGTAATATTTCAAAACCTGAGCCACTTTATGAACCCTCTCACTATCTGCACTATATGTACATGCTTTCATATTGTATATTTTTCATTGTTTTTTATTGTATTTTTATTATTTTATCATTTTATAGGAAAATAAGTTTATGGAGGATTTGTATATTGAATCTCATTGTACCATACAATAGCAATAAAGGAATTAAATTCAGTTCAATAGAAGAGAGTGCGTATATACATATGATGACGACTCATTTCTTAGTCGATTTAGATTTCCAAGCATTATCTTCTTGGAGCTCTTCATATCATTTTTAAGATGAAATGCAGTAAAGTATGTATATTACATTATACAGATAAATCTTTAACCTTATTTAAATAATGTATATTGTTAATAATTAAGGCAGCATGGTGGCGCAGTGGTAGCGCTGCTCCCTCGCAGTAAGGAGACCTGGGTTCGCTTACCGGGTCCTCCGTGCATGGAGTTTGCATGTTCATCCCATGTCTGTGTGGGTTTCCTCCGGGTGCTCTGGTTTCCTCCTACAGTCCAAAGACATGCTGGTTAGGTGCATTGACGATCCTAAAATTATCCCTAGTGTGTGCTTGTGGGTATGTGTGTGTGCCCCGCGGTGGGCTGGCACCCTGCCCGGGATTTGTTCCTGCCTTGTGCCCTGTGCTGGCTGGGATTGGCTCCAGCAGACCTCCGTGACCCTGTGTTAGGATATAGCGGGTTGGAGAATACCTAACTGTTAATAATAAACATGTGAGGGTGCGGTGGCTCAGAGGTAGGGATTGTTCCTGCCTCACGCTGTATGCTTGCTGGGACTGGTGCAACCCTGGATGGATACATGGATGGAATAATTAAACATGTACTACAAAGAAATTTCAATGCTCCTTAAAGGTTTTCAAGAATCATTGTTCTAAGCTTACAGATGGCTTGACATTTATTACAAAGCTGATTGTGTGGCGATTGGTTACTTCGAGAAAGAAAAGGAAGGACAGGAACATTTGAATGAAACTTTACTGCTGTAATAATTTATTTCATCGAGGGTCACGCACGGCACGGCAAGCATCTTGCAGGAGGCAGGAACAATCTCTGGACGGTGCTCTAGCTTGTCGCTACCACTGCCTCGATGTTTAATACATGCTGTAATTCCTATCATCATGAAAATGATATCAAGTATACATCTTAGTATTTAAATTGTTCAGATAGCTGAAATATCATGTATGTAATGTATTCTGAGAGAAAGCCCTTTTAAGAAGCACCTACTGATTCACACACATAGAGTACATAGAAGAACACATACAATACAAAGCATTTAACGTGCTACTTTAATTATGATGGGATCTGAGAAACTCTAGTAAATTAAACATTGATTTTAAGATTAAGTTTACGACATTCTACTTTAATGACAAAATAAACTACGAGGCTGAAGTGGAATTTGACCTTTGACCTGTCCCTATTTTTTTTTTCTTTTCTCTGTACCCTAATACGCTTTCATATGACACTCAGACCGTGGGCAATGACTCTCCTTTTTATGGCGACTTTAATATCTGACCACTTCTTTTTTATTTCAGGGCACTGTGCGACTTTCTGAAGTTGAACTTTCGAGTTTCTCTGCCATCCGTATCACTCAATTGACTTCCTTTTGTTGTTTTTACCACTGCTTAAGCCAACAAATAGTATGTTTTTTCTTGCCTCAAACTTCTTTTCACATGTTTCTTCCATTGTCTTTTAACCAAACACTGAATGGAAAGGGCTATTTATATTGATTTGCATATTAAAATATGCAAAATTCTGGGAGGAGTCAGTGTAGGACATTAAGCTCGTGCATAAGCGTTGCTTTTCATGCTGACTGGGATTTATGTAACGGAATCTGTGTGGATGTTGACTTATTCAAGGTTTTGTGCATCTGAATTTTTTTGTGCGTACACACATTTCCACTTTTGTCCGTACGCCATGTTTTAGTGTGAATTCTATACACGGCGTTATGCTTGAGGCCCCTGGTGATTCCAAACTTCTTCAATTTCACAATTATTGAGGTGCAATCATTGTGCACCTGGGAACACTCAGAGCTTTGGAAATGGTGTTATACCTGATCTACGCCTCATCACGATTTCATCACGGAGGTGTACAGGGACTTCCTTGAACTTCATGGTTTGGTTCTTGTCCTGACATGCAGTGTGAATTGTGGGACCTTCTATACACATGTGTGTGCTTCTCTAAATGATGTCCAATCAATTCAGTTTGGCACAGGTGGTCTCCAATCAAATTCTTGACACATTTTAAGAAGAATAAAAGTTAACAGGATGCACCTGGACACAATTTGGTTTGTCTCAGCAAAGAGCATGAATAATTATATGAATGACAGACTTCAGTTTTTGAAACCTACTGAAAACATGCTTTCATTTTTGTCATTATGAGTTACTGAGTGCAGATTGATTAGAAAGAATGACAAACCAATCAATAGGTCCTATACAGAGTGGTCCATTGGACTTCAGTTCTGGGTTTCTTAAACTATGGGTTGGTCACTGGTTCCAGCCATAGGGTTGCGAGTTACTGGTGTATTAAATGGTAATGGGTCATGGATATTTTGCGAAGTGGGTTGTGGTAGGTTGCCATGGGTTGATAAAGCAATCGATGATTGTCCTCGGAGGCTCCCCAGTTATGACAATTGACCACAGTTCTCCGAAGTGTGATGATTGTCCAGCATTCAACAAGGAATGAGTTTCAAAGACACTAAAAATGGTAAGATTAGGTTGCGCAAAAAAAAAAAGTTTAATAAAGCCTGCTTTAGGATTTGATCTCTGTAGACTGAGTTCTGCATTAGTTATTCCTCCCTCACTTTATTTAAATAAACCTTAATTTGTGATACTTTGGGAGTTTTGTGGCATCTTTCCACATTACTAAGATAGTCTGTCATATGTAAAAAAGCAGAGAGAACTAGTTATACTGTACTTTTAGAAAACCACAGAAACATAGAATAGCTGTGTGCAAATGACAACGGCGTATTGGATTTGCTATTCCCTTAGGCACTGCACTAGTGATGGCCTGGCCTCATTACTGCATGTCCTTGGAGCATGCTGACCATTCCCCTGGGATTCCAGCATGCAGCTGCTTTACTAAATGCTGACACATGGCCTGTGATTTTAGCAATCCACTAGCTGCTTAGCCATAAGGCCATTTAATTGTCCTTACATAATCAGGAGAATTGTGACACAGCAGAACACATCATAGTCGTGTATTGATTGTGGATTGATCATGCTTGCATGAAAGTGCCATAAATCCTGTTCTTTCCAATTTGCCCTTGAAGTTTATACTGTAAACTGGTCTTTTGTTCTGATGTTTTGTTTGTCTGTTTCTCTAAACAGGCAATGATTTAGCCTTCACTGCCAACTTGAAATCGAACTGGCCTCTCAAACCGTATTTTGAGAGGTTTCATGGAACATTTCCCTAATTACAGATGTATGTCCACATTTACATTATTGATAAACAGTCCCACTGAGAAAATGTGCTTGACAAGAACATGTTTGTAGTCATCACCACTGTAGAAAATACAACCTGTGATATTAGCTTAAAATCAATTTAACTTGTCACAGTCAGAAATATAAACTTGAAAATATTATTAGTTTTGGAAGGAGAATTTTCATCTAAACTTTAGCAAATATATTATGTCATTAGTCCTAACATGGATTATAACCAGCACATTTTTTCCTTTGGCGCAATAAATTGTGGTAAGAAATATCAAAGACAAAGCCTTAACTCCAGTGCTGCCACCTCCACTGTCATTCATATTCATGTTTTCTTTTTCTTATATTACGCAATATAAATATTTCTACGTATTGCTTGTCTTTTTCTGTGACATCAAGCTACATATATTTGATTCAGTATCATGCTATACTACTACAAATATAAATCTAAAATACAATTTCTGTATTTTTACGGGCATATACTGCTTTTCTGTCCTGTCTGATGCGTGCAGAATTCATTTTGTAACATTACCCACTGAACTAAGTCAGTTAAATCTACTCTTGAAGTTCTCTAAGTTAGTATGCAACTGTGTACCTCTTCTCAGTCTCCATGAAGCCCACTGTAAGAGCCCTTAGTCTTAGTCTTGGTCTGCTGCTAGTCTTCAGCTCTGGGACACACTGCAACATTGCTAAACATGAAAGTTAATCTTGTTACGCAATATTTTTCAGATTGTTAATTTGCAGTGGTCAATTAGTATAAAAACGCACATATTATAGCAATAAAAATACAAATAATTGGAATGTAGCATAAACTCCACCAAGGCTGTAAACTCTGTGACTACAATCCCAGAAAAAGCCTCTGCAGTCTGAACAGTCAATCCTGGTGGCTGCTCTTACAGATGTGCCATCAGTCTTATCCATGAAATTCAAGGATTAGCTTGGCATTTTGCTTTTTACTTAAATCAAGTATCCGGGGCAGCTCTACTTGTCATACACGCATACAAGCTAATAGGCTCACCACACTTCTGATATCTGAGACTAGTGCTTCTGATATTGTCTGTTCTCTGGGTTTATTACAAAGGAACATCAATGCCAGCTTCTAGCCTCACAAGCAATCATAAGCAAGGCAATCAATGGAAATCGTTCCAGACAGATAGATGTCGTAGGTTGCCTCCAGACAAACCCAGCAACAATCAGGAACCTTCCTGGGACAGACCCTTCAATGTATGTGAAGTTTGTTTCTCACATTTTTTTTGTATTTCTCTTTGTTTCCTCAGTTCATAGTAAGTATGCCTGAAGGGGATGAAACCACAGTAACCTTGGGTCTTGGAATCCCTAGTGATGCATGTTTTTCTCCAAATCCATTAAATGGCAGGCTTTTGTTTTTCCCTACCCTTTTTGCCACAGTTTTCCTTTCTGTGATATGTACTTGAACAATAAATATGGTTTCTGTTAGAGTTATACTGTAAAATGCACAATGCAATTACACTGTGAAGAGTATTACTTAAGAATTCAGTATAATTAAATGATACTTGATTAATGCCTGCGATGGACTATTCGTGTATCTTCCAGGCCTGGCACCTGTTTTGCACCTCTTGCACTTAGTGCAGTTCTCCCAAAACCCTGATTATTAATGAGAAAGCATTGAACAAAGAGAGGTAGCATAAATTATACTTAAATTATTAATATGAAATACAATACTCGTTTTTACGACATTCTGCCTTATATTTAAATTACTAAAATAATTTTGGATCAAAGCAATAGCAGTGCCAAGATTTTATAAAAGTGTGAGCCTAAATGTGTCAAGAGTGGGCCTAATGTTATTTTTCTTACTTTTACATATGCATTCATTTAAAAAAATCATTTTAGTAGTCCAGTCATACCAGTTTTTTTAATGGTTTAGATAACACTAATGTAAATTCACTTACAAATGGTGAGGATAAACTGACACCCTACCCTTTAATACTACATAAGACAAACCAGCTAATCACAAGGCACAAACAGCCAAATAATATCCATTATAATTTTGATCAACATATCATTATATGATTATCCGAATATCGTCTCACCATTCTTTGCAATTTGTGTATGCACACCTGATACGTGCGTTTCCAGTCTCTGATTACACAAGTGAATCCACCCTCAATTACACAATTACAAAAATGTCAAAATCGCATCATGCACTGTTATCTGTTGTGTCAATAAGCTACAAAGCTGCACACCTTATTAGCTGTAAAAGAAGTTGGACACTTTAATATTGTTTAAATCTGTACCCTGGCCAATCCTTTGGTATTTGGTGCCTGGGTGGTTGTAGATACTCCAGCACTCTCGGTAGTTGCATTGGTTGTGCACCCATCATTAAACCCAGCTAGCAGAAGAGTTTCCACTTGCCGTTGGGGTGTCACTGAAATTTTCAGTGGTGACTTCAGACATTGTTTACATTTCCCTCCAACAAGACATAGCCCAATAGTAAGTGATGGACAGTTATGTGAATGATTCACTCTTTTTAAAAGACGCTGTTCTGTGAGCCATGTCAATCAATTCAGTGGAGCTCAACAGGAGTTCTGCTAAGTAACTTCAGTCAGTTACTAGTTGATAGCCTCCTGTTAGCATCATGTTTTTTTTCAATAGCAACACTGGCAACAATTGCCAATATTTTAAGTCAATCTTATTTTCTAAACCTTGTTATGCAGACGTTCACTGTATAATGTCCATCCATATATGCGCTTTTCAACCTCCTTGGCATTAATGCAGAGTGTAGAATTATATGCAAATACGCTTAACCATGAGTCAAACTCAGGGTGAGGTTAAATGATCTGCTTTATGCTTTTAGGTTCGAATATCACTTGATACAATATTCTTCTGCCTTCTAGTGGATGAAATAACATCATGCTACAAAAAAATCAGGAATATTTCTAGGTGTATTGCCATTCTGGAATAGCCTGCCAGTAGGAATTCGCCAGGCCAATACAGTGGTGCATATTAAAAAACTGTTAAAAACACATTATTTTAACATGGCTTTCTCATAACTTCACTTTAATTTAATCCTGATACTCTGTATATCCAATTCATTATAATAACTATTCATGGTGGCTCTAAAATCCGTACTAACCCCTACTCTCTCTTCTGTTTCTTTTTTGGTTTCTTTGTGGTGGCGGCCTGTGCCACCACCATCTACTCAAAGCACCGTGATGTTCCAACAGTGATGGATTAAAAGCCAGAAGTCTGCATGACCATCATCATCAAGTCCTTCTGTGAGAACCTTAAATACAAAGAGGACTATTTCATTTATGTTAGGTAGAATGCCCAGAGGGGACTGGGTGGTCTCGTGGCCTGAAACCCCTGCAGATTTTATTTTTTTTCTCCAGCCGTCTGAAGTTTTTTTTTTGTTTGTTTTTTCTGTCCTCCCTGGCCATCGGACTTAACATTAGTTAACATGGAATAAGAGTAATCTTATTTTAATTTCTTACTTTGTCTTTAATTTTTCTTTTCTTCATTATGTAAAGCACTTTGAGCTACTTTTTCGTATGAAAATGTGCTATATAAATAAATGTTGTTGTTGTTCTAAGATAACTCATTAATATTTATAAGTAGGGCAGGGATCGGTGCGGCGTCCGCAGTGATGCGGGCTCTGCATCGGTCTGTCGTGGTGAAAAAGGAGCTGAGCCATAAGGCAAAGCTCTCAATTTACCAGTCGATCTACGTTCCTACCCTCACCTATGAGCTTTGGGTAGTGACCGAAAGAACGAGATCGCGAATACAAGCGGCTGAAATGAGTTTTCTCCGCAGGGTGTCTGGGCTCTCCCTTAAAGATAGGGTGAGAAGCTCAGTCACCCGGGAGGGGCTCAGAGTAGAGCCGCTGCTCCTCCGCATCGAGAGGAGTCAGATGAGGTGGCTCGGGCATCTGATCAGGATGCCTCCTGGATGCCTCCCTGGTGAGGTGTTCCAGGCACGTCCAACCGGGAGGATGCCCTGGGGAAGACCCAGGACACGCTGGAGGGACTATGTCTCCCGGCTGGCCTGGGAACGCCTCGGGATTCTCCCGGAAGAGCTAGAAGAAGTGGCCGGGGAGAGGGAAGTCTGGGCATCTCTGCTCAAGCTGCTGCCCCCGCGACCCACCTCGGATAAGCGGAAGAGAATGGATGGATGGATGGATGAAGTAGGGCAGGGCCTACAACTGAAAACACAATGGCAAACAAAAAGCGATAAGGGTCTTTTTAGAATGCACTGAAACTGAACCATTTGAGCAATAGTGATGACGATGTGAATTGGTCACCAGATATTGACATGAGAAGTGAAACTGATGCATGATATGGTACGGCACAACCAAGCCGCCATGAAATGCCTGGTGAATTCATTTGCATGAAGCTTCAGTGTGGTGTGACAGTAGCTGCATGACAAAAAAGCAAATTAATTGTGATTGAGTGAAAGGACAAGCAAGATGTTAGCCCCCTAAGCACTGTTCACAATGCGGCAACGGTGAATGTTCATGTCAGGGGAAGCGTGGAAGTCACTAAGCCTTACACTGTGGTAGCCTACAATAACAGTTTGCCTTCAAAGTTCAGGCTGGTAGCTGTGGTGCACCTTCCTACACAGATACACACGAAGAGACACTGGAGATGCATTTTTAAAAATGTATGTTTGAAACACACATTAAATGGGATCTTTGAGAAAACCGACAGTCATCGCAGGCCATATGTAGAGTGTTTTATATATTAATGAAGCCTTAAAAAGGTCCAAGACCCATGGGATTTTGAGTTTGACATAGCTGTACTAGAGCTTTTCAGTTTATGTTTTTTAATAAATTTACAAACCTTTTTAAAAACATTTTTCCCTTTTACATTATGGGATATTTATTGTAGATTATTTAAATCCTCAAAGCGAAAGGGTCTGAATACTTTCTGAATACACTATTGTAACAGTTGAGGCTGTTATCGACCTCTCGAACCCTCAGGTAGTACGCCAAACACCAGGTAAAAGTCCAAGACTTTTTATTTTTATAATAATAATGTGCACAAAGCACCCTCCACTCCACACTATACATACAATACTCAATAATCAATAATAAAGCACAAATAAACACTCCTCCTCTCCCAGACACTTCGCCACCCTTCCTCCCAGCTCAGCTCAGCGTCTGGGCTTTCCCAGAGTCCTTTTATACTCCCTGACCCGGAGGTGTTTCTGTTCCATTACCCACAAGTCCTTATTCCTTCCAGGTCAGGGTATACAGTCCTTATCTTCAACCCGGGAGCACGTCGCTTCTTCCTGTCATGGGATTATGGTGCACTTCCAGGTTATAGGGCATGTAAGAGTCCACGAGCCTCCCTACAGCGACTCCCGGTGGTCCCCAAGGTATCCAGCAGGGCCGTGCATAAAAACTACATAGTCCATGAGGCCCTGCTGGAATTCGGGGCCCGTCCATGCTGTTGGGAGAGCTCCTCCTGGCAGCCTGGGGGTGAGGGCCGGAAACTCTCGCTGGCCATCCATCACACTATATATACACTATGTACTCTCTGCAGTATATAGACGATTGCAGGGCCCATTGCTAATGTCATCTGATTGGTTGTTTCAATTCATTTTTCTAAAAGGCATCTTCAAGTCAGCATAGGAAGCATTAAATTACACAGACGTCTGACCCTCACTCTGTCCAGGGGCTTGTGATGATATGCAGTTTCACAAACTGTGTTATTTGCTCACAGCCTTCTAGTGTGTTGTATTTGTATTCCTGTTGTGATGGACAGCGTGGATAGGTGGGTGTCCCGGCCAGGAAAGGGCAAGTTTCCTTACCTGGACAGGAGGCCAGCCCTTCAATGGCAGAAGAATCAGGGTAAAGTTCATCCTGCCTCAGCCAAAAGCCAGGCAGAAGATGTCTGTGTGGCAATAGATACACTGGTATCCCAGCAGGATTAGACCAAGGAGTCCAGTGTAGTGGAAGGTCGGGGAGGAGGACAATCTAGCAGGATTACATGCCTCTCCCCAACACACTAGGTGGCAGCATCCCTGGGTGATGCTGCCTATACAGACACCCACAAGGGATTCTGGGAACTGTTATCCTGTAAGGCAGTCTTGTTTGGTTCCATGGGTGCTGCCAGAGGGTGCTACTACCTCCTACTTTACAGGACTTCCAAATGACCGGCCTAGCACCAGAAGCACTCCAGGTCCAACATAAAAGAAGCCACTCAACCTCATCCAGATGAGTTTTAGTCAGTTATGGTGGGCAGACAAAGCTCGCCTGGGAGGTGTGGAGGAGAACAAAGAGAGAGAACAAAAATTGTGTCTTATTTATGCCACTGTGGAATCCTTTTGTGAAAATAAACTTTTGATTTGAACCTGGGACTTGTGTCTGTGCAGTTGTGTCCGGGGTTTGAGGTGCTGCAACGCCCCCTACTCGTCACACTGTTTATTATTTCTAATTCTAATTCAGAGCTTTGTGTTTTCTATATATTTATCTTTTATTTGTTAGTTAATGGTTTTTCTATTTTGTATATTTTGTACATTGTGAATTAATGTGAAACACTTTGAGGTTGGGAAAGATGTTTATAAGTGTGATGTATTAATATTTTGTATGTATGTATTAACATTTTTGGTAAGGTAGTCCTAATCACAAATCATGGCAGTGGGGAGTGATGACATGATGCAGGTTTGTTGGCACAAGTGAGTAAAAACGTCACTGTACTCTGTATGGGTGACAAAAATAACCCAGAAAATGATACATATGTAAACAAACATATATATATATATATATATATATATATATATATATATATATATATATATATATATAAATTTACATATTTATAAACTATGTGAGTGATTATGTGGAGAGCAATTTGAAGAAACACAGGTGAAAGACTTATGTGAGAAACTGTGTACACCTTGTATGTCCAGGTCATTTTCAGATAAAAAGCTGATGACCCAGAGGGAGAGCTGTGACCCCAGACAAGCCTCACCTTCCACTTCACCCCTACTGCCTAATACAGAATAAAAGCTCTTGGAACTCTCAGCATGTTGTCAGTACAGTTTGGACCAACAAAGAAGACCCCTGATAGCAACACTCGTGTTGTGTGGACACACTTTCTATGAACCTCTCCTCGCCCAGGAACAAACAAGTGGGACCTTTCCTGCTCGAATGCTTTGACTTTTTCCTTTTTCTATACAGCATTCATAAATCTTTCTATATAATGTATGATGTGTCTCAGTTTATGTTCAATGTTATGTTTTATTTATATGCTGCATTTCGTTTTTTTTTTGTACTATATTTGTCTTATGTCCTTTTGCATGCTGGGATACGCTCCAGCTTCCCCGTGACCCTGCTCTGGATAAGCAGCTTTGGAAGATGGAGAGATGGATGGAGTCTTGTAATTATTGTACAATCCACTGGGCTCATTTATGAAAGTGCGTTCCAATTGAATTGAATACAGATAAATACTTTATAACAAGACAGACATTAATAATTGCTGTCCTAGTGGAAGCTTAATTCATTTTATGCACTTGTCTTGTATATGTTTATGTGGGACCCAAGTTCAACACTGGAAAGTACCTCAGCTCAGGCAAAGCTCTAGTTTAGGACAGCAAAAGGCATTCTGCTTTCTTATCTGTTTATTATCACTCAATTTAATCCCAAGAAACTTAAAAACCTAGCAACATTTACACAATCGAAAAGCAGAAGCCTAACAGAGTTGTTCAGGGACAGACAGTGAGTCAGAGGTGCAAATCAGAGCAGTCATCTTGTCATCTACTCCTTAACCACTACAGTACACTGCCAGCTCTATTACAATATGAAATAAGTCCAGGAAAGTGACCAAGCATTGCTAAGAGAGTAACCAGTAAGCTTCAATCATTTTCAGATTTTACATATTGTAATTGCTTATAGGACATAAATCCTCAGGAGAAACCTTTGCTAATCTTGCATTTTAAAAGGGTTCTGCTATGTAAAAGTGGGGTAGTGCATCAGATGAGACTATTATTTGAAAAGAACACAGAATAAATGACCTCAAGCTTTTATAAGCATATGCGAAGAAGCTGAATCAATGCCTTTTAGTTAATAGTGATTGAAGAATTCAGCCCCCCACCCCACTTCCAAAAATGAAACACACTGCTTTTTTTTCCACTTATAGAAAAATACATGCAAAATTTTTGAAAGAGACATGACCAATGCGGCAAAGGTGCCACTTTGAATTATGGAATGTCAGAGTTGCAAGCAATGACAGAATTTCTGTGTGTCACGTCTGTATTACCACAATAAATTAGTCAATTAGTTGCTGGGACATTTATGCGCATATGTATTTTTTTCTTTTTGACAGATGCACAGCATGGCCAGGGAGATGCCAGAACACCCTTCCCTGTGAAGCAATCATCATTTTCTATCGCGTTTCTGCACAATTTAGCTACTGCATATAAAACCCTTAGTAATCTTGAAATAAGTGAATTTAAATCAGCTTCTAACAGACTCATAATGAAATTGTCAACATTTTCTTCATTTTCTCTTTTCTTGACAAATGATACAAACATATCACCTTTTCTGTTAATGGAAAACCTAACTGGAATACATCAAAATGCTATTAGGATTTTCATTTTCTAGTATGATTTAATGCAGGAGAGTCCATGCAATCTTCATCTCTGAAGCACTGTAAAATATTCCTGATCTCTGACAGAATGACTAGCAATGCACTCTTTTTTATATGAAATCTTGAGTTCTCTCCCCTTTTGTTTCTTTAACGCATGCCTTTCAAAGGGACAATCTCTACTTTAATAAAAACCCAAGCTGCACACTGCATTAAAATGCTCCTTTGAGAGAAATGGAACTCCATAACATGCTAAAAAGCAGCACTCTTAAAAATTCAGTGCTTTGCAAAACAAAATAGGCTTCTGGTGTTGAAAACAAATGCACACGGCATACTCTGTATAATAAAAGCCCTTTTATTGAAGTCCTGATTTATTCCTATCATGCGTAGCATTTGTAACAATACCATTTTAGAAGTAATACCATCATTTATTAATAATAAAATTAATCACAAAAGGTGATTGCTCAAAACACAAGGCAAAATAGGCAAACCAGCTAAATAATGCAGACACCATTTACTGTGATTGTAAAAATTAGAATTATTTTTTAAAGGAGTTACCTAAATAAAACATTTTTAAAAATCTGAATGAATGATTTGCAAACTGTAGATTTCTCCAAGAGGGTTGGTTTTGGCAAAGAGTTACTTTTTATGGCAGGTTGTTACTGTAATAGAGTTGTTAGTTTATGTTACCTGTTATATTCATGCCCTGCTGCTAGAGGCTTTATGCCTTGTGTCATGAAAAGGACAACAAATACCATCATTCACAGATATTTGTATTGAAATTGTGATTAAAGAGGCTAAAAAAACAAATACATCACCAGGGCCAGTTCTCAAAGGGAGTACTAATGATACAACTCACATCTTAAAGTCTATTTTTGACGAACACTATGTACTAAAGGAGATGTGTCATGGTAGTGCAGTAACTGGTACTTTTACTTTACAGATCTTGGGGTAAATTTGGAATCCTGGCTTGGTCCCTGTTTACATAGAGCAGAAGTCTCTAAACCTTTTCTAAATTAGTGATCAGTTTTTGCTGCTAATTAACTTTTTTCCCTTCATTTAAATGGACTATTTTAAGATTCAGTCCTCTGAATTGCTTCTTTTTTTTCTTTAAATAGCACCCAAACAGAAATGAGATGTGACGTAAGTCAACAGATGACCAGCTAAGTCAGAGTGTAAACCTCCAACCAGTTTTTTTAACTAGAAGCCAAATCTTGTTGCTAATTAAACCCGTGTAAAAGACAGGGGGTGCCTGTGATGGTGTGGGTTGGCCCCTGGCTCCCTTTTCTATAACGGGAGCCTCTTGAACCCGAGACTGTCAATAACATAACCAGATGAGCATGGCAGATGAGGATAAACCACACTTGAAACAAGGGGATGGTGCAAAAGTGTTCAGTGCTTTTATTAAAAACAACCCAAAACAAGTGTTCAAAAGTGCAGTTCAATAAATAAATAATCCAATAAAAACAGGTGCCAAACATGGAGGTTAAAATGAAAAGAAATCTTCTTTAAAGCAAGGTTAAAATCCACTGGCAGGAACAGTCCTTTCTAAAAGCCCGGTGCCTTCTTCTTTTAACACTGGAAGCTCCTCTGTTTATCCCGTATGGGCCTTGCAGCAGAGGAGTCGCCGTATCGACAGGTGCAGCTGACCTTCAACATGTCCGGTTGCCTTCTGTCACATGACTACGGACAGGAACCCTCGCTGGACCGAGACTTGGGTACCCAACAGCCATGGTGCTCACATTAGGGCTCTCCTCACAAGCCTCCTTGACCCCTGCTGCCTTCCTGGCCGCACAAACTCCTGGTCACTCCAGCGCCTTGTAACAGCTCAGCTGGAGCGACCACTTTCGACTGCCCTCCCCAAGTGTTGGCCACACACTCCTTCCCAGCGGCTCTCCTCCCAGCTGCCCACCTTCTCTTCCATGAGCCTGCTCTGTTTCCCTCACTTGCTCGTGCCCGCACTGGTTCTTTTCACCTCCTGCCTTTTTCACTGAGTAAGCTCCGTTCTTTCTTTTCTTTTCCATCCTTCCCCCCACCTCCTCACACTCATGCTTCCCCTTTTGAAAATGGGGACGTGGCACAGCTGTATTGATTAGAAGCTCCCAGTGCCAATTAGTGTCACAGATGATCCTACACCTGTGCACTTAGTGTAGGGCCGTCCACTTCTGAATCGCTCCCAGGAACTGCTCTTGCCACGCTACCACGCCCTCTCCTACGAGTGCAGCCATTATTTATTTAAAAAGATGCCAGTCAGCTACGGACCTCACTTTACCACAGTGCCATTGAGCCCCAAAACCCCAGACACACCACACCAACCAGTCCCAGGTGCAAAATAAACGGTTTTATTTTCACAAAATACCTCACAATCAATGGTCACTTCACAATCCACAATCCTCCAGGTGAACTTCACCTTCTGTCTCCTGACTGACTCCCCAGAGGAGGCCAGGCACCTCTCTTTTATGTCAGACCAAGAGTACTTCTGGTACCAGGGAATAGCCCAACAGAAGCACTTTTGGGCCAGAGGGAAGTCTCCTGAAGCAGGGAGTCCCTGTTCCTGCGGCACCCACTGGTGGTAGCCAAGGACCCCAACAGGGTTCTCCCTCAGGACTACAAATCTCATAAATCCCTGTGGGTGTCCTTACTGGGTACACACCAGCGGTGCACTACTATCTGTCATACTGGGGGTGAAACTGCCCTGAATACACCAAGTCCCCCACTTCTCTATTAAGTTACAGTATCTCTTTGTGAACATCCTAGCTGGGTTATGCCTCCTTCCATACTGTCCTTCCATTGTGGTGTCCTGGCTGGGAAAGAGTCCAGCACAGCACTGATACCCGTCATTAATTCCATGGCTTGTTGCTGCTCTCATTCTGCCATAGCAGACATGTCCAAAAAGGTAAATGAATCAATATGTGCTGATTTTTCTGCTGATTTCCTTTTTTCAAAGAACGTCGTCAAAATGTTTTGTTGACCGGAGCAGATAAACATTACTGAGACCTTCCTTATTCTCCATTATTGTGTTGTCATGTGTTGGCTTGTTTTGTATCACATTATTGTTTGGTTGCTAAGTAGGATTAAAGAAAGGAGCTTGTGTCTTAAAAAGTAAGTCAATTAAAATTAAGGCAAAAACTGGCCACTAATTAAGAAAAGGGTTAGAATGAAAACCTGCAGTCACAGTAGCCCCCCTGGACCGACGTGGGAGACCCCTGCTGTAGAGCTTCCACCTTCTCCTTCTTTTTGAGTTTTCTTTTTCTCCTAGTAGTCTGGTTTCCTGCCAATTTCCAAAGACTTATGGGGTAGGCTGATGAGTGTTTCAAAATTGGAATTACATGATCAAGTGCCTTGTGGTGGACTAGCATCCCATCCAATGTTGATTCCTGCATTGAGCACAATGCTCCAGGGACAGGCTTTGGAAACTTGTCATCTTCTAGTGGTGTTAAGCCAGAAGGAATTAACCAGGCTCAACTGCTGATGAAAACTTATTTTGTAATTTGAGAGATGAAAATCTATTATGGGAACAGTTGTGGAAACGGCAAGAGTTCAAAATACCAAAAGTCAAATGAGAGTACCTAACAATAAAGTGTTATAATGAGCTACTGTATTTTCTTACATTTTGTTTTCTACCATTTCTGTGGTTGCTGGATACATATTATACATTATGGATTATGGGTTTAGGAATACAACATTTCACATCTGTTTTTCATATTACAATATAGCAATAGTTAAAAAATACATTTTTGTTAACCCCTTTTCGTGACGCCATTTTGTTTATTTATACAGCACTGCCATTTTGTTACAATTGCATCAGCCGTTGCCATGGTGATCTGTCCCAGGACTCCCCGGGAGTTTGCAACATGTGACATCATCCGGAGTGTCAGAAAAGAAGTCAGCTCATGTATTTCCAATTTTATGTAATATTAGGATTCACGTTGAAATTTCTCTAAATTGAATCTCTGGTTATGAACAGAATACTTTTCCGGCTTTAGGCTTTGATTTTTGATGACTTCTTGGCTATCATTTCGGTTTTGACTTCTTTCTGTTTCTCACCACGTCCTGCCTCCGCATCTCATTCACAAAAGTAGAATCAAAGTGCTGTCTCACCTTAAGTCAGTACAAAATATCGGATTACAAAATGTGGGATCCCAAGATGAAACAGATAATTGCTAAAATAGAATTACAAAGACTGAATGAACTAGCTTTGGGACATTATGGTAACCTGTTATAATAACCCCTGGTAAAGGAAATTAAAATGCTGAAAGAAACTCTGGATTTTGGGGTAAAAAATTCACCTCTCTATTATTATTATTATTATTATTACTTGTAACAATAAATAATCTCAGTATGTCAGCTTACTCACTATTTTGACAACTGATTGGTTACCATTTCGGTTTTGACTTGTTTCTGGTTCTCATCACATCTTCTCTCCCAATACAATACACTAAAGAAAAAAAGTCAGTCCAGAAAGTAAAACATAAATCCAAAATCAAAGTCAAAATAATGATCACATTTCCTTAACTTTAATCTACAGTCCCTTCCTTAAATAATTAATGATGAATTTTGTAAAACACAATTAAAACAAGACTGGAAACACAATGTGCATTGTCATGCTAAGCGTCACAACTGTAGCACACACGGTGCACGCCATTTCCAGAAACAATACAGCCACTCCATACCAAATCAGATGTGGTAGCAAACAGAAATGGTTTATTTCTTGTGTAGACCAAAATCACATAAGAAAGCCTCAATGGGCTTTAACAGGCCCTGTTTTTTTGACAGCCTTGACTCCCGAAGAAGACAAGAAAAAAATTCATAAAAGAAACCCTTGTAGGGAAAAAGAAAAATGGATGAAATCTTGGGAAAGACAACTCAGAGAGAGACTCCCTACCAGGTAGTTTGGGCATGCAATGGGTGTCAAAAACGGGGTAAATTGTGGGCAGTACATAAAACAGAACACAAGTAACCCTCTTCACAGAGCCAATCTATCATGGCCACCTCAGAAATACAATACAACAGTACAAACTACTTGGTTCTTGATCAGTGCTCTTCAACAAGTGCAGGCACAGAGCACCGCGACAACTCTCAAGGCAAGATGAAATATGAATTATATCACTCACTAAATTCAGAAGTATAATATATGAGAATACAGATTTGTTCATATTCCTCAAAAACAAAGTAGAAAGTAATTACATAAATGAAAAACAACAACATCTGTCCATCAGCTGATAGTAGAACCACAGCCAGATTATAGAAAAGGAGTCAGACAAGCCGGACACAGTCGCCAGCAAGCCACCTCCACCCTATTGGCCATTCTAGAGCTAAGTCAGCGCTGGGCTTGCCAATCAGGTGAAAGGACCGTCGATTCCACTGCTCCTTTACCTGAGATGATTCTTCCATGGCAAACGGGCAGTGGCACTAAGTGGCAGCATGTAACATTAATAATAAAATAATAAATAATTAAGTCAACTAAAACATTGAAAGTGTCCTTAACAAACGGAATAGATATGTTTAGAAAGTTATTGGGTGATGAATATGATTTTGCATTTGAATAAATTTGCCTTGTGATGGACTGAATTCCCACCTGGGGTCGGTTCCTTCCTTCCATACAATGCGTAAGCTCTGAGGTATTGAGATCTTGGAAGAGTTTGTAAAGTGAAAAAATGGAAAGATAAATATTACGAGAACTTCTAAAATTTAATAGAAAAAAATATGGCAAAAAGCTACTAGACTTATTGTAGTTCTGTAACTCACGAATTAGGACGTAATGCAAGAAGATGAGAATCTTTCTACACTGACACAGAGGTGAGGAGACCAATATGAATAAGATCTTCAGTGAGGTCACAGAGACCCGACAGAAGCTGAAAATTTCACACAAATACTAAAAAACTATATTCATACAAACAAAAAATGAAAAGATGAAGTCATTTTAATGGCAGTGAGGTTAAAAGCAACACCTTCAAATTGCATCTAATTCACCATTTTCATGCAAATCAGGTAAAAAAAAAAAGAGTTTCCAAATGGTAAATGGAACGTTCTCATCAAAACGTTTCTTTTTAGTGTCATGACAACACAAGCAGATTCTGTTAGGAAATTATGAAGTTCAGTGTGTCAGTTCCACACAACATGATTCTTATTCAAGAAAGGAAACCAGCATAGTTAGTTGGGCTGAATGATTCATTACTGAAAAACACGTGTTGTGTATCTCAAAGGTATAATATCGGCAATACATTAAAATGGCAAACAAGTCAAATTTTTGCCACTGTTTATCCTTATATAAAAATATTTTTTCATCTTTATATTCACAATGACAGGTGTGGTGAGAGTTTTCATGTAAGCGACCATTCATATAAGGGATGCATTGGTACAGAGGTGAAGCAATCTGTGGTAGGAAACCTTGAATAATCCAGAAATAAATTGTGTATCTTTAGCTATATAGCAGAGATGAGTCATATAGCTGAAATGGTGCATAAATATGCTTAATCAAGTTATTAAAACCAAATTCAAATTACTGAGTATCTACAATTACCAAGATCCCTCCTTCAATTATCCGGATATTATAGAGCTACGCCTAACAGCATTTAGACAAGACGTTAATCCCCTATAAACCATAAAGAATGCAAAAGAGCATTTCAGGATATATTCTATGAAACCAGTTATGTCTGACATCTGACAGGCCAGACTAACAGGTAGCCAGCAGGGTAATAATGATGCAACCAAACATGATCAATAATCAAAATAATTCTAATTAAAGCTGTCCATTTCATTCTTCTTGCTTAGAATTCTATTTACATTCTAATTAAAAAGCATGGAGATTTGAGCTGCTAAAATGTTATGTGTTGTTAGGCACGCAGTGTGAGGCGAAATGTTATGGTCACCATCTAATTTAGTCTACTTAGTTGTAAATGCCATTAAACTTTGTTGAATACATAAAAGGATGGGTTTGTGAAAGACTGAGATGCTCAGGACTTCATTCTTTACTTGGATTCTGGTTAAACTTCTGGGGTTCTCAACGGTTTCAAATTTAGCAGTCTCCCACCATCTGAACATAAACCTTTAGTGAATCTGATCTTGACTACGTCTGAACTTCCCTGTGTAATGCCCCATTACAATGAGGCCCCATTAAAATATCCTGATGGTCGACACATGCAGGGGCTACAGGCTGTAAATGTTCTTCTGTCTCTTCAAGTACACCTCTTCCTATTCTATTCTGTCGTCTTCTATCGTCACTGTATTCAGTTTTATATTGTTAGAATTCTGAAAACCGGGTGCCATTATGAACAATACTGAATTATTTAGCAAATGTGTGTTAAGAAACACTATGGGGGCTTCTTTGTACCAACAGCAATACACCTGCATAATGCCTCACTGGGAAGTTTTCTTTCTTTTTAATTTTCTTGTTTTATAGTCTGATGTGTATTCAGACTAAAGCATGTGTATAAGTGCTTTATCTATTAATTTATTTAAAGAGCTTATGTAAAAAGGCAAATTTGTCCATGGAGTCAAATAAAGTTCTATCTTTCTATCTATCTGTTGATTTATCTATTGTAAGTGCCCCAGAAGAACACAGAGAAACTATCCTCCTTCCTGCCCAGGAGTCCAGAACAGACGGACAGACATGTTGGCCTGGTGGATAAGGAAACGACTTTGTGCCCAGCTGGAATAATGTAATGGCTGGACCAGAGGAAGATGGAAGCAGTTCTATTTCCCCATACAGCAGGTGGCAGTGGTCCTCTTGGGGCAGTCCAGTTTGGATACCCGCACGGGTACTTGCGAATTGGAGTCCAGAAGTGCAACACTGTCAGGGTTCCTGGGTGCCGATAGAGGGTGCTGTCGAGGGAGGATTTCTCTGCTTTCCGTTTCACCCACATTTGCTTCCAAAAGGAAACACTGTGGCAATGGAAGCTTTTCCAGGTCTGGCTTGAAAAGGAGCCCACTTCCTCCATCAGGGGGTCAGAGTTGAGGGGGAGCAGGCAACATTCAACTGGAGGATGGAAAGAAGAAGAATTTCATTAATTTGTATTGTGGCTGATCTCTGAGCAGGTGATTTGACTGAATAAATATTTTTATTTAAGTTCAGAATTGTGTTGAGTATTAGTGGACAGTTTAACATCTGTGGCAGAGCGAAGGGCGCTCAGCAGGCTCCTATCAATTATGGAGAATCCACTGCATCCACTTAATAGTATCATCTCCAGACAGAAGAGCAGCTTCAGCGACAGATTGCTGTCACTGTCCTGCTCAACTGACAGACTGAGAAGATCGTTCCTCCCCCAAACTATGCAACTGTTTAATTCCATCCGGGGGGGTAAACGTTAACATTTAACATTATACATAGTTATTGTCTGTTTTTCACCTACATTATTATCATTCTTTAATATTATTTATTGTATCAGTATGCTGCTGCTGAAGAATGTGAATTTCCCATTGGGATTAATAAAGTATCTATCTATCTATCTATCTATCTATCTATCTATCTATCTATCTAGGAAGGAAATATAATATTTCATCACTGTTATGTTCAACGATTGTAGAAGTGGAAGCTCATTTATGCAAATGATTTAGAAAAACAGATTTTCACCCACATTTAAAGGAAGCTAGCTACCAGTGACCAGGCTCCAATGACAGAAGAACTTGCATAAAGGTACAGAAAAAGCAAATTAATGAGGAAATTGGGCTACTTTTCAACAAACGTGTTTTAAAATGGAATCATTTTCTGACATTTTCTGAAAGCACATGTAATCTCAAAACATGAATGAATATGCTGGAACATTGTTCCTTGCAGGGGTGTAGCTGAGAACTTTGTGCTGTACATATAAGCAGTCTCTGTGCACCCTTTCCTCTTGAAAACAAAGTTTTCATTCCTGGGTGCCCACCCATAAATGGGCCCTGAGTAATCATTATCCTTTTTCCTTCCACTATGAAACCCATGCCCCTTGGTAAGTTTAAATACTTTGATTCACATTACAGTTAGTTCCTCATTGGTTGAAATTGAAAGCTTGTTGGGAAGACATACTAACGCCAACTTCAATCAATAAAGCACATTTTAGAGAAGATTGACAGCACACCACAATTGTGACCCCGTGTAGCTGTTAGTGATGGGCAAGAACAACTTTTAATCTTATATTTTTGATGGAAAATGAAAATGGAAAATCTCTCCCCTTCATTCATTGGTTAAGAGTCCTGTATTTAATTCAAAGCATGACCCTGTGTGAAGTGGCTTCCTGTTTGTGAACTACTTTTATTATCCAGACAAATTGCAATATTATGTCTTTACTGTTATTTTATTTAAATTTAAACATTGTAAAGTCTACAAAACCCAAAGCTTGGATGCACACAGCCATAATTTGAATTGATAAAGTCCAGAAGACAGACATTCACATTAGTATATGTGTCAATTACAAAATAAAAAACATTAAAATTCAGTTAAAAGAAAGTGAGATAAGGTTGGCTTTCAGGTTATTTTCAGTTTCAAATACAGGCTTCCCCAATTTTGCAAAGCTAATTCATTCCTGAAAAGTTTATCACAAAGCAAATTTTTGTCACAAGGGCACATCATTTTTACAGACATAAGTGGAGAAAATGTTGTAAAATTTCACAGATTCAAAAATGCCCAATTGCTTTGTGTCCTCCCCCACCATAAGCTATCATCTATAGGGAGGAGCGAAAGCTTTAGATTTGTCAAAAATTTTGATCCCCAGTTTTTGACAGATCAAAACATTTTAGAGTCTCCTGATACAGAAAAAAGTGATATCTTGATGATGGGTATGTGTGTGTCTTTGTGTCACAGTTTCCTGAGGACGGTCTAGAGCTAAAATAGCTGGATGGAAAAATACCAAACTCGAAACTTAAGCAAGAGAAAGAGGCACTTTATTGGAACCCTCAAATACCATAATTCTGCAATTAATTATTAATTCTACTCATCGATTGCTATCGTAATGACCTATTTTATAATCAGAAAGGTCAGAGTGGTAAATAAATAATGAAATGTAATGGAAAGGTTCGGGTAACTTGGTTCCTATGGCACAAAGCCTATTGACGCTCACGTCTACATTTTTTTTTCTTAAATAACACCAGAACACATGAAAATTAAGCAGAATTAGCTTAATTAACATTAGCCATAAAAACAAATCCTGATAATCCTAATCCCTTTATTGAACACCTATGCTACTTCAATTTTCTAATTCTGAGGAATAGTCTTTCAACCTTTCTTGGCCTTTCCCTACACATTCGTGATCTTTTCTGGAGCCACAATGCTCAAGATAGTGCTTAAGATAATGTCGTAAGACAATGAAACCTTGACTGAACCATAGCAGAGTCATTCTCACTGTGTCAGCTGTGTAACAGTGATTATATGTCACCAACATCCAGCCCTACCTCATACATTCCACCACAGCACAAACATCTGTTCTGCAAGCTGCACTTGGAATGACTGCGATGATCATCAGGTGTTAGCGCCAGCAGGATGCATTTGAAAACTGTCCCAGACTCATGGTCTTTGTAGCTGCAAAAATCTATCTATCTGTTATATGGTACATATTTATCTATCTATCTGTTATACTGTGTATTTCTTTTCATATCAGGGCGGAGTGGTGGCTCTGAGGCTAAGGATCTGCGCGGGTATCCAGAAGGTTGCCAGTTCGAATCCCCGTCAATGCCAAAAAGAAATCCTACTCTGCTGGGCTCTTGAGCAAGGCCCTTAACTTGTAATTGCTCCAGAGGTGCTGTACAATGGCTGACCCTGCGCTCTGACCCCAAGGGGTATGGGAAAACTAACAAATTCCTAATACAAGAAATTGTATAAGGAGAAATGAAGAACAACCAAAAAAATTATCTATCTAAAAAAGCTAACTTTCACCCTTGGGACAAAGAAGGTACTATCTATGTATGTATCTGAAAGACTTTCTTCACATAGCTGAATTTTTGTAAAGCAGATCTTTGGAATTCAGGGAAGTCCTGTATACTAATGTATCATTCTTATTTTGTGTTAGGCAAATTCATTTTTGGGACTAACAGAAGACAAAGCTCATTCCAGGAGAAATGGCCACAAAGCAAAAAGCAACACAGGGTAGAGGTCCAATCCAGCTTTAGGCACACTCAGTAACACACACACACAAATTCACCAGGCCAATCAGTCTAACTTGAAGATCTGTGTAATGGGGAAGTGTGTGGACTAAAGTGTGGACCGAGTATGTGGACAAAAGTGGTAGCAGGAAGACTAAAGAAACTCCACATTGACAGGGCTGGATTCAACCACTGCACTGCTGTTTCCTCCTTATCTTATAACCCTATGATCTAAAATACATTTCTTATATATCACTCTGTGGGAATTTATATAAGAAATGAAAATTGGATTATAAAATGACATTGTCATTCATGCTTAGCACTTACATACAGTAGTTAATATACCTCCAGTGTACAGTCTCCCATTGTTTGTGTGATTTTTTTGGTTGCTTTCCATACTTTAAATTTTCCTCCTAAATTATAAAAGTGGGCTCATTAGGTTGATTGTTGATTTTGAATTGGCCTTGCAATGCGCACATAACGTGAAGGTGCTAAAGGGTGAAGTCTTTGTTTCTGACTTGCATCCACTGGGAGAGTTTTTTGTCTGCTTGTAGCCCTGAAACTGGAATATTTTGTTGCAGTAAATGGCTGCATGGATGGATGAATTTTCATTCAGCAATTAAGAAAATATTTTGAAGTGTAAAACATATTAATAAAGTGAAGATAAAATGAATCAGAAATTAAAAAATAGTATCCGGAGCTCTGTCAGGATTATTGTCTCTGTCATTTATCTATGAGCATAGGTAAGGTGTGTTATCTTAAAGAATGGGATTACAATTAATTAAAGTGAATAAATAATGAGCAGAAAGTGGGTCAAGTAAATCCCTTACAAACATTATTTATTGGAGGTTAGGCTCTTACTAACTTCTCTTGCCATTTAATCCGTCTCTCAACATTCATTTCATTTTGTCCTTGGAGGATATCAGATTGCAGGAAAGCTTACATGGTGTTTAATATAAAAGTATAAAATGATAGAGAATGGTGGAATAAAAACAAATCATGTTTTTAATTTAATTTAGAAAGATTTGCATTTGTCTGTCTAGATGAAAGCTTGTGAAAAATGGCTTTAGAAATACAGGAAATCAAACAAATGTCTTAATAACATAGTTGATCTGGATTTTTTATACTACTGTTTTTCTCTTGTAGTGAAGAAAATCACAAAGAGTTTTGCAAAACAACCAACACTACATTTTAAGTAAAATCAGCAAATGATACTTAAAAGTACAGTAAGTGGGCACAAAGTGGACAATCATGAAATACACCAAAATATGGAAAACATTCATTTAAAGTAGGTCTGCACCAGAGATCTTCTTTATGTTCTGACCTCTTTGATCATGTTATGGATGTGTTGACTTATGGGATAAAAGACTAATCCCCCTGATGCAGGCTTTTTACTGATGACATTGAGTTGTATAGACCAGAAAAAGAGAGGGGAGAATGGAAAAGGGCTTTGGAAGATACAGGGTTGACGATAAACCAGAGGGTTGAATATATGAGGTTCAGTGGTGCTCAGGATTCAGAAGTTAGCCTGCAGTGAGAGCTACTGAAAAGAGTGGGTAAGTTTAAATATCTAGGATCAGTGGTAGCCCAAGATAGAAAACTAGATGTAGACATAAACCAGAGAATGCAGTGTGGATGGAACAATTGTGTGATCAAAGAATTAAGGCGAATGCTATAGGTTAGGTTTTTAAGGCCAGAAATGTTGAATGGAGCTGAGACGTGGGCAGTAAAGGGAATGCAGGAGAAGAAGTTCGATGTGGTAGAAATGAGAATGCTGAGATGGATGTGTGGAGTTACAAAAAAGGACAGAAAAAGTAATGAGACAATCAGATGTACAACCAAAGATCGGAGAGAGATCTAAGGAAGTACAGGAATCAAGTTGAAGTGGTATGGACATGTGATGAGGAGAGACAATGGAAACGTAGGCAAAAGACTGATGGGAACAGAAGTAAAGGGGAAGAGAAAGCCAAAGCAGAGGTGGATGGATAAAGTAAAAGAAGATCTGAAGGAAAAAGGTCTGACTAGGGAGGAGATGCAGGACTGAGCCATATGGAGAAAGTTGATCATGTGCACCAACCCCACATAGTGGGAAAAGATGAAGAGGATGAAGAAAAAGAAGTATAAAAGTGACATTTCACTTATGAAAATCAATGTTTGAAACACTCCGTAAAGAGATATTCCACCCCAAAATTATATTTTTTATGTTACTTACCCAAAGTGTTTTTTCATTATCACTAAACATTTTTAATCTGATATTTTCCGGAACAGTAAAGAAACAATATTTGATATAATACAACCTAATGGTGACCAAAGTGAAGAACGTCCATGGAAAAAAAGAAAAGATTGAGGTGCCTTGTGTCGCATAATTCACGTCAGCCCAATCATCCAGTCGTTTGCCCACAACATGAAAACTGCATGCTGATTTTTTTTCTAAAATATTGTTACATAAATGCTTCCAAAAAATCAGTACAAATTGTAAACAATAAATGCAAATCACATGAGATTGCGAGGACTCTTGACCAATCAATTAGAGGAAAGGTGGATCTTCATTTCATCAATTCATCCACTTTATGGTGCACTTTGATTTTTCTGTTAATATTTATTAAACAATATTAAACACACATTTTGCGTGTTACATTCAAAGAACTGGATAGCTGGTATGTAGATCATGTGACATGAGAAACATGAGATTTTTTTTTCCCTGTGGACATTTTTCATATTATTTGCTGGAGTACAGCATTGATCTCCATTGGCCTGATTTATATCATAAACTTTTTTATATCTTCACTCTTCATGAAAACATAGCATTTAAATTTTTTCTCAGCCATCTCTACAGAACACACGGGGTAAGTAACATTTAAAAAAATTAATATCATTTTTGGGTGGAGTATTCCTTTAAGATTTTCTTTCAATTTGCCTTTCAAAAGATTTGTGCAAAGATGTCCTTTGAAAATAGTCCTGACCAGTGACATCAACTTAAGAGACTGGCAGTGCCCATAGCATTGAAAAGAGTGGCAGTCAAAATGTCTGATGCATACGAGAGGTCACACACGTGCGCATGGGCGACAGTTTACAGGCTCGAATAGTGTGATTCATCAGCCAGACCGGGGTTCGGCACTCTCACAACAACAACGTTTATTTATATAGCACATTTTCATACAAATGATCTAGCTCAAAGTGCTTCACAGGATGAAGAAAGAGAAAAAAGACAAAATATATTAAAAAATAAAATTAAGCAATATTCATTAACACAGAATAAAAGTAAGGTCTGATGGCGAGGGAGGACAGAAAAAACAAAAAACAACTCCAGACGGCTGGAGAAAAAAAATAAAATCTGCAGGGGTTCCAAGGCCACGAGACCACCCGGCCCCCTCTAGGCATTCTAACCTAACATAAATGACCTCAATCAGTCCTCATGGTATTCAGGGTTCACATGGAAGAACTTGATGATGACGGTCATGTGGACTTCTGGCCTTTAATCCATCAATGTAAGGACAACACAGTGCTTTGATTAGGTGGTGGTGGTGCAGATCGCCACCACAGAAAACCGGAAAAAGAACAGCAGAGAAAGTAGGGGTTAGTATGGATTTTTGAGCCACCATGAATGATAATGGTAATTAAATGCATATACACAGTATCAGGATTAAACTAAAATGAAGCTATGAGAAAGCCATGTCAAAATAATGTGTTTTTGGCAGTGTTTTAAAGTGCTCCGCCATATTTGCCTGACGAATTTCTATTGGTAAGCTATTCCAGATTTTAGGTGCATAAGGCTGCCTCAACACTTCTTTTAGTTTAGCTCTTGAAATTCTAAGCAGACACTCATTTGAAGATCTAAGGTTGCAATTAGGAGTGTAAGGTGAAAGACATTCTGAAATATAGGATGGAGCAGATTATTTAAGGCTTTGTAAACCATAAGCAGTATTTTAAAGTCAATTCTAAATGACACAAGTAACCAATGTGGTGACATCAGAACTGAAGAGATGTGCCTGGATTTTCTTTTCCTAGTTAAGATTCTGGCAGCTGCATTCTGCACTTGTTGCAATCGATGTGATGTCATTTTTGGGTAGTCCTGAGAGGAGTGCGTTACAGTAATCTAGCCGCCTGATCCTCTCTCCTCTTGTTCCTCTGCAGTTCAGCTGAAGGCCCTGCCTCTCAGTGACATCACCACTTGTCCACCCACTGTTGACATCACTTCCAGCAAACCATGATGACATCATATCGGGTACCCAGAACCCACCTTCCTGCCACATCTGTTCCCTGACTCCACCTCTTCCTTCTATCCACCATATTTATAGAGCAGACTCAACCTGTTATTGAGTTCAGTTGTGAACACTGCTTATGTAAAGATGTGCTTCTTTTATTGATGATTTTTCAGTATACAGGGTGGACATCCCCAAACCTTTTTCTGTTGGCTGCTTACTTTTTACCACATTGGATAAGAGTAATTATCCAGTCACAGATCAGTATTGGGCTGAAGGTGACAAATCACTCTGCACGAGGTTTAAGGCAATGGTACACTTTAAAACAAATACAGGCTGTGATCCGACCGCATTTCTGTGTCCGAGTTCTGACGAGCCAAAGCGTAGGTTCATTAGACTCTACTAAAAGGCTGGTAGTACAGGGAAGGGAGTGTGCGGAAAACTTAGCTGTTGTGTTTTTTTCATGAATAGAATCAGATCTGAAATACAGATTTGAGGAAACACTTTTGAGGAAAAACATTTACATTGCACAGTATACATTATGAATGGGTCCAGAAAACACAATGGCTGTTCTGCTAAAATCCATGCATGTCTACCTTGTGCTCAACCACTGAAATTTAATGGAACTGCCTCTGTGATGTTGTGTTTAGATTTCCAGTTTCACACAACACACAGATAGAAACAGTGATAACCTAGAAATTCAGAAGGTATGAGACAAGAAATTCACAGATTTATTAAGATTGGATTGTCTAATGGCTGCACATCACATACAAGGATATTTTGAATTACTTTGTTCTCTCCTGTGGAGTCAGATGGAACCAAAATGAAAAACTGTAACAGCAGCAAAACAAATCACTATCTTCAGACTTTCAAATTACGTTGTGTTTTTTTTTCCCATAAACTGGATGGAATGAATTTTTTTGCATCTGCCTCATTCAAATAAAAGAGTGGCTCGTGCAGTTGTAGAACGTTGACGTACTGGTAGGCTGCTTCTGTAATGCTAGCCGCAGAAAATCGTATAAGCATGTGGCTGTGTTTTTATAGAAAGTAATAGATAGATAGATAGATAGATAGATAGATAGATAGATAGATAGATAGATAGATAGATAGATAGATAGATAGATAGATAGATAGATAGATAGATAGATACTTTATTAATCCCAATTTAATGCTATTCATTTTAATGTTTCATTTGCACCACAGTTATCAGCATATTAAATAGGACCACTCATCAGTTCGTTTTCTAACCTTATTCACATGTGAACAAAAAAAAAATCTGACAAGTGAGAGGAGACCATTCAGTCCAGTATGACTAAGATGTCTCAATATCTCATCCAGAAACTTCTTAAAAGGTTGTCAAGGTTTCTCCTTCACCTACATGGCTTTGTAGTTTGTTTCATATTCCCACAACTCTTTGTCTATAGAAGTGCTTCCTGACTTCATTCCTAAATGCATTTCTCCTTAATTTCCACTCATGTTCTTCAATATGTGATTCACTGTTTAGCTGCAAGAAATCATCTGGATCTCCTATATCAATGCCTTTGAGAATTTTGAAGACCTGGATTAGTTCCCCATACAGTCTCATCTTCTTGGGTTTAAACAGACTTAATTCTTTGAGCCTGGCAGAGTAGGACGTGTTCTTAAGTCCTGGGATGCCCCTGATGGCTCTCCTCTGTTTCAAGTGCTGTGTAATAAATAAAGGTCAACAACACGTTGAAAAGATTTGGGGAATTGCCCCGTATAATGTCTGGAATCAATATGGTCAAAGTGAATTGAAATATATCAAACATTCGACTCCCAACAGTGCTGAGAGGATCGTTTTTATACAGAAAATGGCCACAGGAAATGAGTTGGCAGGAAGTTAGCTGGCAAAGGAAACAGGCCCGGCCTTAGGCATAGGCGAAGTAGGTGACCGCCTAGGGCCCCGGATTGACTCCTTGGTCTAATTTTCACGCATTTCACAGAGCTTCCAGGGGGGCTCCGCCCCCCTCAGGGGGCCCCTGGACCCCCCTTTCACCTAGGGCCCCATAATACCTAAGACCGGGCCTGACGGAAATTATGTCATCTGAGCTGGCCGGAAGTGATGTCATTATTGCGGGACCGGAAAGTGACCTCATCAGGCCTGGCTGGAAAGTGACATCTTCATTGAGGGTTGCCGGAAGTGACAATATCTGCGGGAGTCGGAAGTGACGTGAACTCTGAAGAAGTTACTGTTGAGAAGCCATTTTCAAGTATTGGGATTGTTGATGGTGAGTGTGTATTATTATTATTTTTCCTCCTTGGTTCTGTAAAGGTAGAGAGAGAGATATCAGTACCACAATTCAACCCCTTGTCGGACAATATATCGCTATCCTCCGGGTTTGTTGACTGCCTCCTAAGCACACGTGTGTGACAGCTGCTATGTCTTTCTTGTAGCATGATGACCAGAACTGCACAGAGTACTCCAGATGTGGTCTCAGTAGTGTAGTACATAGTCTAAGTATAACGGCTCTTGATTTATATTCAACAGTTCTTATAATATAGCCTAAGATTTACTTTTTTTAATTCATCTGCACATGACTTAGATGATGAGAACTTTGTGTCAATGTAACCACTAAATCCTTTTCAGATTATTTTCCCCGTCTCCCATATTTTATTTAAATTTATGTTCCTTTTGCCCAATTGTATCATTTTGCACTTTTCTACATTAACCTGCATGTTTCAAGTGTTTGCCCAGTTCTGAAGATTGTTCAAATTTATTTTAACTAGCCAACCCGTGGCGTAACATACGCTGCATAATTATGTATTGATGGGTGAACACTTGCTGAACGACACAGTTGTCCAAATGGGGTGGGTTTGTGGATACCACTGTGAGTGAATGAAAAGATGGACCTCTGGAGAGAGCAACATACAATTGTCCGTGACTGAAAGCGGGATTGTCTGTGACGATGGAGGCCATACTGGTGAAAGTTACTTCATCGGTAGGGATAAGTTTCAGCACTTGTTCATTAAGGTGTAGCGAGTCTTCGTTGTTGACGTTTAATATAGCTTGCGTACTGAGTTGTTCCGGAGTCACAGTTGAGAAACACTTTTTTAATGTCTTTTAAGCACAGGGAAAAAAATTAACATGTGAAACATCCGTAATGTAATAAGCCACCAAGAAAAGTAACATTGCAACAATGCGCGCTACGATCCGATTGCTGTAAACAGAAGTGAAAACAAAATCGAGGCCGGTGCATTCTTTAACTGCCTTGTAGCACAGTGGTAGTGTTGCTGCTTTGCAGTAAGGAGACTGTGGAAGATTTTGGGTTCACTTTTCGGTTTCTCCCTGTGTGGATAGCGCTTTGAATACTGAAAACACCGGTATATCAATGTAATGAAGTATTATTATTCTTATGTGTCCAGCGCTCTCTCTCTCCCGCGCCTGTATGCGTGTGTGTGTCGCTCGCTCTCTCTCGCTCGCTGCACGTGTTCCTGCAGGCATACCAGTAAGTGAATGAAAAGGTGGAACTCTGGAGAGAGCAACATACAACTGTCCGTGACTGAAAACTGGTTTTGGCAGATACATGCACATCTTTTTGAAAGTTTGGCCCTGTGCCTTATCAATTGTCATCGCAAAGGCAAATCTAACAGGAAATTGTCTTCGTGTTAAAGTAAAAGGCAAATTATCCGCGACAAACTGTTTTACACGCTGCATACCAACCCGCGGCGTAGTATACGCCGCATAATCACGCCGCTTTTTTAATGTTTTTTAAGCAGAGGGAAAAAATGAACATTTGCAAAATCCGTAACGCCACTTTCAGTAAGTACAATGCACACGCGTTTAATTTTTCAGCCACTTTTTGCCAGCAGTCTTTTCTGGTTTGGGCTGCTTTTGCAGTGTTACCACTTGTGCATATTAAATCTTGAAATCCTTCGAGTAACTAATTAACTAACTAACACCCACCCACCCAGCTTGTGAGAAAAAAATGTGCCCGTTCTTTCATCATTTTGTTGCAGCCTATCAAAGACTTGCTGATCATGTTTTCTAGACTCAATATACAGTGGAACCTCGGTTCACAACCATAATTCGTTCCAAACCTCTGGTCGTAAACCGAAGCAATTTCTCCCATAGGATTGCATGTAAATACAATTAATCCATTCCAGACCATACGAACTGTATGTAAATATATTTTTTTAAAGATTTTTAAGCACAAATATAGTTAATTATTACACCATAGAATGCACAGTGTAATAGTAAAAAACATTGAATAACACTGACATAAACACCCAGGCTCCCTGCTCAGCTGCATGGCTTGTGCAGTGCATGCGCAGGCTCTCTCTGTCAGCAGCACGCGAGCCTCCCCAGCCCCCCCCCCCTCTCTCTCTCAGCAGCACTCGAGCCCCCTCTCTCTCTCTCTCTCTCTCAGCAGCACGCCGAGCCTCCCCAGCCCCCCCTCTCTCTCAGCAGCATGTGAGCCTCCTCAGCCCCCCCCTCTCTCTCTCTCTCAGCAGCACGCGAGCCCCCTCCCCCTCTCTCAGCAGCACGCGAGCCTCCCCAGCCCCCTCTCTCTCTCTCAGCAGCACACGAGCCTCCCCAGCCCCCCCCTCTCTCTCAGCAGCACGCAAGCCTCCCCAGCCCCCCCTCTCTCTCAGCAGCACGCAAGCCTCCCCAGCCCCCCCTCTCTCAGCAGCACGCGAGCCTCCCCACCCCCCCCTCTCTCTCAGCAGCACGCGAGCCCCCTCCCCCTCTGTCTCTCAGCAGCACGCGAGCCCCCACCCCCTCTGTCTCTCTGCTTCGGGCATTTCTCCCCTGTGTAGTGTGTGAGCGAGTGAGGAGAGAGAGAGAGAGAGCAAGCCGGTACGTTAGAGTGAGCGAGAGCAGGCTCGAAGGCAATGTGTTCCTGTGGTATAGCGGGTCCATAGCTCCCCTTCAAAAGGCCATTTTTAATCAGGCGACTGACAGTAGTGGAGTCAGGCACAGAGAAGGTCAGCTGCAGAGAGAGCGTCTCGACTGTTGCAGGGCCTGAAGCAGGTGAGACGCTAATGAAAAAGAGGCACAGGGCTTATTGGTTTTTAAAGACTGCTTCCTTCATTGTGTTTTAACTTCAGTTTTAAAGGATTGTGTGGCTCTCTCTTGCGCTGCCTGTGTGTGCCTCTGTCTCTCTCTGGCATTGCCTCTCTCTGTGTGTGTGTACGCCCCTCTGTCTCTCTGGCGCTGCCTGTGTGTGCGCGGCTCTCTCTATCGCGCTGCCTGTGTGTGCCTCTGTCTCTCTCTGGCGCTGCCTCTGTGTGAACCAAGGTTCCACTGAGGTTGACTAATGAAAAGTCAATGTGGCTCAGAGCTGCAAGTGTACTGTGGCACAGACAAACAGAAATGACAGCATGTTTCCCTTGGCGTCGCGTCCAAGTTGGTGGGCATGGCTCTGTGATTCTTTCGTCGTATCCAATGGTCTAAGAGTTGGTGGGCGTGGCTCCTTCCTGCGTGCGCCATTGGAGTCTTACTTGTCGGCGGTTTAGTGAATCCACGCCCCTTCCGGCGTGCTTTCCATGGTCGGCTACTTGTCTTCTGGCTTAGTGAATTATATATATAGATAGCTGCCTCTGTAGTTTCTGCCATGTTTAGTATCAAATGTGAATTTCATAGTTTTACTAAGTACACTCGAATATGTGCCATTATAATAAATCAGAACAAGTAACTGTTTAAGGAAAGACCCTGGGGGACTTCACTGATGACCACATTTCTCTTAATCTTGGTTTAACTAAGGGTCAACATTAACATTTCTTTCAGAATTTAGTTTTACAAGGAAACAGACGTCCCCAGTGGTTAGCACAGGCTGCCTCAAATATCCATCTCCTGGGTTTGAATTTTCTGCTCATCCGTTGTCTGAGTTAAGTTTGCACTGTCTCTCCATGATTGTATGACTTCTCTGTTTTCCTCTCATATTCCAAAACACATGCAATGTAAGGTTACTTGGCAGCTGTGAATTAGCCCAGTGAAATGATGGACTGGTGCCATGTCCAGTGCTGGTTCCTGCATTGCAGCCAAAGTTATAAGGATAGAATTTAGCACCCTGACACAATAAATTGGATGTAGTCATTCTGAGACTGTTTGTCATATTTTCAGCATACTACAAAGACAATCAAAATCACGGTGCTTTTATCTCTAATTGGTTATGCAAATATAATGTATAGAATAATCATTTCTACAGGTTGTCCCAAACATTACACACAAAATTCCATTCTCCGCTCAGGATTCTCTTCACTGGAAGCATTGACTAATGCCTTAAGTAAACTTTATAACTTTTAAACTTAATACATTTTAATAAAACATTTCCATTGGGTGCACATCAAAATATGATGGACGCTCACTTTGAAATGCCCATCTTACAATCTGCTTGCCAAACTGATTTTCTAGGTGATTAAAGGAATGTCTAAATACCTTTCTTTGGGACATCCTGTGCAATTTCTTATTTTACATATGGATTTAATTTGTACCCACACACAAACAAAACTGTTTCAGCAAGTAGTGAGAATAAGTGAACACAGTATATGAGTTGCCAAAGAAAAGGTATTTTTGAAATGTAAACATTTAGAGAGAAATTAGAAAAACAACATTATATCTACAGACCTTGAATTTGCCATAATTCCTGATTAAAGTGAGCATAAGCTAAACTAAATGGAGCACTATCAATTATTAGTCAAATTTTATAAATAATATATGACAAAAATGATAAGAGGAGGTAAATACAATGTGATACATTTGCTATCCATTAAGTCTTCATGGTTTGATATCTGAGTGCTCTCTTGCTGGACGTTATCAGCTTATCTTCTCTTCAAACTGTTTTTCTGGATTGTTTCAGTGCCTCGTATAATTTATTTTTCCTCCTCAATCACTGAGAACCTTAACATAAAATCCTGACAACCTGTAGCAAAATGCTCCCACAAGAGGAAGGATCCATCAACCTTTGCCTTGCATACATAAAAGACAGATGAAGATTTTTATAAATATTTTTTTTTCAAAAAAGAGCAGAAAAAACAAAGCAGGAGTTGCCTGAAATAGGCACTCCAAAAGCAAATGACCCCAAAAACTCAAATCTGGCAAGAATTGTCAAAAAACTGCATAAAAATTCACAAAATTCAGAAAATCAAGTGTAATAATCAGTAAAAGTCCACAAAACCACCAAGTGTATTCAAATGAACCGCAAGGGACTCCTTGTCTTCGTAGTCTTCCTAGGGTTGAGGGCAACTCCTTGACAGTGACTCTTAGGGAACTACTCACAAGACACACGACATATAGCCGAAGATGTGAAAAATTAATTTGGGTTGCTAAATCTATGCATGGAGGATCTAAAATACCAAAAGAGGAAATGGAAATGCAGCATTCTTTGAACTCCAGGTAGGTGTACAGTACATCCGGGGGTTGGTGGTCTTGTCTCAGTCCATTACTTTTTATCATTGATATGGATATATGTCAAAGGGGGACATTTTTTATACACTGGGTGGTTTTGTTTCTCTCTTAGGCAAAGGAACATGTAAATATTACATTTAAAACACAGTAGATGAAGAGGCAATAGGCACCCATTGTTGGGACTGGGGTGAGAAGTTAAAAGGCAAATTTCCTGGGTAATCCTGTTACTGATTATTGTGATGGCTGTCTACAGGATATTTGCTGTCTTGCAAAAGAATCACCTTTTAACTGCTTAAATATACAAACAATACAAAATTGTGATATAAGAACTGCTCCTTCCTTGGAAAATGTTTGTATTTACCTGACTTAGAAATGAACATGGGGGTATTTTCCGTACCTCGCTTAACTCACCCAGTTGCAGGGAATGTCGTTGACAAAGGTCGAATATTTGACCAAGACACAGTGTCTGATTATTCATCAGGAGGAGAGGTACATTTTCCAAATAATGTTTGATCAAACTCCACTGTGATCAGTCCCATGTGCCCCAATCACATTTGGAAATCCTGGGTAATGAGAATGTTAGGCTGATTGTGAGACTCTTTATGGAACTCTGGGTGTTTTAGCCTGTGTATTACCTACCTGCAATGGCATGAAACACCTTTTTATTGTCTGCACACGCAGGTGTCCAGGAAACACTATGAAAAGCCAAAGGGAACATTTCAGAGCCAAACAGACTTTACGAATTGTCTGGCAAACTGCACTTTTAGACAGATTTTCAGCATCGCCTACAGTATATAAAAAAAAAGTGCTGCCTGCAAAAAACCAAAGTAATGCATACTGTCTGTGTGGTTGTGAGCACCTGACTTCGCCGAGTTTGACTTCGAATATAAGGTCCTAATAAATTTTTGAGGTACAATATTTCCCCTCGACTAAAGTGGTATCTTTCGAAAAGAATTTCCTCTGGGAGCAATAAAGGATCTTGCCGATCGCGCAAACCCCTCTCTATATGAAATTCTCTTCCTATAATTTACGCACCGATATCAATTGGTCGCTCATTCATGAACGGTGAAGCCATGACTGAATGAATTCCATGCACTAACACTGATTAAGTGTGTGAGCAAATCCTTGTTTACATTGAACAAACCTGCTCCGAGCAGGTTTGAGGATTAGGATGTGCTGCTATGACATCACTTCCAGCAAGAGTTTCGAAAAACCGACAGATCCAGGATCAGGCCAAATCGTCAACAATTACATCCAGCTAAACGAGTAATCCACGTACGAAAAATACCCCCCTGGTCTGAGAATACTGGTTTCTAATCAGCATATGTGTACTCATTGATAGATGGTAACAACACATTTTGTTAACTTGTGTTTACACTATTTGTGAAACCCAGGAAATGTGGATGTGCTACTGTTTAATCCACCGTCCTGTTGATCTAGGCAGAGTGTGGACTGTGTTCTTTCCTTTTAAAAAAAGGAATTTCGCTCCTGAAATTATTAGATTTGTTTACAGTATGTTTGTTTATCTTTTTAATGTACTTTATATTGTCTTGTGTAATAGAAGTTACTGTTGCTTTTCCTGAAATTACTGTTGTGTCTTCCATTGTGTTTACTCGCCGCCCAATTATAAGAAACATGTGTGGTATTATTGTTAAATTTTAAATAGTTCCCAGTCTCTTAATAAAACTAAATGGCGTAATCGGATATTTTAACGGTGTCTAGGTTAGATTATCTGTAAGTTTGACCAGACACCTGTTACATATAGCCAATGAATTTGAAGTAAAGTTCCACTGAACATGCTATATGCTGACAATATGATTGAAGTGGAAGTTTCAACCAATAAATGGCAGGAAGGGTTCAACCAATGGCAGACGGCTTTAAAAAGTAAAGAACTTAAGATAGATACTAGTTAGTATGAGACAATGGTATGGTTAAAAACAGGTGAGCCCCTCAGAATCAATGACTGCAGAGGATATATGCTGAAAAATTGAAAACATTTAACTATCTGGAATCAATGATTTCTGCCAAAGGAAGACAGCCATATTGTAGAAAAGGAGTCAGACAAGCCTGACATGGTCAGGGTCCTGGAGAGCTCAGCCAACAAGCAGCCTCCGCCCTATCGGCCATTCTACAGCTGAGTCAGCGCTGGGCCGGACAATCGGATGAAAGTGACCCTTCTACTCGACGATTTCAGTGCTCCTTTATCTGAGATGGCTTCTCCATAGGCAGGCAAACAACTTGGCAGAAGAGCAATGACACCAAATGCCACATGCGAGTACCGAGAAGAGAAAGAGAAAAGGCGAGGGTCCTTCTAGTAAAGAGTTATATTACTTATATTATTGTTAAATAAAAATAAGGACCTTACATTAGGTTAGTTTACTAGAAGGTTATTAGGATTAAAGGCTTAAGGGGGAGAGATGTTGTGAACTGAGAACTTTAGATGGCAGTAAAGGCTTTTGTGTTAAAAGAAGTTGAGTTGCTGAACACAGAGCTAGAGAGGAACATTTTTTATTTTATTTGTTTATTTTTAATTAATTATAAATTGAATAATGCAGAGAAGGATATTTTCCTAAACTGCTTTTGCAAAACAATTCCTTGCTTTGGGGTCAACATCTTTCATGCATCTATTGTACATTAAACAGATTACTGGAAGAAATAAATTGAAATACAGAAATTTTTACATTTAGGTTCCTAGAAAAGCACCCACTCTTTCATGTAGATTTGGTCACTTGGGTTCACGTCACAAAATTAATTCACAAAACTTTAATAAATTAATGAATAATAAAAAGAAACAATTATTTAAAAACCTGGTAAACCAGCAAAAACACCTACCAAGTGATTGACAAACTCTAAATTGCTTGCAATGAGCAGCTCACTGTAGCCATCGTTTTCTTAATTAACCTGAAATCTAAATTACCATTTTATAGTAATCAAACTCCCAGCCTGCTGCCGACTGACGAGATTGGCCTCAGGCAATATACGGGTCTTATGGTTATTCTCCTCTGTCTTTGTTTTGCTGGCTTGAGGCAATTATGTCAGGAGTCATGTTTGTGATTGGTCTCCTTTCCTTTAAGAATAACAAGTATTTTTTATACTTAAAATGAGCAAAATACTGCCAAAAAAATCAATAATGAGTTGGGGCTGGTATAATGTCATAACTGCTGAGACTTCCTGCTACCTTTGTCCAATTTAGAACCTTCTCACGTTTTTTTTTGTGAAAGCATTCCTAGAGAGATAAATAAATGTGCAGCCCAATTTTCTGAGCCTGCTAGCATTAAAGGCACCTTGACTAATGGATGAGTTCTGGACATTCTCATGTAAAGCATTAAAATGAATCCTGTTTGCCAATTCTATTAAAACAGCACATCATTCCGTATTTAAAACTGGGAACAGTCATGTCACATCCGATGTGACTCTGGTGAAAAATTAAAAATAAAAAGGAATACATAGAAAAATAGTTAGCCTAAGGAGGATCTCCTCAGTTCTTTCTCCTTCTTAGTCCAATTCGCCGAGTTTCTACATTCGGATTGTCGTTAGGCTGCAGTAAATATTTATGTCTAATATTGAACTCTGTCTAGAATACTCCAACAGACAAGTACCAAAGAATGGTGTTTTATTAAGAGCTGTGTCAGTCATGTAGGTGGAAAGTGTAAATGACACATGGAGGATATTGCATTTGTCTCATGCAGTGCATTTAGACGTGACAGTATGGGTTTGTTTGCAAGAAGCAGAGCCTGTGAATAATATATAATGTTTATACATATTTATATATATTTAGACTAAAACTTTCCAACAAAGTGGGGGTAGAATGGAAAGAACAGAATAAAAGATATGCTACCCCGTGTTTTCCTTCTAAATTCCATCTAAAAATTGTTTCCCACTACATGGGCTATTAAATTATCACAAAAAAATGGAGCCTTATTATAAGTAAGCGCTCTGGGAGAAAAACAACGTCAAGAGCAGGGGGCAGAAATAGTGAAGTATTTTCAGAAATTCTGCACATTCCACATGCTAGCCTAGATAAGTTTGAAAAGATCAGAAGGTTAAACTCACAGCTTAGAGCTTTGTGTAGCACAGATTTATAGGGCATCAGAGGGGCCTGCCCCACCAGGACAAGCTCCACTGGCTTCTAATCTCAGTGCTGGCAGACCCCTGTGGCTGCAGGTTTTAGTCCCAGCCAGTTTCAATCCCAGTGACTAATTTTACCTTTAAATCGATCTCTTGGTTAAAGTAGCCAGTCTTTCCTTTTCTCTTAGTTTGCATTTAGAAAATGCCAATAGTGTGAGATTTAAGAGTATTTCCATTTAATTAGTAAGGCAACTTATAACATTTATGATACAATTGCTTCCATTTCTTTTCGGTTTTCCAATTGGAGCACAGGCAGGTCAAATGACTTGTTCATGTCCCACAGCCACAACCTCTGGGTGTGAAGTCCAAAGCCTTAACCACTACACACCACACTGCCTTTCCATTTTTGCATTCATTTTATTTTCCTAATGTTCTTTTGTTATTATGTGTAAATGCAATATTTTATTATATCGGAATGTAAATAAACATGCACATATGGTGGATTCAAGAAGTATTCAGACCCCTTCACTATCTGCACGCTTTATTGTGTTGTAGATTTCATTTTAAATGAACGTCTGTGCTCACCAATCTACACTCAATAACTCATAATGACAAACTGAAAACTTGCTTTAAGAAGGGTTTGCAAAAATGATAAAAAATCAAAAGTTGAAATTTCTCATTTATAAAGGTATTCAGACCATTCAGTCAATGCTTAGTAGAATCCCCTTTGACATCAATTCCAGCTTTGCGTCTTCTCAGGTAACATTTGGATTGGGACAGTTTATCCCATTCTTCCTGTCAGATCCTCTCACACTCTGTTACATTGCATGTTAAACATCTGCAAACTGCCATCTTCAGGTCTCTCCACATGTTTAATTGGGTTTAAGCCTGGGCTGTGGCTGGGCTACTCCGAGTCTTGTCTTGCAGCGTTGTCTTATCTGTATGCTTCAAGTTGCTGTTTTGCTTAATGGTGAACCATCTCCCCTGTCTGAGGCCACCACATGATCTCTGGAGCAGATTTTTTTCAAGGACGTCTCTCTATTTGGCTTCATTCATCCTTCCCTGAGTTCTGACCAGTCTGCTTGTCTCTACTGTTGAGAAGCACCCCCATAGCATGATGCTGTCACCACAATGCTTCACCATAGGGATGGTTTTAGGCAGTGCCTGGTCTTTGCCAGACAGTGTTTGGACTTAGGCCCAAAGACTTCAGTTTTTCTCTCACATTAGACCACAGACACGTTTCCCTCATGTTCTTATAAACTGTCATACGCCTTTTACTTAAGAGTGGCTTTGGTTGACCCAAGCTGCCATAAACATGGAGTGCTGCTTGAAATGGTTGTCCTTACAAACGTTTCTCCCAACTAAGTAGAAGACTTCTGAAGCTCTATTAGAGTGACCATTGAGTTCCTGATCACCTCCCCGACTGACCAAGGCCCATCTTGTCCAGTTATTAAGTTTGGCCAGATGGTCACCTCAATGAACAGTCCTGGTGGCTCCAAACATATTCTTATTAAGGCCACTGGAACAGTCAAAGCTTTAAGTTTATACCCTTTTCCTGATCTATGCCTCGCCACAATTTGATCATAGAGGTCTACAGAGAGTTCCTTGGACTTCATGCCTTGGTTTTGTCCTGACAGGCAGTGTGAGTTGTGGGACCTCACATACACACGTGTGTGCTTTTCTAAATGATGTCCAGTCGATTCATCTTACCAAATGTGGTCTCCATTTACGTTCTGGACATACCTCAAGGAGAACAAACAAACAGAATGCACCTGACCACAATTTGGAGTGTTGCAGCAAAGTGTCTGGATACTGATTAAGAGACTTCAGTTTTTGTTTTTTTTTAATGAATTTGTAAACTTTTCTGAAAACATGTTTTTAATCCATCATTATGAGATGATGACTGTAGATTAATGGACGAAAATGGGAAATTTATCAATTTCAAATGAAATCTACAACACAACTAAGTGTGCAGAAAGTGAAGGGGTCTGAATACTTTCTGAATCCATTGTATATATTTATGAATGTATTCTTAAAAAATGTACCTGAAATAAAAAATAAATAGCAAAAATTTTAAAAATGATAAAGAATTTGACTAACAAAAGGACTTTCCTAATGCAATTCACTGCACTGGCTGAGAAACACGTGCAAAGAAGAGTCTGCTTGTCAGGCATTGTGACCTTTGAGAGAAAGGAAAAGACTGAATCGGGGTCAGGGAGACTAGGCTTGCTCTGATTGGCTGAAAAATAATGTAAGCGGCATAAGGCCTACACACATTGCTGGTCAGCATACACACGCAGGTTCTTACGTATGTACATTGTCATGGATGGCCGGGGCCCTTGCCTGGCCGGGACACCTTTGCTGTGGAAGGATTGGGGGAGCCAGTGTGGACAGAACCCTATCTCCCCCGAAATGCTAGATGGCAGCGCCCCTGGGTAGTAGCAGTACCTCAGACTCACGCAGGGCTTCATGGGAAATGGAGTCCAATACAGCACTGTTGGGATTCCGGGGGCACTGCTGCAGCTGTTCTTGAGCCTGTGTGGGCGGTTCCTCGGCTATACCCAGAAGTACTACCAGAAGTAGGGCAACGAGCACCTGAAGCACTTCCAGGTGCCTTATATAAGGGACCAGTGGACATTACTCGGGAGCCAGAGTCGGGTGGAAGGTAGATAAAGCTTGCTGAGGATGAGTAGAGGAGTAAAGAGAGAGAAGAAAAGATTTATAAGTATTGCGCTTTTGTGCTTGTGGGACTGTGTTGGGCTTGTGGGAAACACGAAAGGCGTTTCCCACATGGTGAAGAAAATAAAAACTTCTTTGTTTTTATCAGTGTGCCTCTAACGTCTGTCTGTGTCGGGTTGGGTGGCTGGCACGCCCCCTAGAGTTGTTACAACATCTACATGTGTTTACAGGTTGATGTGGTCATTATTGTCAAGTGTACTGAGTACAGTGAAATTCTTTCTTGCATGTGCTAATCAACATGTATCATGTCCCTAGATGTACGTATGTAGGTGTGAAGGTCCTCTTTAATACTTTACAAACCATTTCCAAAAGAGCTAAGTGAGTATAAAAAAAATGCTAATAAGAATGAAAAAGGCGTGATTTGTAAATTTACTCTGACTTGAATTCAGACAGAAACATTACAAAGACAAGGTATTTAATGTTTTACTGTTTTGTGAAGATATACCTTTATTCTAAAATTGGTGCCATGCAACACGTTCCAAAAAAGTTAGGATGGAGAAGTTTAGGACTAAAAACGACGTGACTAAGTTGAAATAGCAAGGTGATGTTAAACAGGTGAGACAATCATGTTCTGGTATATAAGAAGCCTCTAAAAAAAAAACGAGTTCTTCAAGAGCGAGGATGAGCCGAGGCTCGCCACTTTGCCAACAGATGTGTCAGTGGGTCATCCAGCACAATGAGAATAATGTCCTCCAAAGAGAAATTGGTAAGATTTTGGGCATTTAACCTTCAATAGTGCACAATACAATTAAAAGATTTAAAAGAATCTGGACAAATCTTTGTGTGTAAAAGACAAGACTGAAAACCACTTCTGAATTTATGTGATCTCTGATCCCTTAGCAGTCGTTGCCTTAAAAACCGTCAGGTGTCGGTGAAGGATATTGTGACATGGGCGCAGGACTATTTCAGTAAACCTTTGTTAGTCAACACCATTCACTGCAGCATCCACAGATGCATGTTAAGGCTTTACAATGAAAAGCAGAAGTCATAAAACAGCACTGTCTAGAAATGCCGCCAGTTTCTCTGGGCACATCTGAGACAGAAAGCAGCACAGTGGAATCGTGTTTTGTGGTCCGACGAGCCAACATTTCAAATAGCGTTTGGGAAAAATAGCAGGACCAAAGAGGAGAAGAACAATCTAAGCTGTCTAAAAGCCACTGGCTGTCATGTTATGGGGTGTGAGTAAGTTGCACATCTATGAGGGCACCATTAATGCAAAAAGGTGTGTACAAAGTTTGGAGAAAAATATGCTGCCATCCAGATGCCATCTTTTCCAGGGATATCCCTGCATTTCAGTAGTGGCCGTATATACAGTAAGTGTACCTAGTGAAGAACTGACATCTTGCCTGCATTTGGTTCCTGTCTTGTTCTTAGCACTGCCGGAATAACTTCCAGTTCCCTGAACACCCATAAAGGAGTAAGCCGGATCAGAAAACTGAGGAATGGATGTTTTAATTCACCCTGAATGTCTACTGTACATACAGTAAATACCCTACAGTGCTCCTCAGGCTTGAGCTGTAATCGTTACTGTCTTCATCAAAATATTCCAACAGGCAAAACATGAATCCTGAATATCAGTTTCAACACTTACTGAAAGGATTAGTTATGCTTCAGTCAGCATGAAGGATTTGTGAAACAGCTTGTCCTTATTAAATGATTATTAGCATGTTTAGTGGCGGCTAGAAGAAAGCAGAAATTGGGGTTAACTACCAGACATTTCTACAGCAGATGAGTTAAGAGCAGTCAGTTACTACGAGTTTATCTTTAACAGCCAGCTTCTACAACTCCTACATTAGCAATCAGCCAGCCTTCGTTTAGAGAGTATATTTCTAGGAGTCTCGTGGCAAGACCTTTTAGCAAACAAACAAGAATGTAATTAAAAAATAACACAATAAGGTTGATAAAAAAGTTACATTTCCTTTACATACTGGCATTCCTAAACTGAGATCTGAAGAAAAACTTTTATGTGTGGGCTGATTTTGAGGAAAAACTAGAGGACGACTTTGTGGTTACACTGGCAGCTTTCTGTTTATCATCTTCCCTCCAGTCTCCAGAATACAAAACTCAAAGGTGTGACAAGATGGCAGCTTTTTTGACCAGCGAGTGGCTAAAGCGCCCAAAATTCAGACATAATAAAAAACCTTTGCCTCAGTCCTACATTGGAAACTAGAAGCTGTTGGCATTAGGGGTAACCTGCAAAGCTGGAGCTCAAGTTGGTTAACTGGCAGGAGGATAAGAAAAGACCGCTTCAGGTGGAGTGAGGTCATCAGTAGAGTCCCTCCGGGGTCTGTCCTGGTTTTCTTACTTTTTATGATTTATATTAATGACATGGATTTCAGTATAGTTAGTAGAAATGTGAAACTCTCAGATTATAATAATTCTTTACATTTATATAGCACTTTTCTCACTATTCAAAGCGCTCTCCACACAGGGAGGACCCGGGAAGCAAACCCACAATCTCCTTACTGCAAAGCAGCAGCACTACCACTGTGTCACCTGTGAGGATTAATAATAAAATAATAAAAATATTATAATAAAATTGGAGAAATGGCCAACACTGAAGAGAATCACGTACTCATTGGCACCACAGGAAATTAAGAGGAAGTGCATTTAAGACTGAAGCCAGGAGGGACTTCTTTACACAAAGAGATGTGGGAATCAGAAACAAATTACAGAGACAAGTAATTGAAGCAGAAACCTTGAAATCTGGATTAGATATTGGGACAGGTTAACTATTAGACACCCAATTCATTAACAAAATGGTGTTGAAATAAGGGCTGGTTTATACTTCACACTCAGAACGAATACGCGCATGCATCATGGCTGCCATGCGTTCTCAGTGTTCATGTGACACATCCTCTGAGCACATCTTCAGAAATTAACATGACACGTGTGTGAGATGCAGTACCAGCAAAAAACTGGGAGGCGCAGTGTGTTCAAGTCTTTGTTTACTATCAACATGTGACAGCAAGCCACTTTGCAGATCCTACAGGATCAATGTGAGTGCTTCGATGTTTGATGAGGTGAAGCAAATCATCAAATTTAAATGCTTACATACATAAGTATTTGTAGTGATTTTCTTCATCTACTTCTCACATAGGCAATACAAGCGTCGCATATTCCTCATTGTAATGACGAGATACATTTTAACACTAGAATTACTGGAGCCTACAAAAAAACTCGTAGATCCGTCCCACCTTAAATTGCTTCGTAAATCCGTTCGCTCCTCTCTGCCAGCGTCTTTTGTCTTCTAAATGTGCAGATAAAGACAAGCTGCAAACAGCCGACTATTCCATCCCCCCACCATCTTAGAATGTGCACGAACTTCTCCCAGCTCATTTCTTGATTGATTATCTGGGAGTGAAGTGGAGTTTTAGAGTGGAAATAATAGATCGTTATTTGGAATACGTGCATTTCATGTGTGTTTCATTTCTACAGTAATCTGTGTAAACACATTTTTAAAACAGAAACGTTTTTCATATTCTAGTAGTAAATGACAAAATGTAGGCATAAACTATATAATGTATGAAGCGTGAAGTCCAAATATCAAAGAAACACTTTTATGAAAGGTACAAATATAACAGAACAAGTGCACTTTTATTCAAAAATATAACTACAGAAAAAAAAAGCCGCCTTAGTGTGTGACATTGACACTCTTTTACTATGCCTGCCGCCGTGGCGCAACAGTATCAGTTGCTGCCTGGGAATCAAAAGGTCACAAGTTTGATCCTGCATGAATCCCTTTTGAGAAGTGAACTGCTCTTATTTTTACTATTTTAGAATAAAAAGATACATTTGATTTCAGTCTGTAACTGCCGGCATAATTTATGATATTTGTAAAGGTTAGATTTGTTTTTGGTTTTTTTTATTCACTTTTCATTCTCTCAGTCATGTTCAGAATCCTTCCCTACCCCATCTGACACTGCTGTTTTCACATAAAGACGCGCTATAGCTCTGCAGTGTATCACGATACATACGACCGCGTGTTTTTTTTTCCCACAATCTTGCCAGTCCCCACATGTTGCTGTATGCGGTTTCTTTTGTACTCCAGGACATACAGAGGAAAGTATAGTAAAGAGCAGTAACTTGAGTGCTATATGCAATCATCAGACACTCCCCATCTGACACTGCTGTTTTCACATAAAGACACGCTATAGCTCACCCAAGGAGCGCCCTTCCTACATTTACAACATGTGTACTTGTTGCAGTGTACACACCTCTCTGTGCTATGGTTCCTATTACACTGAACAAGCACCTGTAATTTGCAGCTCTATTCATTATCTCAAAACACTACGCACATTCACAGTAATTCCCAGTTATGTCCACCACTCACACCCATGCCCACAATCATACAGAACTGATTCCACATCAGAGAATTTCCAGTTCCAGCATAAATTCACACCCAATCTGACGCTGTTCGTTTTCAAATGATATTGTATTTAGTGCGATGATGTTTTCACATATATTTTCTTTCTTTCAGGTGTGTAATAGAAACCACAGCATAGAGAGAAGTGTGTACATTGTAACAGGTACACACGTTGTAAATGTAGGAAAGACGATCCTTGCGTGTGTGTGAACTGTTAACATTTGAATCTGATGATTGCATATAGCGCTGTCTTATTCAGTGCGCTTATTCAGTGCGCACAAGAACATGCAGGTGGCCAGTTGCTGTGTGCTACAACATGCTGGCGGTGATCAACGCACATTTTTAAAAAAGAGACAAATATATGTGACATTTTGAAGAAATCACTTTATGACGCAAATAATATCAATCAGGAAACATCGTCGAAGTAATGCAATATTATTTGAAAACGAACAGCATCAGATTGGGTGTGATTTATACTGGCGCTGTTACTTAGAGTCGGATTAGAAGCTAAATAAGCTGAATAAGCTCCTGTTCTGACTCTAAGTAAAAAAGCATGAATTAATCAACAGAAATAACCGCGATTGACATTTTAAACTTAACGATTTACAGTGCATACCAATTTATAAATTTTATGTCCGTTTGAGGCTACAAAGAAAAAAAAAACTTCTTCCCCAGCGGGGAATCGAACTCAGGTCTTTAAGACATGGCAGGGCTGCTGTGCTCTGAGTCAGGAAATCTTAGCGTTATGCCACGGAAAGTGTTGTGTCTTCCTTGAACCTTTTGTGAAAGTGTTTATTTGATGTTTGGACATCAGGCTTTACACATTCTATAGTTTATGCTTAAATTTTGTAACATTGATTACTAAAATATGAAAAAGTTTCTGTTTTAACAATGTGTTTACACAGATTACTGTAGAAACGGAATACACATGAAATGCGTGTATTCCAAATAACGATATATTATTTCCACTGTAAAACTCCAGCAGTTCAGTCACTCCCAGATAATCAAACAAGGCATGAGCTGGGAAAACTTAGTGAACGTTCTGCGATGGTGGGGAATGGAATAGCTGGCTGCTTGCTGCTCGTCTTAATCAGCACATTTAGAACACAAAAGAGAGGTGAGAATGGTTTTAAGGTGGGCCGGATCTACGAGTTTTTTCGTAGACTCTGGTAATTCTAGTGTTAAAGGTTAAACATAACCATCTTCTGTGCCATCTCTTTTTTTTTATCTTTTACTGAATTTATTAAAAGCATGTAACATTCCATACACTCAAGTCAAACTTAAGAAACCTAAGTTCAATTCAACACCCACCTAGGAGAAAGAGAGGAAGGTCAACAGCCAGAGTAAAACTTTGAAAGTAGTAAAGAGGGAAAGAAGTCCTTCTCTCCAACTTAAATGTTAATTCTAAAATGTTATTGATTAGGTCCTGCCAGGTTTTAAAAAAGCTTTGAACAGATCCTATACAGTAAGTGAGAATTTTATTTTTTCCAAGCCTTATACAATTTCTTGTATTAGGAATTTGTTAGTTTTCACATACCCCTTGGGGTCAGAGCACAGGGTCAGCCATTGTATAGCACCTCTGGAGCAATTACAGGTTAAGGGTCTTGCTCAAGGGCCCAGCAGAGTAGGATCTCTTTTTTTGGCAGTGATGGAGATTCGAACCAGCAACCTTCTAGATACCATCAGAGATCCTTAGCCTCAGAGCCACCATTCCACCCTAAATTTGAAATAGTATATAACATCAGTTACCCACTGACTTAACAGAGGTGGGTTAGGATTCTTCCAGTTGAACAAGATACAGTAGGTTTACATGCCAATAGTGTAGTAAAGACAGTTACAGTTTGTTTGTCCTTCTCAACTTTAAGCTCATCTGTGAGCCCACCAAACACAGCTGTTAATGGATTAGGAGGGATTGTGACCACAAGGCTGTCTGAAAGGCGTTTAAAGATTTTTGTAATGAATGATGCTAATGAAGCTGTAGCTCGATTGCAACGTTTACAGGTTGGATCTTGCCCTGGAAACATTTTGGACAATTTTAAATGAGTCAGATGTGCTCAATGAAAGATTTTAAGTTGAATAACTGCATTCTTTGCGTGTATGGAGCTAAAGTGAATTTTGTTCATGGCTGCTTTCCACTCCTTTTCTGAAATGTTGAGATCCTTTTCCCACTGTACTCTGGGATCTTTAAAAGGAATGGACTTTAAAATAGTTTCTATATTATAGAAATGTTTGAGTCTTCAAGACTGGTCAATATTTCTTCTGGAATAGAAATAGGTGGGAGGTGAGTAAAATTGGACAGATTTTGTTTAGCAAAGTTTCTAATTTGGAGGTAGTGGAAAAATGTGTTGATGGGAAACTAAATTTGGAGTGTAATTGTTCATAGGATGCAAAGACATTATTTATATAATCGAATTAACTTTCCAAACATTAAAAACTATAAGTTTGAGTGGGTGGAAAAAGGTAGTTATCATATAGAGGTGCCATGGATATAAAATATTCTTGAAGTGTCTCCTACATTGGTCCCATATTCTGAGTGAATGAAGGACAATTGGGTTGTTAGTATATTGACGATAAATTGTATTTACTGGGGAACAAAACCAGGAATATAAAGAGGTACTGCAGGATGTCATTTCTATTGTAGACCAAGCTAGAGTGTGTTTATCTCTTTGTGTCAACACCCACGTGTTTTATAGCTTATATATTTGCCGCTCAGTAATAAAATTGAAAATTAGGTAGAGCCATGATTTAGATCATTCTGATTTAGGTCTGATTTAGGTGTTCTGATTTAGGTTGTTGTAGGATCACCCTTTGGATGCATGGATATTTTTCGAATTCTGAATAAATGAGGTCATGATTGAATTTCTTAAAAAATTATATGTTAATGTATATGGGGATGCTTTGAAATAGAAATAGAAGTTTAGGAAGGATATTCATCTTTATAGTGTTACTTCTCCCTGCTAAAGTAATATGGAGTGTATACTATCTATGCACGTGTTGTTTAAGTTTTTTCAAGCAGACCGCAAAATTTTGTTGAAAAAGAGCTTATGTTTAACCCTAGGTATTTAAACTGATCTGCAATGATAAAGATAAATGATAAATTCTGCTAGTTCATTTAGGGCTGCAGGCACAGAATTGTGTGGGTCTGATATATACAGGACTATATCATCTGCATATAGTGATATTTTTTTCATCAAGTCCTTCTTTGAAAATCCCCTTTACCTCTGATGCATTTAGAAAGTGAGCAGTCAATCGCTCAATGGCAACTGCAAATAGCAGTGGTGACAGGGGGCATCCTTGCCTAGTATTGCATTCTAGTTTGAAATAGTCTGAAATTATGTTAATATAAACTGAAGCTTCCTGACTGGTATACAGTAATTTGATCCATGCACATATGTTGGGGCCAATCCCAAATTTATTCAATGTGGTGAATAGGTAGTCCCATTCAACCATATCAAATGCTTTTTCTGCATCCAAAGATAATAAGATCTCCAGGGTGTTAGACTTTGAGGGTGAATATATTAGATTAAATATGCGTTGAAGATTGGAAGCATTAATGTCTACCTTTAATAAATCCAGTTTGGTCTTGTGATATTACCAAAGGAAGCACTTTCTCAATCCTTCTAGCTAGAACTATGTAGAGTATCTTAACATCATTATTCAGAAGTGAGATTGGTCTGTATGATGCACATTGTAATAAGTCCTTATTTTGTTTAGGACAAACAGTAATTAATGCTTCGCGAGAAGTTAGAGTTTTTTTTGCACCTTAAAAGCATCAGAATGTATTTGAGCCACAGAGAAAAAAAATAGAAACACAGTGAAGAAAAAAAAAGCTCTATTTCATGATTAAAGTGGAAAATCCAACTTTACTCTTATAGTTTATTTTGTTATTAAAGTAGAACGTCTATAAATACGTAATACATAAATAAATAATAGATACATAAATGTCATCTTAAAACTAACCCGCTTGTTTATCACTACGTGCTTCTGGGGCTTCATTCAATGCTGACAGCAGCGGCAGGAAGCAATTGCCACAATTAAAATTAAATTCAATTTAGGATATTCTAGCTCTCTGCACATTTAGAATCCTTAGATTTATACTATATATCACTTTCATGATGAAATGTGTTAAAGCATGTATGTTACATTTTACAGATAAATTGTTAACTTCATTTAAATAATTGATACTGTTATTAATTACACATGTGTGGAGTGGTAGTGCTGCTGCCTTGCAGTAGGGAGTCACGTCTCTGGCGTTCCCTGCCTGGAGTTTGCATGTTTTCTGGTGGCTTTCCACCATGTGCTCCAGCTTCCTTCCAAACATATGCGGGTTTGGGGATTTTGTGATGCTAAAATGACGGAGTTGATACCCTGTCCAGAGATTGTTTCTGCGTGGTCCTGAGTGCTAGCTGGAATGGGTGCATCCTTGTATTGATGGATGTAATCATTAATCACCCATCCTTTTCAGAGATTTTGTGGCAAGGTGTCATGGGAATCTAATGGATGTGTCCAGCAATTCACAACACAGTAAAGCTGAACATTGTTTTCACACCATGATAATATCTCTGCCACATGGTAGAATCTTCCAGATTTACATAAAGTATGCGCTTAAGTATAAAGAGTACACTGCTTGCGTAGCAGTGGTGTCTGCAGGTGCACGCGTCGCGTGAAGTATGAACCTGACCTAAGACATTCAAATTGAAAAGGCAAGAAATAGTTACAAAAATAAATATAATATTCCTTGAGGTCTAGATTCTATGTACAACACATACTCAGATTTCATGCATGCCCCCCTAAATGGCTTTAGTAATGTGTAGTTGTCATACAAATAAGTCCAAGCAGTGGAATGCACTTACGGTAGGTGGCCTCAGTGTTGGGTTCAAGAGTTTTCGGCTTTTTTTTTCATTCTGTGGAAGTAAGTTGCTGTTCTGCCAACAGCTTAGTCATTGTCTGGTAACTTTTTTGGCCTTGTATGTAATATTTTTCTTTATTCCTTTAAAGGAGTATTAGTTTGTGGGACTATCGTAATACATTATTATTGTTTATTTGAGATTTCATAAAAGGACACCATAATAACCAGCAGATGAATATGACTAAAGAGAGTAACCAGGTCAGTCCTGAAAGAGACAAAAATGATTAGAGAAACAACACATGGGAAAAAAAAAAGAAAACTCAAAGACAGAAAGGATTTTAATAAACCGAAACGGAACCTGAGACAAGGGCCTACCTACTGTATTTGAAAGCTAACTAATGCTACATTTGCTTTTAAAGAGTTTTATTCAGCCGAGGGATGAGAATGTTGACCTTGCTGCCACACTCATACCATCACACCCTGTGACATAACCGATGCAATGATTGTGGTCACGTGACTGCTCCTATCATGTCATGTAAACAAATAATGACACAGGACATAAACAAAATAAAACTTTCTCAAAATAAAATCAAAATGGTAAGAAAACCATCAAAATAGAATCTGCACAGTCCAAAACCAAAAATATATGCATAAGCGGCATTAATTACTATAGATTTGAAGTCATTACTATCATTCATTATTATTTTTCACCCATCTTTTTATTTTATCACAGTAGCCAACATTTTGAGACATTTGTTTTTTTAATCGCTGACCATTTTGTACATAGCAACGCAACTGATTGTCATCGTGTGACTCAGGGAGTTTCATTACATATAACGTATTTAAGGCAGTGACATGCTCCCTCTGTTGTCCAAGATTCTGGATTTTTCTAAAAAGATTCTTTGCGGTGTTAGAGTTGGTTTACTTTAATGTTTTTTAAGGGCTACAAGACCTTTTACGTGTTTACATTGACCTTTTTGTTTCTGGTTGGTTGTTCTAATTTATGATGACTCCCTGGATTTTCTGGCCCTTGCTTTGTCTTTCTGAACACATTATTTATTCATTGCTTCCATCTCCTGGTGCTTCATAAATCACGCCTCTCTGCCTTTTTCAATTGACATTCTAATTGTTTGTCCAGGATAACTAACCTTGTTGCTGTTTCTGAGGGGTGACCTCTTGGACATGAAGACATAAGGAATCTGCCGAACAAATGGAGAGCATTCAGTCCATCAAGCTCTTTTGTTTAGCTAAATAGTCACAATATCTCATATTTCCTAAAGCTTGCCAAGTTTTCTGGTTCAACTTCATGTTTCGGTAGTTTGTTGCTGACTCCCACAATTGTTTGTGTAAAAAAGAGCTTCCTGGCTTCAGTCCTAAATGCACTTCCCCTTAATTCCCAGTGCCGTCCTTGAGTATGCGATTCACTATTTAGTTGAAAGAATTCCACTGATTCTATTTTATCAATGTCTTTGTAAATTTTCAAGTCCTGGATTACATCTCCACTTAGTGTCCTGTGATTGGTTTTAATCTCTGAGTCCGTCAGACTACGACGTGTCCTGGGATGTACCTGGTTGCTCTCCTCTGCACAGCTTCAAGTTCTGCTATGTCTTTCATGTAGTGTGGTGACCGGAACTACACACCGCACTCCCGATGTGGTCTCACTAGTGCACTATATTGTCTAAGCATAAAGCCAATTGATTTATATTCATTACAGGATCTGTGTTCAAGTTGACCTTCTTTTGATATTTTACAGAAGGAAGTGATGATGGAAAAGAAATGGCCTGGAAGCACTAGAGATAACAAGATGATGCTCATTGCTTATGACGTTTGGTCCTGTAGGTGGTGGTCAGACAAGGCTTGGAAGACTGTAATGTACAGTAATGTTCTCTGGCTCCATTGTATAGCTCTGGCTATAGCTGCCTATTCAAAACTGAAAACTATTTGAAAAAAAATCAGAATATAAGCAGTATCACCAAAAAGATCATTTTAGTTGTGTGTATCTTTGACCTTGCTATGTGGTTCTGAGCTATTGACAATGAAGGTAAAAGGCAAGAATAAAACCAGGGCGCTTGAGATGAGATGCTACAGACTCCAAGTGGGAATGGCAAGATAAAGTACGCAACAAAGAAATAAATAGAAGAATGGGTGAAACAGAAGACCTATTTGGTGTGAGTAGAAGTAGACAGATGAAACATTTTAGCCATGGGAACAGGATGAAGTAGAAGAGATGGACCAAGTGTTGAATGAACATTTACTATGGGAAGAGACCTGGAGTAGGTAGACCCAAATTGAGATGGACTGATAACATCAATGAAAACTTTAGGGAAAGACAAGTTTTTATTCAGTTGGTACACCAGAAGTAATACAGAATGCTTGAGAAAGAGAAGGTTGGAGGGAATTGTACAACTCATGGGTGCCTCAAAGTGATGTCAGTTTAAGACGGTTCAAGGAGTCATGAATGAATGATTTCATTTATTCCTCCATTTTCTGAGCCCACTTTCTCCCCTTGACACCTGGTACAGTCATTAGTGCTGCTTCCACCTGGATCAGAGGTCAAAGGTTCATATGCCTGCTCACCACTGTCCATGGGGGGTTTTCATAGTCTCATTGTTTCTACAGTAAATGTTAGGTTAACCCGTGTCATTAAAGTGGCCTGGTCGGTGTGAGTGTGGATTTGTGGCCCCTACAATGGACAGGCTCCTAACTTCTGGCCAGTGCTCAACCACAACCTTATATTGGGTTAAGGCCGTTCAAAACTGGATGGGTGGATGAATGGATGGCTTTCCCTACTCATGATTGCCAAGAATTGGAGCCTTATGAAAAATTAAAAGCAGAAAAACAAATAATTTAGGAATCATTCACATTTATTTGCTTTTGTTTCCAACGCGGCTGCAATTAAAGATTTATGTGCTTATTATGCTTTTAAGATTTGGTGAAGTAAGCAGTGTATAGCTAGAAGTAATCATGTATAATTGAATTATGGAATTGATTTGCTGTCATATAAATCAGAAAAAGATTAGTTTTATGAAACACAAAATAAAGAAAAAATCTTTGCATATTATTCAACAATAAAGCAGCCTCACAGCAGAAAAAAAACAAAACAATTAAATCTGTATCATCACTTTTATTATATGCAAAAGTGAAAAAAAAATCTGAAAAATCATTGTACTTTGAATTGATTAGTTAGAAGCTAAGGATCTTGGGAGTAAGGTTGCATTTTTAATGAAGTAATAATACAAATAATGCTTACTTATGTTTTTATTTTGTTTTGTGTAACGCAATTAATAAATTATTTTAATCAATAACAATTACAACATCACTTGTATATATTTAGTTCAGCATTGCTACTGCCGCTGTTTAAAATATTCAGCCTTGAGAAGAAGTAAACCTGTAACATGTCAGGGAGTGCGGTAAAGAGTTGGAGTTTACAGAAAAATCAGGCAAATGGGATTGGTGAGCTTTGTTGGGCTGAATGGCCTGTTCTCGTCAAAGTTGTTCTGACATTCTAACGTTATAATGCAGTTTAAAGAGAAAAAGCTTCTTAGCCTGTATTAGAGAATTAAACCATTTCAGAACCCGAGCAGGTTAGACCTTCTGGTGGTCTGTTAGTCTGTACGGCCAGCAAGGCTGTCAGTGTCAGGAAGGGAAAAGTCCGGGAAATGGACAAAAAAATTGCGTGGTCAGGAAAACTGGAATGAGATCCGAGAAAAACACCAAAGCCAAAGAAACAAGCTTTGCAAGTCAAAGGACCACAAGATTCAAAAGTGGGAGACTCAAGTGCATAGGAAAATAGACATCTGGACGACAAGAGTTCAAAATAGCATCACAGCAAATTGGAAAACAGTACCTTATTAATTGATTATAGAACTTTATAATACAGTTGTTGTTAAAGCAGTCAAGTGATATTGTCTGTCTGGTGTATCTTAGGTCTACTCCATGGTCTCCTCCCAGTGCTGGTCTAGTAGGAGATGTTCAGGGACATTATGATGTAAGGGTGTGAGCTGAATGTATAGAACTGCATTTTAAAAGATGACCATAAGACAAGTGAACATGATATCACTCTATGCTTTTATTTAAGATAACACCACTAAAATATTCCAGTCATGTACCAACTTACAGCTTCACTTAGAACCGGTCATTTGGCCATATGTCAAATTGGCAGTATGTCAGTCACAAAGTGTACAGGTCACTACAGATTAAGGGTCTGTGGGTCTGGTGTAAGTCACCGATAGACGTATTTTAACTGCCGCTATGGAGTAGCACAAACCAATCTTTGAGTCTCAGCATCTGCACGCAAGTGTAAGGCAGTGTTTCTCAACCTCTGTCACACCACCAGTTAATCACAGGTTGATGTTGATAGTTTCCAAGTGGGTCAGGGTGGGTCTCCTAAGCCAGTGCTTCTCAACCTCTTGGTCACGACTCAGGTTGCAGCTGGTGGGTTGTGGATTACTGCCTTTGGGATCTGCTGTGGGATATGTTTCTAGATGAGCTTGTTTTGCCAAGGAAGACCCCCCCAATCACGCTTGTTTCACCAATTGGGTGGTTTGCAATTGATGCTAGTGGGTCGTCAATTAACTTAAAAGGCAAAACTGGGTCATGGCACCAGGAAACTTGATAACAGAATATATTTAAAAATAGGACTTCTCGTGCGGTTCTCCTCAGTATCTTTGCGTGTCTCAACTACTCTCACCTTTCATGTGCCCGCAGCATTCCTTCTACACCTCAGCTCTGTATTCCTTGCATGTCTCAGACTCTCTTGCCATACGTGTTCCTTAGTTCCTCCTACACCTCTTCTCAGTACCTTTGTGTCTCTCAACCTCTGTTGTCCAACGTGTGCTCTCATTATTCCTCCTATGCCTTTCCTCGGTATCCTTGGTAGACAAGATCCCCATTACCTGCTGTGAAACATCATTTGTATTCTTGTAAATACTGACCGTCTTCAAAGGAGACTCGGGTTCCTCCTTGTTAGTATTTAACATCCTCTAGTAAGTTATTTGCTTTGTTGTCATTGAGATGCTCCATTTTAACTACTTTTTTGTAAAAATTGAAAAATGGTAACAATAAGGAATTAAACATTGCACTCTTGATATATGGTGTGATCATCCCTACCACTGAGCCACCAAAGTCAAACTGACCAATCAGATTGCTTGGTGGGGCCGCACACGCACACAAACACAGAGTAGTGTTTTATTATACTGTAGATAAACCGAAAGTACATCTTATGAGAAGGATTTAGAAATTGTAGCGGACTCAACACTATCAACGCCCTGATGTGTGGAGTACAAGTCCAAGGAGGTTCTGCTCAAACCTTATAACGCACTGGTGAGGCCTTGTGTAGAGTATTGCATACAGTTTTGGTCTCCAGGCTAAAAAAAGGACATAGCAGCACTAGAAAAGGTCCAGAGAAGAGCAACTGGACTGATCCCAGGGCTACAGCAGATGTATTGTGAGGAAAGCTTAAAGGAGCTGAGCCTTTGCAGTTTAAGCAAAAGAAAGTCAAGAGGAGACCTGACTGAAGTGTTTAAAATTATCGAGACTTTGACTTTAAAATCTTCTTTACATCGAGTTAACCACAGACACATGAAATAAGTGACCAAGCAGTGTGGTAGACAGTAGGACTTTAGGGACTTTCAAAACTCGACTTGATGTCATTTTAGAAGAGTTAAGTGGACAGGACTGGTGAGCTTTGGTGGGCTGTATAGCCTGCTCTCAACTGGATTGTTCTAATGCACAGTATACGTAGACGGTGAGAGACGGAGAGCTTGGTTTGCTTCTTTCAAGCTCGTTAATTCTTTATATTACTTGAGAATATTTAATTCTTATGTGAAGTACTGACTCTCACTGTCAGTTTATTTCTCAGTTATATTTCACATGCATTATGTAGTTTATTCAATCAGAAAATATCCATTACCGATTGTTTTGTGCTGTTGTATCAGCAATAATAAATGCAATATTCTTTTTGCAGTATTAACAAAGAAATTTTAAGAAGGTGCTGTGTGTCACTTCATATTTTTTATCAAAGTATACATCATAATGCTATAGTGTTCAGTAACGTATACAGCACTACAGTTAATTATTATTTTTGTATTCCCATGCAAAGACCAATTCTTATACTGCTTTTTTGTTTATTTCAGGCTAAACTGTTTTGAGACCATGGTAAGGAGCTATATAAATAAAAGATAGTAGATAGTTGCTATCAGCAGGGCTTTCAAGGTTTAAATTGAAATATACCACAATTTAATAAAAAAAAACACCAAACTATATCCTGCTCTGCAGTGTACTTTTCAGAGGCATGGAGCCGCTCAACCTAATGATGTTTTGTAACATAATTCTTGTAGCAATAAATAAGAACTTTCTTGCTTTTTTTGTTTTTTTTTAATGTGGAGCCTTTAAATTATCAAAGAAAATGTGCCTGTGAACAGCAATTTGCCTAATCAGTAGTTGCTTCTCATATTCAATCATCATTTTTTCCACCCATAAAGAGGCGCCAATTCTGTATCTGATAGAAATTCTTTAATATAATAATGACTTCACTGCTTCCCATAATGATTCCTGTGAATAAATTATGGCGTCAATTGAAACACATTGCCTATTTTTCGACCCAGAAGACTTGATGCCTATCAGCCCCCCAGCCCCCCTCCTCCACAATCCCAGCCCCCCACCCCCTCCATTCTCTTGTCATTTCACTTTGACAGCTTTACAGTCTGAGAAAAAAAAAAATAATAATAATAAAAGGCTCCTTTTTTTTTTTGCCTCCTCTTTTTGAACTGAAATCTCTGTGGTGGACACAAGATTATTTCGGCTGTATAGTCATAATCTGCATTGATAGTAAAAGAAAGAAAAAAATAAAATAATAGGTTTGGGCGTAGAGGGCTCTGGTGCTTTATAGATTTTATATTGCATTTGCATAATCACACACTGGATTTTAACCTGCAAATGCAGGGCTATTATCAGTGCTATGCATGTTTCAAAGGACATATAAATAGGCTGAAATTAAATTATAGGACAATAATATTTTTAAACAGATGAATGTCAGCGGTGATAGGAATGCAGGAAGGCCCCAGCTGCGTTCATTCAGACACACAAAATCTTGTTGCTCCTGCAGCTTTTGCTGTCTTTCTGATGTTCTACCAACTTTCATTTAGCTGCCACCCTCACAAAACAAGATATGTATGAATGTGTGGGCTTCCAAATGCATTCTCCTCATTCATATGCCACGTAACCAGATAGAGCCCAGGGGGGGGACGTTTGGTGTCGAGGGGAGGGGGTGTCGGGTCGTCTCTTTGCAATCACCGTGTGTCCCGTAGCCCCTCAACTTCATTAGACGTTAATCCACTGCATGTGGATTTAATTTGAGGACTAATTCTTCTGCAGCTTTATAAATATTATACGACCTCACTCATAAATGAACTGTCAACAACCGTCAACAGCTCACAAGCTAGTTAAGGAAGAGCCGTCGTCAAACAGGCCCGTGTACATGGCAGACTGACTCGCGTGATAATGGCTTGAGACAGAAATTCTTTTACGAGACAGACCTATAATATTAAAAATGTGGCGCTCTCTTTGATCTGTTATTAGAAGAAAAATGATATAACAAACAGGAAATTACAATGAATAACTATTTTGACTGTCGTGGAAATGGAAATGTAGGTAGCAGGAGGCTGGCACTTGAGCCGGAATATTTTCCTACAGTCTCAAGGAGAAGTAACCAGATGTCTAACATACTGCTGAATGCTGCTTTTATTTTACTTTTGGCACTCTTTCAAATATCCAGTAGACATGTTTAGCTGGAAGTCTTTTTCCAGTACATTTACATAATTTCATGCATATTTTATAGTCTTGCATTACATCTTTTAGTAGTGGTCATATTTAATCTTAGTATTTTGTAAAATGCAGCATTTGTTTTAATAAATTATTCTGTTGCTACAGTACCATCGAGGGGTTTCAAGTCTGCATATTAAACAAGTGCTACATCAAAAAAAGGGGGGAAAAAAGGCATTGGAGGATAAGAATGGCTCCATTCTGTCATTTGAAATTCAAGTCCTCCTCCTTGCTTCATTTAAAATTCAATCTCATCTGTATCGTCATAATTTCTTTAAACAATGCTCATTAAAAATAAAACATTTGTCATTAAAAAGCAAAAGGAAAGAAGTCAGATTTTCTCCTCCTTTGCCATTGGCGTTATGCGTGGAGGTGTTGCACAACATCAAGCGCAGATTTGATAGAAAGAAAGAAAGAAAGAAAGAAAGAAAGAAAGAAAGAAAGAAAGAAAGAAAGAAAGAAAGAAAGAAAGAAAGAAAGAAAGAAAAATCTTTAGTTAAAATTAGAAAGAAATGTGAATGGAATCCCAGTGGAAAATAAAAATTCTGTACTGAGCCAATTAAAATTTGTGATACGCTGGCACATTTTTTTTTCTAAATTAGGATGGGAGACAGAATGGGGGTTTAGAAAAGAAAAAAAAAAAAAAGCAAAGTGAAACAGTGGCAGTGCCCTCGGGCGATTCAAACTTAACTTGTTATTACAATTTTGGCATCGCTCTTGGAATGATTTTCTTTCTGTTTTTCTGGCACTGCAGTCCTTCATCTGTTTGCTACACGTCTGTCGATGTGCGTTTGTGACAGACGATCGCGCGCGCGGACGCACGTTGGCTTTTACTCAGTGACATCTCGCACTTTATGCTCACAGAAATGAAACCATCTTCCCACTGAAGACTATGTTCAAATAATAAATTACATTAGCACTCATACTGTTAATAAACTGAAAATTGTAGAAAGTGTTGAATTTATTCAGTTGGAATAGCGACCTTCAAGTAAATTCACGTAATGTTTTTTCTGACTCTTGTGGTCTGTTCTAAAAGAATAGCAAAGACATTAGGGCAAGCAGCTGTGCAGATATAAAGATATCAAAGAACAAAAAACAAGTTATTTAACAGCGCAATCACAACGTAGTGAGACCCCTTCAGTATGTTTGCATTGTGGATTTAGTTTTATATGAATATATTTACCATTTTTGCCCATCAATTCACACTCCATAACCCATAATGACAAACTGAAAACAATCCTTCAAGGAGATTTGCAATTTGTTAAAAATAAAAATTCTCTCATTCATGTAAGTATTCAGATCCTTTGATGTGACATCCATATTGTGCTCAGGTGCATTCTGTTTGCTTGAATTCATCCTGATGTGTGTCCAGAACCTGATTGGGCTCCACCTGTGGAAAACTGATTTGACTGGACATCATTTAGAAAGGTGTGGATAGAAGGTTCCACAATTCACACTGCATGACAGGGCAAACACCAAGCCATGAAGTCCAAGGAACTCCATGTAGATCTCTACCATCTAACTGGGCAAGGGAAGAAAACCATTTCTAAAGCTTTGAGTGTTCTCGCTAACACAGTGGCTTAAAAAACTGTGAATTAGGACAAATTTGGAACCACCAGTGCGCTTCCTAGAATTGGCCATCAGGAAGGTGATCAAGAACCCAGTGGTCACTCTAGCAGAGTTTCAGAAGTCCTCTGCTTAGACAGGATAACCTGTCAGAAGGATGACATCTCAAAAGCACTCCATCAACCAGGAGTTTATGGTAGAGTGGGTCAAAAGAAGCCACTCTTGAGTGAAATGCACTTTATAAGACTCTGAGAGCAGGAGGAAAAAGAGTCTGTGATCTGAATTGAAAACAACTGAAGTCTTCAGGCAGAACTTCAAGCACTATGTCTGGTGATGATCAGGCGCTGCTCATAATATAATCCCGACAGTGAGAAATGGTGGTGGCAGCCTCATACTATTGGGGTTTTTCTCAACAGCAGGTACAGGGAGATGGTCAGAATTGAGGGAAGGATGAATGCAGCCAAATAAGGATGGCTTCTTAAAGAAAACCTGATCCAGACTGAGGGAAGTGTTCACCTTTCATTATGACAATGAACCGAAGAATACAGCCAGGATAACACTGGGGTGGCCCCTGGACACGTGTCTTACTCTCCTTGAGTGGCACAGCCAAAGCTCAGACTTTATCCACATAGACCTGAAGATGGTACTTTACAGGCTCTTCTAATCCAATGTAAAAGAGCTTGAGAGGATCTGCTGGGAAGAATGAGATTAACCGCCCATTATGGGAAATTGAGTGTAGACTGATAAGCAAAAATGCCAAGTGTATCCATTTAAAAGAACATCAACAACACAATGAAGTGTACAGAAAGTCAAAAGGTCTGAGTACGTTCTGAATCCACTGTACATCAGCCATCCATTCCACAAATCTGATATGGATCTGAACCCAATGGATGGCATTTCCACCATTAAATGCTGTGACTGCTGTTAATTCATAAGATGTTCACAGGATTGGTAGAAAACGTTTTCTCTACTGTACTGATTGAATGTGTTACTTGTAGGAGCAAGAACTTTCCTGTTAAAAGAAAAATCTATCATTTTATGAGGGGCACAGTATTTAGCAGATCTTAAATTCTCTACACTCTGTGTGGATTTTCTCTGGGATGTCCGATTTCGTGCAGGTTGCACCAATCGTCAATTCTAAATCGGCAGTATAAGTGTGTGCATGAGTTAGTCGAGTAGCATCACAGTAGCCTCTGGCTCATGGGACACCACACTGGATTAATCAAGTCGGAGGGGATTATTTTAGTTTATTCATATAGAAACACATTAATTTAAGAAAGTAGTGCCACAAGCATAAGCAGAAAAACAGCAATGCTCTGTGAGTTTGCGGGAAAAGTCACGTGACATTTTGAAATTATATACACATCAAAAGCTCTGAATGATTATGAGCCATCCCCGTTGGGTACTATTACCTGTTTGTTCTCCTTGTTTCTGATTTTAAATTCGTTTTTATTGATAAGTTTGTCTGAATTGAAATAACGATTAAAATTAACAAGCATACTAAAACAAGAAGTACACCCCAAAGCTAAAAACATTTCAGTGTGCCAGGTGATCCATAATTTTACTTTCCCAGCTCAGACTGAGTAGTTTACTAGGTATTGTCTAGACCAGTGGTTGGCAAATTGTGGTCCACAAACATGTGCCAGGTGGTCCATGGGCTGGCCTAGTCATCTTTTTACGAAGAACTTTCTAGCCACATAAAATGGATTCAAGACACCGACCATGGAGCAAAGAGCCTGACTTTTAATTCCACACCACTCCTTCTCAATCCAGTCTTGTATGGCTCTTGTGATTGCTCCATCTCTGTCAACATTTCTTCCGATAGGGAGTGGGTGACTTACTGTATAATGGAGATTTTGTTCCAGGTTTCATTACATTGAAGAAACACAAGCACAAGTGCACAGAGAAAGTATTTTCCGAATCATCAAAACCAAAATGTAAATCTGAAAGGAAAAACTTCACCAAATTTCAAAACCCTAAATAAAATTTTCCTCTGTCAATTTATTTGTTTTATTTAGTTTAGTTTTCCCTTAAGGACCAGTTTACACAGTTTACACATCATGGCTGAAATGCATTCCCAGCGTTCCCCTCTGAGCACCTCATCAGAAATTAACGGAACGCTTGCGTGAGTTGCAGGACCACCAAAAATATGGGCGGCATGTGTGTTCAAGTTTTGGTACGTGATGTCAGCATTGCTGTCGTCGGCATCGGCTTACAGCTCCAACAGAATCAATCTGCATGCTTTGATGTTTGATGAATGGTTTGGTATGGTGAAGCAAATCATCAGACTTAAATGTTGACATTTCGAATGTCATTTTGGGGCTTTTCTTCGTCTATTTCTCACATTTTCCCCATTGTAATGACGCAATACATTTAAAGGTCTCACCATTCCGTGTTGCTGTTGTCGTCTTTTTTATTTTTCTTTGGCAACAGAATGCAAAGAATTTTTATTTTTAACATCTTTCTTCCCTCAACTCACAACACAGCGAAACTGAACGTTGTTTTCTCACCGTGATGATTTCTCACTCTGCCACCTGATGGATTCCTCCAGATTTACTTAACGTTCACTCGCAAGTATAGACGATACCCTGCTTACATAGCAGCAGCGTCCTCGTAGCCTTAAGTATGTGCCTGCCATGTCTCCATGCGTATGGTCACCTTCCAAAGCCTGGCAGGCAGGGTGTCATGGGTCATCAGGTCTAATCACACTGTACTGTAGTGACCAGACACACAAAATGCAAGCGCTAATGAAATGCAAGCACACAAAAAACTGTGCCCACAACAAACAAAGACACAAAATGGTGACTAAATGATACTGTTAAAACAATGGGGAAAGATATTGAAAAATAAGATAACAGAAAATGTTATCTTTAAAAAGGTTCTAACAAATCCCAAACAGTTTCATGTGTGACATACAAAGCCTTCAACTCCTAAGTGCTGGGTAACATTAGCATTCACCAAATATTTTCATCTAATATTGTTCGACTGATGTTTTAATAGATTGAGTAATTCAGCTAATTATAATCTATGTAGAGATTAAGAATCAGTAATGGACGCACACCCTAATAAGTGTAAGAAGTTAGCAGGGGGCAGGAAGTGGTCAGAGTAAGCAGCTGAGACGATGGGATGTGTGAAGATACGTCAAGTCCTGTTGTTCTTGGAGCTGACAGGCATTCAGAATTGTTATTGAAACAGTTAAACTAAAGTCCAGCTGTCTGATTCCTGATGGTATCTCATATATCATTGGGTTTTGTACTCTATAAACACAGATTTCCATCTGTTTGGTCAGCATTTTGAAAATTTTAGGCATGCTTTTGCAACATCACAACACTCATCGTTTTTTTGCTTTGTTTGTTTGGATGTTTTCTACTATTTTCCAAGTCCTAATACAAAACCCAAAAAAACGTGTTTTGCATGTCAGAGAGTAAGAATAGCAGAATTGCACACAAGTATTTGAGATTTTTATTGGCAAAGGCAGGTAATTGCAAAAGTGGACTGGCTAACTTTTATACACTCACATCTCTGACATCCTGTGCCTCTGATGGGCCGTATCAAGGGACATTTGGAGACGGTATAATAACTAGTAAATAGTCATTCATCTTTCTATAGTTTAGTTCTAAAAGTTGCTCTTACTTGCATGGTAGATGAAAAAGCTCCAGGAACAAACGGCTGTGGTGATAAGGACTCACAGTTTCATGTGAGTGAGAAGGCCTATCACTTGCTTTAACCCTTAAGCACTGGCACACCAACATCCCAGTGTTACTTCATGCCTGGCCTGTGGAGGACATCCGTGTGGCTGCATGAGTTGCAGTGGAGTGGCTGACTGATAGTAGAGGGATGTGGGATGTATCATTGAGCAAAGCCATAATACAAAATTCAATAAAATTCAATACAGTGGAGCAGTAAAAAAATAAGTTAATGAAAATAAAACCAGTAAAACAAGTAATGAAACAACAATTATTATCTTTAAGTAACAGAACTAACTAAAGTACTTAAGAGACAGAACTAAAATAGAGGAGGTCCACAAATCCTTGTATTTCCATTCTGTAAGCTGACTGAAGATGAGACCCCCCTACCTGAGTGTCATAGGTAAACTTATTGATGGTGTTAGAACTGTATGCACCTGAGTGAACCGCAGTGGGCTGAGCACACAGCACTGGGGGGCACTAGTGCTCTCAGTGTGATGGTACAGGAGATGTGGCTTCCAACGTGGACTGTGTAGTGTCTTTCTGTCAGGAAGTCCAGGATCCAGTTGCATGGGGATGTCCACTTGTGTCACTGGTTGGGATTATGGACAGAAGATCTCTCTAATTCAAGTGTGTCAAACGTACACAGTACGATGAGCTTTATCTCTGCATGTTTCCCATAGACTAGTAACAGCAATACAAGAAAATTCAAAAGAAAATGAGCAGGAGACTATAGTCATAAGAACACACATCGGGAACACTAGCATAGCAGCCGTTATAGGCAACTGTTGAGTAACCTCATGATTTGTAGGTAAAAACTGACATTGAGTGAATGTGAGTGGTAACAAAGGTGGGGAAACAGTGACCATGAAGGATGGCGGTAGTCCTTAATAATTTTGTTTGTTAAATATGTCCTAAAAAGAAGGCAGTTGAACTCCATTAATAAGTTGAGCTGATATAACACCCTTGGGATTGCTTTGCAGTCCTAAACTGAGAAGGTGCCAAACCAGGATGTAATGAGGCTGGGAACGACCAGACCTCCTGTGCACCTGAAGAAGATGGCGAGCACAGATGGAGCCAGTCAGGCTTTCCTCATATATCCAAAGAAGTAAAGGAGATGGCAAGCCTTCTTGATGGTAGGCGAGATGTGCTGTGCCCACTTACAGTCATTATAGTTATGGTGACACCAAGAGATTTAAAGCAGATGGAAGTGTGGTCTTCTTCCTGCTTCCTGAAGTCTATGACCAGCTCTTTGGCTTTGCTGGCATTAAGGGGGCAGACTGCTGTTTTGACACTGCAGTATCAGAAGACAGACCACCTCTCTGTAAGCCATATCACCATTGTTGGCGATCAACCTACAATCTTGGTGTTATTGGCAAATTTAATGATGGACGTGGAACTGTGTCTGATCAGAAAGTCATAAGTGAATGAAGAACATGACAGGGTACTCAATTGGTAGGGCAAAGCTAATCTTGAATTTTATTTTAATTTCTAAATTTAAATGGTTTCAAACAAATTGTGGGGGCAATGCCCACTGTGGTTAGTGGCACTGCCTTGCACTTCCAGGAACGAATACTCAGTTGCCAGCCACGTCCCCATTTTAATGGAAGCTTGCATGATGCGCCATGTCCTTGTGGATTTTATCCCGAGTACTCTTGGTGTAAGTGTGTGAATATGGGCAGAAAATTCTAGGAAATGTTTCCAGGAATTGGAGAAGTGCTGGGACAAGTGTGTTGTATCTCCGGCAGAGTATTCTGAAGGTGACAAAAACGGAATTGATGTAAGTTTTATACTAAAACTTTTTTTTAACAGTTCTGGGAATTTTTGGGACCCCCTCGTATCTATCTGTCTGTCTGTCTGTCTGTACTGGCAATCTCACTTCTTCAAAGGCCAATCCATCACGCATCAGCGTCATCCATCCATTGGAAGTTGGCTCATATTCATCTTGGCAGAAGATTTCAGCCCTGAGGATCATGAAATAACAGTGAAGGGACATAATGATCAAGTCAGACAATACAGATTGGAGAGTCATGAGGTACTTCTTTGGGTCACTGAGGAGTGTGGCACCAGTTTGACTAGCTTCATTGTTAAACAGCGGGTCCTCAGTGTTGTAGTTTGATAGAAGAACCCCAATAATATCTCAGTAGAACACCATTTTTAGTTTTGTTGTTGATTTTTACTGTAGCAGTGACGTGTTGCAGCCACTACTGTTAAGGTTTAACACAGCACTACTAAGAACATCCTTATATGTTGTAAGGAGAGCTCCAAGATGGCAGGAGATGGGTAAAATGACCCAAATGAAGCTAATGAAGAACCTTCTGAACAGCCAGCATGGAGGAGCACATTCACCCATTGTGTACTGGCCAGACTGGCCAGGCAACTGTACTGTTACAGAGGAACCCATCAGACACTCTGGGAGTCCTACAGCTTATACTAGAGCAGTAGACATGAAGTACATACCGTATGTACTCGCATATACTGTAAGTCGGGCATTGAAACCCAAAAAATCCATCATAAAAATCAGCCCCCGACTTATACGCCCAGTCAAAAATGCGACACTTAATTTTTTTTTTTTACATCTTCTTGCCTCCTCCAATCTCACATCAGTTTCTCACACACATCGTATTTTGTTGCACCAGCGCAGTTACCAATTTCTTTCGCCTCTTCAACGACTTTTAATTTAAAACCAGCTTCATATTTTCTTCTGATCGAACGCTCAATCGTAGATAAGGGATGCTCTTACGATAAAGGTGTATGAAGGTGTGAGATACAAAAAACACAAAACAGTGCAAACGTCGCTTCGGGAATAGTTTGGGTATTACTGTGTGGTCACATAGGCACAATACAAAAAAGGCAGTGTGCCCCGTGGCTACTCTCTCAGGTGGGTGTTACCATATCAGAATCTCTTGGACCAACAGCGTGAATTTTCTGCATTCAACTTAGACAACCGACATTATAAAATACCGGAAATTATACAGTAAAATCAAGCCCCGACTTATACTCAGGAGAACTTAAACGCGAGTATAAAAGGTAATAAAAAAATATATACAAAATATAAGCTGCAAAAACTGGCAACTCTAATTAATGAGTAAACAAAGAGAAAAGTCGGGAAATGACTACAGTAGCTAGGGAGAGAGCTTAAATGAGTGTCCGAAGTTATCGAAAGAAATTTCAAATCATGAGGTTCTGTCCCACAATAAAACAGGTGAGATTAGGGTAAAAATACAAATCAAAATATAAATAAGGAAGAGCGCGCTTAATATTTGGACTTTGTGTTTCTAAGAGTTCCCATTGGAATTGGTTTTGATGACAAGGAATTAATTTCTTTCATTAATGAAATGTTTTATATTTTGTAAATTATTTGCAAATGTTTCTGCTGCCATTTTGTTTATGACAGGTATCATAATTTTTAAAAACATTACAAAAAATTCTGAAGAGAACAGTCCATTCAGTCACACAAAGCTCACAAATATTCTCCACCTAATTCTTCCAAAACAACATCAACTTGAGTAACATCTTAAGTAGCGATTGTTAAGATGCTGCTGCTATGGTCAGGGGCGGAGTCAACAACACAATGGGTTCAAAGGTCATCCACAGGCACAGTTCTCTATCTCTCTTTGAGCTTCTCGATTTTAAAATGTTGTCATTTTGATCTTCTGGTGTTAGACCTTTGCCTTCCATTTTTGACTTTGATTTTTATTTCTCAGTTTGGCTTTGTTACTCCGTGCTCTTGATCCACTGGTTTTGGCCTTTACTTTTGTTTTGACAATGCCAGTTTCACAATGCTTAGACCTTTATATAGGGCAACCCAGCCCAACGTTCATTTTGAAACAAGAAACTGTAGGCATCAGAGGTAACCTGCAAAACTGGATCTCAGGTAGGTTAACCGACAGGAGACAAAACAGCTAAGAGGTGAATCAGTGCGATCTGTCCAGTGACCACTGCTACAGTGCATCCGGAAAGTATTCACAGCGCATCACTTTTTCCACATTTTGTTATGTTACAGCCTTATTCCAAAATGGATTAAATTCATTTTTTTCCTCAGAATTCTACACACAACACCCCATAATGACAACGTGAAAAAAGTTTACTTGAGGTTTTTGTAAATTTATTAAAAATTGAGAAAGTACATGTACATAAGTATTCACAACCTTTGCCATGAAGCTCAAAATTGAGCTCAGGTGCATCCTGTTTCCCCTGATCATCCTTGAGATGTTTCTGCAGCTTAATTGGAGTCCACCTGTGGTAAATTCAGTTGACTGGACATGATTTGGAAAGGCACACACCTGTCCATATAAGGTCCCACAGTTGACAGTTCATGTCAGAGCACAAATCAAGCATGAAGTCAAAGGAATTGTCTGTAGACCTCCGAGACAGGATTGTCTTGAGGCACAAATCTGGGGAAGGTTACAGAAAAATTTCTGCTGCTTTGAAGGTCCCAATGAGCACAGTGGCCTCCATCATCCGTAAGTGGAAGAAGTGCAAAACCACCAGGGCTCTTCCTAGAGCTGGCCAGCCATATAAACTGAGCGATCGGGGGAGAAGGGCCTTAGTCAGGGAGGTGACCGAGAACCCGATGGTCACTCTGTCAGAGCTCCAGAGGTCCTCTGTGGAGAGAGGAGAACCTTCCAGAAGGACAACCATCTCTGCAGCAATCCACCAATCAGGCCTGTATGGTAGAGTGGCCAGACGGAAGCCACTCCTTAGTAAAAGGCACATGGCAGCCCGCCTGGAGTTTGCCAAAAGACACCTGAAGGATTCTCAGACCATGAGAAAGAAAATTCTCTGGTCTGATGAGACAAAGATTGAGCTCTTTGGTGTGAATGCCAGGCGTCAGGTTTGGAGGAAACCAGGCACCGCTCATCACCAGGCCAATACCATCCCTACAGTGAAGCATGGTGGTGGCAGCAGCATCATACTGTGGGGATGTTTTTCAGCGGCAGGAACTGAGAGACTAGTTAGGATAAAGGGAAAGATGACTGCAGCAATGTACAGAGACATCCTGGATTAAAACCTGCTCCAGAGCGCTCTTGACCTCAGACTGGGGCGACGGTTCATCTTTCAGCAGGACAACGACCCTAAGCACACAGCCAAGATATCAAAGGAGTGGCTTCAGGACAACTCTGTGAATGTCCTTGAATGGCCCAGCCAGAGCCCAGACTTGAATCCGATTGAACATCTCTGGAGAGATCTTAAAATGGCCGTACACCGACACTTCCCATCCAACCTGATGGAGCTTGAGAGGTGCTGCAAAGAGGAATGGGCGAAACTGGCCAAGGATAGGTGTGCCAAGCTTGTGGCATCATATTCAACAAGACTTGAGGCTGTAATTGCTGCCAAAGGTGCATCGACAAAGTATTGAGCAAACGCTGTGAATACTTATGGACATGGGATTTCTCAGTTTTTTTATTTTTAATAAATTTGCAAAAACCTCAAGTAAACTTTTTTCACGTTGTCATTATGGGGTGTTGTGTGTAGAATTCTGAGGAAAAAAATGAATTTAATCCATTTTGGAATAAGGCTGTAACATAACAAAATGTGGAAAAAGTGATGCGCTGTGAATACTTTATGGATGCACTGTATGTCTGCTTTATTTTAATGCCATAGATTCTGGTGTAGTTAGGAAACATTTGAAATTCGAAGATGATAATAAAGTTTGAGGGATGGCAGACACTGTGGAGGCAGCAAAAACAAAGATTTGGACAAACTTCAGAACTGGGAAACCACTTTGGAAACGCAGTATAACATAGAAAAGTGCAAAGTACTACATGTGAGCAAAAGGAATACAAGATTGGAGAAACTGTCCTAAATGGGCCAAACTCTGAAAAGGATTTAGGGGTTTATGTTGGCACAACGTTTTCACAATCTAAGCAATGCTTAGAAGCAACTAAAAATGCAAATAAAATGTTAGGTTATATCGTAAAAACTGTAACATAAATCAAGGGACTATAATGAACTAGTGAGACCACATCTGTGTGCAGTTCTGGACACCACACTACAAGAAAAACATTAACATGTAAAGCTGTGCAGAGGAGAGCAACTCCGAGAATTAAGCCGGTTTAGTCTTGAGCAGAGGACACTCCACGTGGACCTGATCCAGATCTTCAACATTTTCAAAGGCCTTGATAAAATAGATCCAGTAGAACACATTCAACTTAACGGTGAATCACCACCTGAAGGACCTCAGTAGAAATTAAGGTGACGTGCAATTAGGAAGCCACTTCTTCATGCAAAGAATTGTGGGACTCGGGAATGAGGAGTTAGGAGCACTCCTGGGTTATGATACAGTGCATTGCCACACCCACCACATGACAAACCACCTCAAGATCCCAGATTAGGGCCCAAGTGCAGCCATGCAGTGGGTGACACCTCAGCACCACACTAGCTCAGATGGAATGGAACCAATGTCAGGTTTTTTATGGTGGCTGGAGTGCCAATTCTGCCACCAACCCCCAGGTTTTTCCCTGCAGGTTGGAGGGCCTGCTTGCAGGGCTGCGTTCAGTTTAACGTCATACCCAGGACGGAGAAATTGCAGGTGAAGGGCCTTGCTCAGTGGCCCAACGAAGTAGAGTCACTTCTGGCGTTTACGGGATTTGAACCAGCAACCTTCCGATTGGGGGAGCAGATCCCTACCTCAGAGCCACCACAGGCAGGACAAGTGACTTGCTTATGGTCACACAGCGTCAGTAGCTGAAGAAGAAACCTCAACAACCTTTATGAAAAATCTGGATGAGGTATTGGGACAGCTTAGCCATTAGCTAAACAAATGGCCTCGACAGACTGAATGGTCTCCTCTCTTTTGTCAGATTTCTTACGTTCTTGTTCAGCATAACATTGTGTCTGTTGGACAGTTTGAGGAGTTGAGTTTCAGTTGTACATTGATGTTACTTTTATCTTTTTGGTGCCATGCTAGGAACTGTTTAGTGTGTTTAGTATTATATTTTGATCGTAATGACGCTCGATGCCAATTGCGTGACCGTTGGCAGGGTTTACGTTATTTAAGATTGAGTTGTGTCAGAATCAGCATCTGACTGTGTGGATAAAAAGACTTTTTATTAAGGAAAGAATTTGCTAAAAAATTTCTTTTGCTAAATTTTTGTTGACTTTTGCCTTCCGTATTGTGTCTTGATGATCGAGTTTATGCTCCTCCTGGTTTGCTCGTTTTCTAACTACTCTTTTGTTTGGCCCTTTTTGGTGTACAGTGATCCCTTGCTATTTCGCGCTTCGCCTTTCGCAGCTTCACTCTATCGCGGATTTTATATGTAAGCATATTTAAATATATATCGTGGATTTTTTGCTGGTTCGCGGATTTCTGCGGACAATGGGTCTTTTAATTTCTGGTACATGCTTCCTCAGTTGGTTTGCCCAGTTGATTTCATACAAGGGACGCTATTGGCAGATGGCTGAGAAGCTACCCAACTTACTTTTCTCTCTCTCTCTTGCGCTGACTTTCTCTGATCCTGATGTAGGGGGATTGAGCAGGGGGGCTGTTCGCACACCTAGACGATACGGACGCTCGTCTAAAAATGCTTAAAGATTATCTTCACGTTGCTACCTTCTGTGCAGCTGCTTCCTGAAGCGACATGCTGCACGGTGCTTCGCATACTTAAAAGCTCGAAGGGCACGTATTGATTTGTGATTGTTTGTTTTTCTCTCTCTCTCTCCCTGCTCCTGACAGAGGGGGTGTGAGCTGCCGCCTTCAACAGCTTTGTGCCGCGGTGCTTCGCATACTTAAAAGCCAAACAGCCCTATTGATTTGTTTGCTTTTCTCTATCTCTCTGACATTCTGTGCTCCTGACGCACACTCCTTTGAAGAGGAAAATATGTTTGCATTCTTTTAATTGTGAGACGGAACTGTCATCTCTGTCTTGTCATGGAGCACAGTTTAAACTTTTGAAAAAGAGACAAATGTTTGTTTGCAGTGTTTGAATAACGTTCCTGTCTCTCTACAACCTCCTATGTTTCTGCGCAAATCTGTGACCCAAGCATGACAATATAAAAATAACCATATAAACATATGGTTTCTACTTCGCGGATTTTCTTATTTCGCGGGTGGCTCTGGAACGCAACCCCCGCGATGGAGGAGGGATTACTGTATTGTTACCTGGTCCTTTCTAAAAACGTTAAGTCCTGTGGCACAGACTCAACCTTCAGCTCCCCAGCAGGAATGTTTTGCTGGAATTGCAACAATGGCAGATATATTTGGAAGAAATAGGAGCAGGAGATGAAAGTCTCAAAAATTATAGCCAAAAAGAAATCCACAAGTCAGAACCGTAAGTCAACGTAGTGATCCGTCTGTTTATTCATTTTTTATGCTTTTCTTTTGGGGTTTTTACATATTGAAAGCTTTCTGCTGGAGTTTTCTTATCCCGGGATTTTGATTGATCCATCAGAATTTTGATGGACTGTGCTATTCTAGTTACGAATGTCTCCAACACCATTTTTGTTCATAACGAGGGTTGCTGTGTTTGTCCGCCCATTGCTAGGTAGTTTGTTAGCGGCGGAGTCACGGAGGTCACAACCTCAGCGTTAATAACGCAACAGAGCACTTCCTCATCTGAGTGTCCCTTTGGCGTGCACACCTTTACCTCTTTAATTGTCTCTAATTGTATTTTCCTCTTTTGAATTTTGCTCTAAGATTTTTGACTTTGATTTCCAATTCACATTGTGATACTTTCGCTTACGATTGCTTCTGATTGCCTGTTTTTGACGTTCACTGTGCTTTAATTTACATCTCCTCTCCTGATCTGTCCCATAAAGTATTCCCATTTATCTTCATAAAGAAATCCAAAATGAAGTAAGCCAAAAATAAAACTAGACATTGTAGTCAGGGAGCATGTAGAAGTCTTTAACTCTAAGAACGACTTAATATTCGTAAACACTGCAAAAAGTTTTGATATTTAATCACAAACCTGGATGAAGATACACACGTGGTATCATCTTCAATATGTTCACATCATTTAACGTAACAATAAAACAAAGTGCTTTTGATCATTAATTGCGGCAGACACCACACACAAGTATCTCGAAGAACTACGAGTTTTATGTGAATCTACAGCACATTTTCGTTGATTCCAGAAAGTTGCGGCGTGGAGTTTCTCCTTCATACTGTAAATACCTGCTGCTTGTTTTTCGTTCGTATCATTCTTTACAAATTGACTAAATGCCAACCGTCATTTTACCCCACTGCTGGACGGGTGACTCTGTCCGTTTTCCTGCTGCTCAGACACACGTTGGCACCTTCTGGGACGCTCGTTGAACTTTTCACGTTCCAGTGTTAAAACTACCGTTGTTTATCGTGTGATACTCGATTCTAACCAGCTGTATGCGTGCGGCACAGTTTGACGAATCTCGTGTTGTACTCTAGTGATTTTAATGCATTTGGTTCCAAGATTATAGTCATTTGTTTATAAATCCAAGAATGCTCGCAATGAATGGTACTAAAATGAAGCAACAATGGATTTATTAACAAAACATGAGCCGCATGGTGAAATTAGTTAGTTTTATAACATGGAGCACTAATGACCAGAGTAATGGCATGGCGGCCCAATTGGTAGCATCGAAACATCTCAAGTGTCCAGTGTCCCAGGTCAGAATCTTGTACCAGGTTGTTGTCCACGTTCACCCTGTGTCTGCACAGGCTTTCCTCCCAAATCCTCAAAGCCGTGTGTTTTAAGGTCATTGCTGACTACAGGTAAGCCCGGGGTGTGTGAATGGACTTTAGGATGGACTGCTGTCCTGTCCTTCTGCTGCTGGGATGTCTACCAGCTCCTTCTGACCACAGACTGGACTAAACAGGTTCAAGAATGTATGGAAAAGGATTCCTGAAACGGAAGAAGTAGGAATGTCACTGCAGTCCAAGCGAACTGATGGTGATTAGATATGGACGACTTCACGTAACTGCTACATGAATGAGATCGTATTACCTTCTCACAGACTTATTATTTGATTCTTGTCTGAGCGCTTATGATACTTTATCGATTCATTAAAAATTGTTTCTCTCAGGCAGACACCCCCAGGAACAACAGCAAGGCAATGAAGAAGAAATTCATAGAAATGTCAGAAAAAAAAATGGAAGGCAGCTTCAAACAAGACGGCACTTTAGTAATTATCTGCTAGAACATTTAATAACCACCCTCGGTTCATGGGCTTTGTTTCCGCACAATATACAAGTTGAGTAGTAATTAATGCGAGCCACATCGCTCAACAAGCTGCAAATGTGGCACACCGCCTGTTTAGAGGGAAGTAACAATGCAGGCAAGTTTAAACAGCCCTTCTGGAAACGAGCGAGCAGCGTGATGCCTGACACCGGCCGAGACAACAGCTTTAGATTAGCCAAATCCCCAGGAAACTTTTACTCGGAGATGTGTGCTATTTTTAATAAAGCGCCATCAAAGAAAGAAGCAAGTGACAATTTCTAGAACAGGTTTGGCACTTGTGGGCTACACGCTTCCCTTTTGTAGTCTCTTCATTTAACACCGAGAAGCACTTTGTTATTAATTATTGGTGTGTTACTCACAGTGCAAACGGCGCGCCTGCATCCCATAGTCGGCACACGCCGCGTGGATAGAGAAAGCGCACCTTCATGCTGCCATACCTGCACGTGCCTACGTCTGGGCTTGACAACGCTCCACTCACGTCAGTCTGCTTATTATATAGTGCCTTTCACATCTCTCTATATATTACATACTGCCAGTCTTACTATTGTATATGGTCTCCTTCATTGCTATTATGTACTACCTTTTGTATCTATCTGTCCGCCATATATAGACCTCTCTCTTATATAGTGCCCTTTATATTGATCTATTATATAGTGTCTTTTACATCTATGAATTACATATTGTCTTTTATATTTATCGCATACTGTGCGTTCCCCTCCTCTCTAGCTATATTACTATCCTTCTATCTATTGTGAAAGACACAGACAGACACTGAGACAGCCACATGTTAAAAACACACACTTTTAATTCCTTCTGCACCTGCTCACACAATACAGTCAGTGCACCAGCCCACAATAATGGCTCACAGTCCTTTAATTCTCTTTCTATTGCCGCCTCTACTCCACTCCTCGCAAGCTCCGTCCTCTTCCACCCGACTCCGGCTCCCTGAATGGAGTGAGGCGGCCTCTTTTATAGTCACCCAGATGATCTCCGGGCAGCACTTCCTGGTGTGGCGGTAGTGCTGCCTTCCAGGGCTCCATAATTATCTGGGCGCCCCCTAGTGGTGACCACGGGCCCCAACGGGGATGAGCTTCTAAGATCTGTTCTCGTGGTCCCCACACAGACCAGGGCGGCTGCCCTCTCGTGGCCCGGAGGAGGTATTGTCCCTCTCCTGGTCCTTCCAGACGTCTGCCACACTATCCGTTAAACAGTGCCCTCCATATCTATTCTATCTCTCTTTACTGCTTTTCATATTTATCTATTAAACAGTGCTTTGTATGCATCTATCTAAATACAGTATGTATTAAACTGCCTTTAACATCTATTATAGACTTCATTTCTTATCTATTGTATAAAGTGTCTTCCTTATCCCTCTGTTATGTTTTGCCCTACATGTCTACCTATACATACATGCATATCATATAGTGTCGGTCATATTAACTACCATACAGCGCCCTTCACTCACATCTATCTATCTATCTATCTATCTATCTATCTATCTATCTATCTATCTATCTATCTATCTATCTATCTATCTATCTATCTATCTATCTATCATATAGTGTATTTCATATCTATCAATTACATAGCACCTTTTGTATCTATTGTATATGATGTCTTCCCTATTCATCTACAGTGCATCCGGAAAGTATTCACAGCGCATCACTTTTTCCACATTTTGTTATATTACAGCCTTATTCCAAAATGGATTAAATTCATTTTTTTCCTCAGAATTCTACACATAACACCCCATAATGACAACGTGAAAAAAGTTTACTTGAGGTTTTTGCAAATTTATTAAAAATAAAAAAACTGAGAAATCACATGTGCATAAGTATTCACAGCCTTTGCTCAATACTTTGTCGATGCACCTTTGGCAGCGATTACAGCCTCAAGTCTTTTTGAATATGATGCCACAAGCTTGGCACACCTATCCTTGGCCAGTTTCGCCCATTCCTCTTTGCAGCACCTCTCAAGCTCCATCAGGTTGGATGGGAAGCGTCGGTGCACAGCCATTTTAAGATCTCTCCAGAGATATTCAATCAGATTCAAGTCTGGGCTCTGGCTGGGCCACTCGAGGACATTCACAGAGTTGTCCTGAAGCCACTCCTTTGATATCTTGGCTGTGTGCTTAGGGTCGTTGTCCTGCTGAAAGATGAACCGTCGCCCCAGTCTGAGGTCAAGAGCGCTCTGGAGCAGGTTTTCATGCAGGATGTCTCTGTACTTTGCTGCAGTCATCTTTCCCTTTATCCTGACTAGTCTCCCAGTCCCTGCCGCTGAAAAACATCCCCACAGCATGATGCTGCCACCACCATGCTTCACTATAAGGATGGTATTGGCCTGGTGATGAGCGGTGCCTGGTTTCCTCCAAACGTGACGCCTGGCATTCACACCAAAGAGTTCAATCTTTGTCTCATCAGACCAGAGAATTTTCTTTCTCATGGTCTGAGAGTCCTTCAGGTGCCTTTTGGCAAACTCCAGGTGGGCTGCCATGTGCCTCTTACTAAGGAGTGGCTTCCGTCTGGCCACTCTACCACACAGGCCTGATTGGTGGATTGCTGCAGAGATGGTTGTGCTTCTGGAAGGTTCTCCTCTCTCCACAGAGGACCTCTGGAGCTCTGATAGAGTGACCATCAGGTTCTTGGTCACCTCCCTGACTAAGGCCCTTCTCCCCCGATCGCTCAGTTTAGATGGCCAGCCAGCTCTAGGAAGAGTCCTGGTGGTTTCGAACTTCTTCCACTTCTGGATGATGGAGGCCACTGTGCTCATTGGGACCTTCAAAGCAGCAGAAATTTTTCTGTAACCTTCACCAGATTTGTGCCTCGAGACAGTCCTGTCTCAGAGGTCTACAGACAATTCCTTTGACTTCATGCTTGGTTTGTGCTCTGACATGAACTGTCAACTGTGGGACCTTATATAGACAGGTGTGTGCCTTTCCAAATCATGTCCAGTCAACTGAATTTACCACAAGGTGGACTCCAATGAAGCTGCAGAAACATCTCAAGGATGATCAGTGGAAACAGGATGCACCTGAGCTCAGTTTTGAGCTTCATGGCAAAGGCTGTGAATATTTACGTACATGTGCTTTCTCAATTTTTTTATTTTAAATAAATTTGCAAAAATCTCAAGTAAACTTTTTTCACATTGTCATTATGGGGTGTTGTGTGCAGAATTCTGAGGAAAAAAATTAATTTAATCCATTTTGGAATAATGCTGTAACATAACAAAATGTGGAAAAAGTGATGCGCTGTGAATACTTTCTGGATGCACTGTACATATGTCTTATATAGTGCCTTTCATTTCTATTATAGTCTACCTTTTACATCTTTCTATTACAGAGTGCATTTGACATCTATCCATTATATAGTGTCTTTAATATCTATCAAAAATATGCTACCTCTCTGTTATATAGTGTCTTTTGTTGCTATCTATCTATCTATCTATTAGTTTGTCTATAATACCTAACAATATACAGTGGTGTGAAAAACTATTTGCCCCCTTCTTGATTTCTTATTCTTTTGCATGTTTGTCACACAAAATGTTTCTGATCATCAAACACATTTAACCATTAGTCAAATATAACACAAGTAAACACAAAATGCAGTTTGTAAATGGTGGTTTTTATTATTTAGGGAGAAAAAAAAATCCAAACCTACATGGCCCTGTGTGAAAAAGTAATTGCCCCCTGAACCTAATAACTGGTTGGGTCACCCTTAGCAGCAATAACTGCAATCAAGCGTTTGTGATAACTTGCAATGAGTCTATTACAGCGCTCTGGAGGAATTTTGGCCCACTCATCTTTGCAAAATTGTTGTAATTCAGCTTTATTTGAGGGTTTTCTAGCATGAACCGCCTTTTTAAGGTCATGCCATAGCATCTCAATTGGATTCAGGTCAGGACTTTGACTAGGCCACTCCAAAGTCTTCATTTTGTTTTTCTTCAGCCATTCAGAGGTGGATTTGCTGGTGTGTTTTGGGTCATTGTCCTGTTGCAGCACCCAAGATCGCTTCAGCTTGAGTTGACGAACAGATGGCCGGACATTCTCCTTCAGGATTTTTTGGTAGACAGTAGAATTCATGGTTCCATCTATCACAGCAAGCCTTCCAGGTCCTGAAGCAGCAAAACAACCCCAGACCATCACACTACCACCACCATATTTTACTGTTGGTATGATGTTCTTTTTCTGAAATGCTGTGTTCCTTTTACGCCAGATGTAATGGGACATTTGCCTTCCAAAAAGTTCAACTTTTGACTCATCAGTCCACAAGGTATTTTCCCAAAAGTCTTGGCAATCATTGAGATGTTTCTTAGCAAAATTGAGACGAGCCCTAATGTTCTTTTTGCTTAACAGTGGTTTGCGTCTTGGAAATCTGCCATGCAGGCCGTTTTTGCCCAGTCTCTTTCTTATGGTGGAGTCGTGAACACTGACCTTAATTGAGGCAAGTGAGGCCTGCAGTTCTTTAGACGTTGTCCTGGGGTCTTTTGTGACCTCTCGGATGAGTCGTCTCTGCGCTCTTGGGGTAATTTTGGTCGGCTGGCCACTCCTGGGAAGGTTCACCACTGTTCCATGTTTTTGCCATTTGTGGATAATGGCTCTCACTGTGGTTCGCTGGAGTCCCAAAGCTTTAGAAATGGCTTTATAACCTTTACCAGACTGATAGATCTCAATTACTTCTGTTCTCATTTGTTCCTGAATTTCTTTGGATCTTGGCATGATGTCTAGCTTTTGAGGTGCTTTTGGTCTACTTCTCTGTGTCAGGCAGCTCCTATTTAAGTGATTTCTTGATTGAAACAGGTGTGGCAGTAATCAGGCCTGGGGGTGGCATCGGAAATTGAACTCGGGTGTGATACACCACAGTTAGGTTATTTTTTAACAAGGGGGCAATTACTTTTTCACACAGGGCCATGTAGGTTTGGATTTTTTTTCTCCCTAAATAATAAAAACCATCATTTAAAAACTGCATTTTGTGTTTACTTGTGTTATATTTGACTAATGGTTAAATGTGTTTGATGATCAGAAACATTTTGTGTGACAAACATGCAAAAGAATAAGAAATCAGGAAGGGGGCAAATAGTTTTTCACACCACTGTATATAGTGCTTTTAATATCTATCATACTGTCTATTATTTAGTGTCTTTAATATTAATTTTGTGCTGCCTTTGATGCCTGTCTATCTATACAGTATATCTACTATAGTGTGTGCTTAATATCTATCAATGTACAAATATATAGTGCCTTAATATCTCTCAATTATATACTGACCATATCTTGTATATGGTGGCTCCCGTAACTTTGTTATATAGTGACTTTCATCCAGTATTTATCCATCTATCTATCTATTATATACTACCTTTCATACTGTATCTACCTATTAAAGAGTGCATTTAGTGTCTTTTTGTTATCCAGCGCCTTTCATGTCTATTATACAGTATACTGCTTTTTATGCATATCTATGTATCTATCTCGTCTATAATCTCTCTATTCTAGTGTGTCTTTAATATCTATCAAATGCATCAAATATATATTGTGTATCTTATTAAACACTTCCTTTCATATTTTTGTAGTTTGTCTTCCTTATTTCCCTTTTATTTAATGTATTTCCTAGCCATCTATTTCTCTATCTATCACAGTGTGTCTGTCATAGTGCTTTTAATATCTATTCATACTTTATATATAGTGTCTTTTATGCTTATCAAAAACGTTCTATACGAGTACACCGTGTGATATACATTGTATAGCCATAAATTCAGAACTTTCTCTACGAGTTGATATCTTTCAGGTGAAGTTAACGAGGTGTGTATTTTAAACTCGCACACGTTTGCAGTATCCATAATATACAATGCTAGTGCCTACACACACGTACTGTATATACTGTATGTATCATTTGCTCGTAAGCGCACTCCGATGTTTTTATTTCTTGGCTTATTTTAGACGTTTCCCTGGTCCTCGCCGCTCGTCATTTGCTCTTCGGTTTTCAGGACGTTCATTCTTCCGCTTTACGAGCTTTTAACAGCACAGACGAAGCTGATTTTAGCCACAAGCCGCTTAAAAACGACACCAATTACGAGCCCCTTTAGTTGCGAGGGTCTCCTTCTCTTGCGTGTTTTGCTGTGTATCCCAGTTTATTAAAAGTCGCGAGTCATTATGACAATTTGAATTTATTATTACTTTTCTATTAAGGACAGGCATGTGCCGATCTACATTTTCCCATCCCGTCTCCCCCAAATGGACTCCAGGGATATTATCTTATTCAGAAAGAACCTTTCAAGGTTGAATAAAAGAAATGGTGCAGGGTCCCCCGGAGAGGGAAGTGATCATCATTTTCACCTTCAACTCTTCTTTGATGTGGCAGAGTCAATTTTTAATCAGCAGCCATCAGACCGGGCTTCATTTCTCCTCACAAAGTCCTATTACTCTGCCACTTTCTGGAAGGAGGTGATAAGGACAATACTCCTCTCTTTGTCGTTCATAGAGCCGCGCGTGTGATGAGTCCCTTTGGAGAGCCTCGATAAAAAGCGGGGGTGAGAGCACGTGAGGAGAAAGGTCACCTCTCCGCCAGGATTAACCCCTTCGGCGGAGCAGCGACACCCGCCTCCCTGCCTGACGGACGGACCGCCCGGACGTGGCATTCAAAGTTGAGTGGGGTGGCACATGTGCCTTCGACGACCACCCTCACAAACTTACTGAGAGAGGGAAAACATTGTGTTCTCTTTATAGCGGGCGAAAAAAGATAACTCGAGCACTTAGGAAAAAAAAAAAAACTTAATTGGTGGGCTTCCAGTCTGCAATTTGTCAGGACTTTTCCATTTTCCCTGGGTGCCGCAGTCTCGTCGCCCTCTTTTGATTTAAATTGCGTTCCTTGATTCTGATTGGTCTGTGAGGGGCGCTCTAGATCAGGTAAAAATCATAAAATCATACAGACGTCGATAAGTGCGCTCATCGGAGAATTAAAGGGCGACGAGCCACGGAAGAAAGAAAGAAAGAAAGAAAGAAAGAAAGAAAGAAAGAAAAGCCGCGCATCCGCGCTGAGAACGACTGGCGGGGGGCGCAGTGTAAACGCCGGGCACGCGCATTAACCAGTCGAGCGCGCGCGAAGCGCCGGAGGAGGCCGCGTGTCACAAAAGGAGGCGCCTGCTTGTAAGACGGGTGACCTTCACTTCTGCGCTCAATGGAAGCACAGGGAACCACCGTTATCATCGCAGCGCAAGGGTCTCACCTGATAAAGGCAACATTTCCATTATAACTGAAAGTATTGCGTTCGTTTTTTATTATTATTATTATTATTATTATTATTTTTGGTTCAGTGGGGGCTTCACATATCCTAATGTTCGAGGTTCCACACATTTTTTTTTTTTTTAACAGTAATGATACTTTTTCTTGCTGTTACACTTTTTAAATATACACTGACAGTCAAAGATTTGGAGACACCCACACATTTTCATTTTACTACTGTTGGCCATTACTGCTTTAAATGACTGGGTTTTCATTTATTAATCACATATGACTGCAAAGCCCCATTTTCAGCAGCCTTTCATTCAGTATTCTAATGTTCAGCCCCCTTAGCTTATCCTTAATTTAGGGGTCTCTAACTCCAATCCTGGAGAGCTACTGTGGCTGCAGGTTTTCATTCTAACCCTTTTCTTAATTAGTGACCAGATTTTGCTGCTAATTAACTCTTTGCCTTAATTTTAATTGATGCACAACTTAATACTCAGGCCCCTTAATTATTTCTTTAATTAGCAACCAAACAATATCCAACCATCCAGTATCCAACCTGCTATATCCTAACTACAGGGTCACAGGGGTCTGCTGGAGCCAATCCCAGCCAACACAGGGGGCAAGGCAGGAAACAAACTACGGGCAGGGTGCCAGCCCACCACAGGGCACACACACACACACACACACACACACACACACCCGGGACAATTTAGAATAACCAATGCACCTAACCTGCATGTCTTTGGACTGTGGGAGGAAACCCACGCAGACACGGGGAGAACAAGAAGCAAATATCAAAAATATAATCATATCTTATAGTTGTGATCAGCAGTCTTGAAATAGCATAAAATAAGACTCCAATCTCCTAAATTATTGATTTAAAGAAACCGGAGCGCCCGGAGGAAACCCACGCAGACACGGGGAGAACATGCAAACTCCACGCAGGGAGGACCCTGAAAGCGAGCCCGGGTCTCCATACTGCGAGGCAGCAGTGCTACCCACTGTGCCACCCCAAACAATATTAAGACACAAAATGAACCAACACATAAACAACAACCTGTGCCCATCGCACAATAACTGAAAATAAAGAAAGGTGAAGGCCTCAGTAATGTTTATCTGCTCGGGTCCACAAAATATTTTGACGGCACTCTTAAAAAAGAAAATCAACAGTTTTGGAAATGTCTGCCATGGAATTAAATAACAGGCTTAATTAGCTTCAAATTAAGAAAGTGAATGAAGGTTGGGTGTGTGTGCCCTGCGGTGGGCTGGCACCCTGCCCGGGGTTTGTTTCCTGCCTTGCCCCCTGTGTTGGCTGGGATTGGCTCCAGCAGACCCCCGTGACCCTGTAGTTAGGATATAGCAGGTTGGATACTGGATGGTTGGATGGATGAAGGTTGGAGTTTGAGGCCCAGAGTTAGTTGGTCATCTGTTGGCTCACTTCACATCAAATTTATGTTTATGTGCCCTTTAAGGAAAAAAGAATCAATTCAGCGGTCAGAATCTCAAGAAAAGTTAATTAAAATAAAGGGAAATAGTTAAGTAAAAGGCAAAAACTGGTCACTAATTAAGAAAAGAGTTAGAATGAATGCGTGCAGCCACAGTAGCTCCCCAGGACTGGAGTTGGAGACCCCTGCCTTAATTTATCACGTATAAATACTGATTGGTTATTAGAGAAACCTTAGTAATTACATCAGCACTACTGAGATTGGTTATTCTGTTCACTTGGGCAGCAGTTAGGTGCTGGCATTCCTAAAGCTTACTTCTGGGTTCAAAAAATGGCCAAAATGAAACAGCTTTCTCAAGACACCTTTTGCTACTCCATGAGACAAATCGCCAAGAAGAAGATTTCACACAAAAGTGTCTGTTACTGTCTTGAGAGAAAAGGTAAACGGGATCTGACCAGGATAGAGAAAAAGAAGGAGAATGCTCAGATACACAACTGTATTAAGAGCATAAGAACAGCAGAGTATGGAGAGTGAGAAACAAACGCCATACAGGCCCTTAGTTGGCTTCTTCATTAAATTCACACTAAATGCCAGTGTCGTCTGAGAACAGCGAAAGGACGTTTCTGGGAGGCTGACCGTAAGACGCCATTCCAGTCATCTTCTGTCCAATGTCGCTGTTCATTTACCCATTTTAACTTTCCAGCTTCACATACAGCTCCGGTAGGACCCTGAAGGAACGGCTGCTGAAAATGGGGCTCAGCAGTTGTATGTGAATAATAAATTAAAAATCAGTCATTGCAAGCAGTAAATAGCCATTGGTAACTCTAGTAATGTCTTGACTGTGTTGTGTTCATCTAAGAGTTACTTCTGAAGGCTTTAAGGTCACTTGAGTGTTTTCTTGTCTGGCGCCTCCTGACTCACCGGTATGAGAAAACCCCGACATGTGATACCCCATTTGACTCATTGATGGCGACTTATGGAAATGTTCAGCTTCCTGGGGTTCCCTTCTTATTTTGATTCACTTCTTCTTCTTCTTCTTTCGGCTGCTCCCGTTAGGGGTCACCACAGCGGATCACCTTCTTCCATATCTTCCTGTCCTCTATATCTTGTTCTGTTACACTCACCAACTTCATGTCTTCTCTCACCACATCCATAAACCTTCGCTTAGGCCTTCCTCTTTTCCTCTTCCGTGGCAGCTCTATCGTTAACATCCTTCTCCCAATATACCCAGCATCTCTCCTCTGCACATGTCCAATCTCACCTCTCTGACTTTGTCTCCCAACCGTCCAACTTGAGCTGACCCTCTAATGTCCTCATTTCTAATCCTGTCCATCCTCATCACACCCAATGCAAATCTTAGTATCTTTAACTCTGCCACCTCCAGCTCTGTCTCCTGCTTTCTGGTCAGTGCCACTGTCTCCAGCCCATATAACAGAGCTGCTAGGCCATTTTTTGATCATATTTTTTGCTCAGGAAATTAGAAAAGTAGACTGACAGCCATCTTCAGCAACAATGATCAGAAGGACGTGAAGTTGTGGCCGCCACATCCACTGACCGGGAATCAATAATTTAGGAGATTGGAGTCTTATTTTATGCTATTTCAAGATGGCTGATCACAGATATAAGATATGATTATAATTTTGATATTTGCTTCTTGTTCTCCCCGTGTCTGCGTGGGTTTCCGCCCACAGTCCAAAGGCATGCAGGTTAGGTGCATTGACGATCATAAATTGTCCCGTGTGTGTGTGTGCGGTATGTGTGTGTGTGTGCCCTGCGGTGGGCTGGCGCCCTGCCCGGAGTTTGTTTCCTGCCTTGCGCCCTGTGTTGGCTGGGATTGGCTTGGGCAGACCCCCGTGATCCTGTAGTCAGGATATGGCGGGTTGGATAATGGATGGATGGATATTTGCTTCTTTAATGGTGGTCCTAGCCAGGTTCATTTTATTCCTTATTTTAAGATAAAAGCTGAGTTACAGTAGCAAACTGGTCCTTACAGTTTTAGTGGGACTTTAAGAAGTCCCAAAGGGAGAATGTGGAAGAATAATTTTAGGGTAACATAGCTTTCATCTGAAAGAAATAGCATAAAGGATTACTACATGTCAGAAACCTTTGCGGGCATATCAGGAAAGCAGATAAAGATGAAGTGAACAACAAAATGTACTGAAAGATGACTAAGAGATGACTAAGAAAGCAGCAGATGTCCTGTAAAACAACGAGAATGGACAGTTGTTATATACACAAGAAGGTCAAGGGTGCTGGTTCAACTCAAAGGTAGAAGAAGAACCTGAATATAATTTAATAGAATAAGTCATTTGGGTGTAAACCAATGAACCAACCAGAGTAAATGTTTGCAATGATTGACGCGCCATGTAACTTCAGTAGTTTATAAAATGAACCTCCATTCTTAGTCTCTCTGACCATTCTGACCAGGCTGTAATGGACTGTTTGTGAAGAATGCTCCCTCCAAGGCATTTTGCTGAGGAGTAGTTAAAAGATACAATGAACGGCTTTTCTCCTGCCTGATAACTGACGTGTCCTGTTAGAGGATTTTTATTTCTTTAATAAGATGTTACATGTCTAGCACAGGACTTACTCAGGGTCACACAGTGTCAGTAGCAGGATTTGAACCCACAACCGCAGGGTTGCAAGTCCACAGTCTTAACCACTACACCCTGCTTCAAAATTACAATTGAGAATATTTAAAGATTTTAAATTGAAACACACATATTAATAATTTAAATATGTGATGCAGCTATTCTTGCTCATTATCTACTGTAATTCTAGCTCATGATGTAAATCCTTACATTTCTTATGAAAACACCAAATTAGGGCGACTTACTCTAATTCAGAATTTGTAAAGATCAATGTAATGTTATGCTGATAAAAAAAAAGATATCAATTTCTATCAGAAACACAAACATTTCTGGGTAGGTCCGAATTTTGACGCTAGTGGACATCTCTCTCGCTGGCTGATTCTAGTTTTCTTTTTGAAAACACGTTTCACAAGGCCTTTAGATTTCCAAATGGCTAGTTATTCATTTCTAACCCACTAATCCTTTTCAAGGGAGCCACTTGCCTGTTTCAAAAGTTTTGGGTGCAAAGTACCAGCTAACGCTGGCCGGGACGCCGGCTCTTCATAGAGTGCACACCACTCCACGGGACCCCTTGGGAACTGCCATTCAACCCACCTTACTTGTCGTGGGGATATGGAAGGAAACTGGACCCTGGTGAACATGCAAACGGGGCAGAGATACAGGCCGAGATGTGGGCCCAGGACACTGCAGCTGTCAGGTGGCACCATCATGCAACAACTGAAATTTACAGAGTGCAGATAAAAAGTATTCACCCTCCTGGATGTTTTCACATTTTATTGTTATATAATATGGAATCACAGAGGTGTTCATTTAGCTTTTTTCACACTGATCAACAGAAAAAGACTTTTTAATGTCAAAGTGAACACAGATCTCTGCAAAGTTGGCTACAATCATTACAACTCTAAAAAAACAAATAGTTCATCGTATAAGTATGCACATATAAGTATCGTATATTCAAGAGCCCCTTCAGTTCAGCATTTAGTAGACACAGCTTTGTCAGCCATGACAGCCCTGAGTCGGTGAGCACAGGCCTCTGTTAGCTTTGCACGTCTGCACACTGACCTCGTTTCCCAATTCTTCTTTGCCAAACTGCTCAGTCTCAGTCAGGTGTCATGGGGCTTGTGAGTGAACAGCCATCTTCAAGTCCAGGCACAGTTGGATTGACATCTGGACTCTGACACGGTCACTCCAGGACATTCACATTGCTATTCTGAAGCCATTCCTGTGTAGCTTTGACTTCATGCCTGGAGTTGTTGTCTTGCTCCCAAGGTGCAAGTTTCATGCAGTCTACGTCAGGTTTTCCACCAGGATTTCTGCGTATTTTGCTGCATTCTTTTTACCTTCACAGCCCTTCTTGGGCCTGACGTTGCCACCAGCATGCTTCACGGTGGACATGTTGTGATTTTGATAATTTGTAGTATAATATGGCATTTAGTCAGATGGCCAAAAAGATCAATTTTGGTCTCGATAGATAGATAGATAGATAGATAGATAGATAGATAGATAGATAGATAGATAGATAGATAGATAGATAGATAGATAGATAGATAGATAGATAGATAGATAGATAGATAGATAGATAGGATAACTTTATTAATCCCAAAAGGGAAATTCACATACTCCAGCAGCAGCATACTGATAAAAACAATATTAATTAAAGGGTGATAAAAACAAAGTGCAAGTTAAAAAGTGCAAGGTGAAGAGTGCGAGGCAGGTATAACAGACAGACAATAACTTAGTATAATGTTAACGTTTACCCCCCAGGTGGAATTGAAGAGTCGCATAGTGTGGGGGAGGAACGATCTCCTCAGTCTGTCAGTGGAGCAGGACAGTGACAGCAGTCTGTCGCTGAAGCTGCTCCTCTGTCTGGAGATGACACTGTTTAGTGGATGCAGTGGATTCTCCATGATTGACAGGAGTCTGCTCAGCGCCCGTCACTCTGCCACAGATGTCAAACTGTCCAGCTCCGTGCCTACAATAGAGCCTGCCTTCCTCACCAGTTTGTCCAGGCGTGAGGCGTCCTTCTTCTTTATGCTGCCTCCCCAGCACACCACTGCGTAGAAGAGGGCGCTCGCCAGAACTGTCTGATAGAACATCTGCAGCATCTTATTGAAGATGTTGAAGGACGCCAGCCTTCTAAGGAAGTATAGTCGGCTCTGTCCTCTCTTACACAGAGCATCAGTATTGGCAGTCCTGTCCAGTTTATCATCCAGCTGCACTCCCAGGTATTATAAGTCTGAATCCTCTGCACACAGTCACCTCTGATGATCACGAGGTCCATGAGGGGCCTGGTCCTCCAAAAATCCACCACCAGCTCCTTGGTTTTGCTGGTGTTCAGTTGTAGGTGGTTTGAGTCGCACCATTTAACAAAGTCCTTGATTAGGTTCCTATACTCTTCCTCCTGCCCACTCCTGATGCAGTCCACAATAGCAGTGTTGTCAGCGAACTTTTGCACGTGGCAGGACTCCAAGTTGTATTGGAAGTCCAATGTATATAGGCTGAACAGGACCGGAGAAAGTACAGTCCCCTGTGGCGTTCCTGTGCTGCTGACCACAATATCAGACCTGCAGTTCCCGAGACGCACATACTGAGGTCTGTCTGTAAGATAGTCCACGATCCATGCCACCAGGTATGACTCTACTCCCATCTCTGTCAGCTTGTCCCTAAGGAGCAGAGGTTGGATGGTGTTGAAGGCGCTAGAGAAGTCCAGAAACATAATTCTTACAGCACCACTGCCTCTGTCCAAGTGGGAGAGGGATCAGTGTAACATTTAGATGATGGCATCCTCCACTTCCACCTTCTCCTGGTATGCGAACTGCAGAGGGTCGAGGGCGTGGCGGACCTGTGGCCTCAGGTGGTGAAGCAGCAGCCGCTCCATGGTCTTCATCACATGTGACATTAGACCACAAGGTCCATGTTTACAGATGCAACGATGGATGGATGAAGCGTTCCCGATGAGCAACCTTCTGAAAAAGACGTAAATTCCGTCTTACCATGCTTCTGAAAGTCTGGTGACGAGTTACAGGTTCACGCTTCATGCACAACGATTTCCAAGCCAGAAGAAAAACACACAAACGTGCAGGGCAAGAGTGCAAATCCAGTGATGGTCCTCAGGGTGTGAATACATGGAGTCCGAATGATTTGTTGCTGTGGTGAATGCGATGAAAACACAGAAGACGATCACGATTCCTGCTGGCGACTTATGGCTGTCTGTTAAATTTAGCGGAAACAACCTCTGAAAAGAATTGAAGGGTTTGAGTTGACACAGCGTTTTCATCATTTAAGTAATGTACAGAAACAAGTACAGCTGGAAATAAAATGTTAGATTATATCGTAAGAACTGTTGAATATAAATCAAGGCACGTTATGCTCAAACCGTATAATGCACTAGTGAGACGGCATCTGGAGTGTTGTGGGCAGTTCCACTTATCAGGTAGACATGGCAGCACTTGAAGCTGTGCAGAGGACATTAAGCAGGTGCATCCCAGGACTTAAGGACACGTCGTACTCTGACAGACTTCGAGAAGGAAACCTGTTTAGTCTGAAGCATAGGAGACTGTGGGGGGGACATCTTCCAGGTCTTCAAAATCCTGAAAGGCATTGATGAAGCACATCCAGAAGAATTCCTTCTGCTCTACGGGTGAATCACGTACTCGAGGACCTTGGTGGGAGTTAAGGGGATGTGCATTCAGGACTGAAGCTGGGGAACTCCTCGTTACACTCTCAGTTGTAGGACCCTGGAACAAACTCCTTAGTCATGGAGTTGAAGCAGAAACCTTGACAAACTAGAAGTAGAATCTGAATGAGGTGTTTAGACAGCTTCACTATTAGCTAAACGAACCTGAAGGGCTGAATGATCTCTTTGCGTTTGTTGGATTTCTTATGTTCTTATCTTCTCTCTGGGAGTTGCAGTTCATTTCAGGTAGCGTTGTCACATTCCACATCTCCAGGGCGTTGATTATGGCCTAACCGAGGCTTGAGATTGGTGATGTTGACAGAATCGATTTTCTTGGTTCCTTGCAATCCCCATTCTACTGAATGGGTCACAGGACCATTTAGTTGAAACATGATGGCCTGATAGTTCTTCATCAAAAGAAAAAAAAATGTAAGGGGCAGGAAGCGGACTGCGATTTCCTCTTTGAATGTGCTGATCGTCACCACCACCGCCCTGGCACTGCTGCTCTGTTAATAGATCACACTGCAGTATTTTCTGCCACTCACTCAGACCCCAAGGTTGACCCCCAGTTACACAGTGAAAAACCTGACCTGTGGTGAGAAGAACCGGCGTGCTGAATTTCAAGATTGTGGCTTGGAAAACAAAGCTGTGCACAGAAATCAGAGACGAAAGCAAAGGATTGCGCTTTGTAGACAGAGAGCAAGTCAAACGAACACAAACAGTGCCACCAATGTACGCTGACAACGACTCAACTCAGTAAAAATGAATAATGAATGACACTTCAAAGTGCTTGACGTAGACAGTTGGGGGGGAAGGGGGCGACTTCAACCAGCACCAATGTGGACCTGAATGATGGGACGGCAGCCATTTTGCACCAGTATGCTCACCACACTTTAGCTCTTAGGTGGTGAAGGGCTGAGAGAGACAGTTAGCAAATGAGGGACAAGGGATGATTAAAGGGTTGCAGTGTGGCCCAGATGTGGTTTGCAATATTAGCCAGGACATATGGATACACCCTGCTGTTTTCATACACAATCCAACCTCTGCTCCTTAGGGACAAGCTGACAGAGATGGGAGTAGATTCATACCTGGTGGCATGGATCGTGGACTATCTTAAAGACAGACCTCAATATGTGCGTCTTGGGAACTGCACGTCTGACATTGTGGTCAGCAACACAGGAGCGCCACAAGGGACTGTACTTTCTCCGGTCCTGTTCAGCCTATATACATCAGACTTCCAATACAACTCGGAGTCCTGCCATGTGCAAATGTTCGCGGATGACACTGCTATCGTGGGCTGTATCAGGAATGGGCTGGAGGAGGAGTATAGGGACCTAATCAATGACTTTGTTAAATGGTCCGACTCAAACCACCTACACCTGAACACCAGCAAAACCAAGGAGCTGGTGGTGGATTTTAGGAGGCCCAGACCCCTCATGGACCCCGTAATCATCAGAGGTGACTGTGTGCAGAGGGTGCAAACCTATAAATACCTGGGAGTGCAGCTGGATGATAAATTAGACTGGACTGCCAATACTGATGATCTGTGCAAGAGAGGACAGAGCCGACTATACTTCCTTAGAAGGCTGGTGTCCTTCAACATTTGCAATAAGATGCTGCAGATGTTCTATCAGACAGTTGTGGCGAGTGCCCTCTTCTACGCAGTGGTGTGCTGGGGAGGCAGCATTAAGAGGAAAGACGCCTCACACCTGGACAAACTGGTGAGGAAGGCAGGCTCTATTGTTGGCATGGAGCTGGACAGTTTGACATCTGTAGCAGAGCGACGGGCGCTCAGCAGGCTCCTATCAATTATGGAGAATCCACTGCATCCACTAAACAGGATCATCTCCAGACAGAAGAGCAGCTTCAGCGACAGACTGCTGTCACTGTCCTGCTCCACTGACAGACTGAGGAGATCGTTCCTCCACCACAGTATGCGACTCTTCAATTCCACCCGGGGGGGTAAACGTTAACATTTAACATTATACATAGTTATTGTCTTTTTTCACCTGCATTATTATCATTCCTTAATTTAATATTATTTATTGTATCAGTATGCTGCTGCTGGAAAATGTGAATTTCCCATTGGGATTAATAAAGTATCTATCTATCTATCTATCTATCTATCTATCTATCTATCTATCTATCTATCTATCTATCTATCTATCTATCTATCTATCTATCTATCTATCTATCTATCTATCATAGGAGGCCTATGGATCTTTGATGATCACACCTTGGCTTGTGTCTCCGTCAGCACACACAGAGCATGGGGTAAGCGCCCCACCAGCACCTCTTCAAGCAGCCTTTTCCTAGATGGTCTCCTGACTATGGTGAGATTCATCTTCTGCACACCGTGTCCTCACCTGAGAGCAGCAGCCTCCCCCTAACTGGATGAGTGTCAGCCTAGTCGACGAAACTCCCAGTGAAAAGCGGACGTTGCTGCCTGCAGAGATGATTAAGAAGCTCGGAAATTTGGTGAACCCATTCCTCCTAGCATCCCGGCTCCTTGCTGACGGCGCGTCTCGGCCGCTCTTATTTTCTTTTGGGATGTTCAAACATGCTTCACTTGCAGTCTGAAATTTTAAACAGAGGTTCTAGCTGCCAAGTGGAAAGAAAATGTCGTGTTTATTTACTGGAAATTGTAACAGTAACCTCAAAGGCTTTGATAGAAAAATGAAAATGTATTAAATTATGTTATAGCCGGGGAGCTCCTCTTTATTTTTACAATCGCAAATTAATAACAGTACAGACATTCCACAGGACCACAGCGTACCGCCGAAAATCTGAATAATTAAAAAGTCATAACACGCTGCAAGAGCACACAATGGCTAAGTACATAGTGGGAGTTCGAGGGAGGCTAGCAGAGCACACCCCGCCGGCCTGTCAGTGCGGACAATCCTCCTAATCCATGAAAATGAAGTCATAGAAAATGGGGATGAAAAAAGAAAAAAAAAATGATTAAATGACGAGAGACGAGGTCCTTAAGATACAAGTGAGCCCCCACACGGGGGTCTGCAGCTAAACAGAGCACACATTAGAATGGAGAATCTCTGGGCTTTTATCATTAGCTCTAGTCGGGGGCTTTAATTACCTTGCTGAAATGGATTAGAGTTCAGGGGATTAGAGAGCAACCTAACGTCCCCGGCTTAGTGTTCATATTTCTCGTTATAATCTCATTTGAAACATCAGCCCTCTAGGTGAGGGAATACACACACACACACACACATACATACATACACACACACACACACACACATACACACACACACACACACACATACACACACACACACATACATACACACACACACACACACACACGCACACATACACACACACGCACACACATACACACACACATTCTAAGCAAGAGCCACTACAGTGTGATGGCCTTATGGGTTGCCCACTTGCCATCACTGAAATAAAGTTGCATTTTATAATCAGTCCCATAATCGTCACCATCCCTGTTTGGAAAGAGTAACGTGGTTCACATTCAGAAATAAAATGCTAATTCTTGGCAAAACGCAACAAGAAGGCCGTTTAGTGGGCTTGTATTTTCCAGAGGACCACACAGCCTAAAATAACACAGCGCACGTCCATGAAGTCCAATTACTGCTGAAGGACGAGGAGAAGGGAAATCTCAGTTCAAGTTTCTTCATACAGGAAAGGCCCACTGCAGGGAAAGGAGCACAGGAACGAGTTATGGCTGATCTGTAAACCAAGGCAAAGAAAAGGCGCAGTTACAATATGGAGAGCCCCCCGTAATGCTTGGGACAAAGAAGATTTAATGATTTAACCCTGCGCTCCACAGTTTAAAATTACAAATCAAGCAGCTCAGACATTGTGATTAAAGTGCACGTTGCAGACTTGCATTTAAAGGGACTTGCACACGTCGGTCACACCATGTAGAGATGATAACACCTTTTATGCATGGTCCCCCCATTTCAGGGCACCATAATGTTTGGGACCATTGGTGTCATGGGTGTTTGTGATGTCTCAGGTGTGTTTCATGGCTTCATAAGACACCCTGGTCTGCTTCTACCCTTTGGAGTCTGTAGATTCCACTGTTCAACAGGAGGACACGTGCTGTGCCAATGAAAGTCAAAGAAGCCATCATGAGGCAGAAAAACAAGAATAAAACCATTTGAGACATCGATAAAACCGTAGGATTACATAAATCAATTATCTGCAACATGAAGACTCTCCCCAGTAAAAGGCACATGGACACTTGCATGGAGTTGGCATGAAAAGCAAAAGAACGAAAAACACCTAACGACTCTCGAAATGTGAGAAGCCAAACTCTGGTCTGATGAAACCAAAGTTAGCATCGAATCTGGAGGGAATGAATCGCAACTCGTCAACACGGCAACACCATTCTAATGGTAAAGCCTGGTGGTGGCAGCGTCACACTGTGGAGACCAGAAGACTAGTCAGGCTTGAGGGAAAGAAGAGCAGAAGAGCAAAGTACAGAAATATCCGTTAATGAGACCCTCTGCCAGAGAGCTCTGGACCCCAAAATGGGCTGAGGGTTCACCTTCCAACAAGACAGTGAACCTAAACACATAGATAGATAGATAGATAGATAGATAGATAGATAGATAGATAGATAGATAGATAGATAGATAGATAGATAGATAGATAGATAGATAGATAGATAGATAGAACTATATGAAAGATAAATATAAAAATAAAGATAGATAAAGCATTAAATAATAGATAGATAAGACACTATGCAATAGACAGACAGACAGAACTATATGAAAGTCAAGTCAAGTTGGGGAGCATGCACTGGTACAGTCTGTTGCCGTACCCACCACACGACGAAACAACTCGGGATCCTGTTTGGCAACCCCCCAGGCAGACACGTGGTCCAGTCCCACCCTCCGGAAATGACCCTCATCTGCCACAGCCAGGTGTTACGTGGGTGTCCCCTTGGACTGGGCCAGCCACTTGGGTCCCCAAAAATGAGGATCCTGTGAGCCAGATCACCCTCTGGGAATCGCGCCACATGGCCGTAGTGCCGTAACTGACGCTCCCTCACAATGCAGGTAATGTGCCTCATTTGGGACTCCACGAGCAACCGCTCATTTGAAACAAAGTCAAACCCAAGGATTTTCCGGAGAGACACAGTACCAAAGGAGTCCAGTCTTCGTCTCAGGTCACTGGATAGCATCCATGTCTCACAGCCATATAGCAAGACAGGAAGCACAAGGACTCTAAAGACTTGGACCTTCGTCCTTTTGCATAGATATCGGGAGCACCACACACCCCTTTCCAGCGACCTCATGACCCCCCATGCTCTCCCAATCCATCTACTGACTTCATAGGAACAGTCACCAGAGACATGAATGTCACCGCCAAGGTACATAAACCTCTCGACATGGTCAACACTCTCTCCACAGACAGACACACTGCTGATGGCTGTGCCCAAGAGGTCATTAAATGCCTGGATCTTGGTTTTTATCCAGGACACTCACAAGCACAAGCACTCAGACTCCTCACTCAGTCTCCATTGACTCTGCGAAGATCACAGCAAAGTCAAGATCCGTGAACCTTTCTTCACCAACAGATGCCCCACAGCCGCTGAACCCCATGACCTTGCCCAACACTCAGTCCATACAAGCATTGAACAGAGTAGGAGCAGAACACACCCCTGATGAACCCCAGAATCAACTGGGAAAAACACAGAGGTCCTGCCTCCACTCTGCACAGCACTCACAGTACCAGTGCACAGGCTGGCCATGATATCCAGCAACCTCAAGGGGATTCCGTGAACTCTCAGGATGTCCCACAGGGCAGCTCTGTGGTCTAGTGACCCACATCCTGCTTACAGAGGAATCGAAGCATTACGCACATCTGAATCTGTTACTCGGAGAGTTGCAGTCAGGGCGGCTGATGGAACGGTCCTTACGGATGACACTGCAGTTGTGACCTGCTGGGCTGGATACTTTGAGCAGCTGTTCAAAGCTGATCCTCCAGCTAGGACGTTGGATATCTCTGGGTCCACGGTTCTTGAGGCTGATCCTCCAATTAGCTGTGAACCACCCAGTCTCACTGAGATTGCACAGTTGGTGAACCAGCTGAGGGTAGAAAAGGCTGCAGGGATCGGTGGTATCCAGGGTGAACTTCTCCAGGCTGGTGGTAAGGCTGTCCTCCTGGCATTGAAAGCAATCTTTGCTTCCATTTGGGAGACTGGCATCATCCCAACTGACTGGAAAACGGGACTTGTCGTCCCTATCTGGAAAGGGAAGGGGTGATCGCCTGGATTGCAACAACTAGAGGGGGATAACACTGCTCTCTGTGCCAGGTAAGGTACTCGCTAGGGTTGTCCTCAATAGGATCTGTGATCACTTGCTCACCTATCAGCGACCGGAACACTCTGGTTTTAGGCCTAAGAAGTCTACCATCGACTGCATCCTGGCTCTGAGGGTTCTCATGGAGTGCAAACGCGAATATCGGCAGAATTTCTTTGCAGCTTTTGTCATTTTTCGCAAAGCATTCGACTCAGTTGATCGAGCTGCCCTGTGGGACATATATGAAATATAAAAATAAAGATTGATAGATAGATAGATAGATAGATAGATAGATAGATAGATAGATAGATAGATAGATAGATAGATAGATAGATAGATAGATAGATAGATAATATATAAAGAAATAAAAAATAAAAATATAAAATTTACTATGTACCAAAACACTAAGGTCTGTGTGTCCCGTCCCTCTGAGTACAGTAATCTGATTGGCCAGTTTGGTGAGTGTGAGCTGCACAAGGAGGACCAAAGGTGTATGAGGCCTGCTGAGAGAGTCGCCTTCAAAGTCAGCAGGTACAAAACCAGACAGGAGGTGAGAACGGCGCCTTTACAGTAATGGCAGAGTCTGAGACGTACAGTAGGCTTTATGGGAATGTGGTCAAGAGAGGCAGCGCCAGTGAAGAGACGTTCACACACACACACACACACACACACACAGACTCAGAGGAAAGGCGCTGCAGGTACACGTGGGGAAGGAGAGGGCTGATATCTTTAAACTGTTGTATGACCTGTCGGCAGCAGGTACCATGGCTGGTATATAAATAGTACAACAAACCAAAAAGCCAGTCAGAAAATCCTCAAATGCAGGTGTGCAAAGCTTGATGCGTCAGACGCAAGAAGACTCCTGGCTGGACCTGCTGCCAAAGGAGTTTTCATCTAAATACTGAATAAAGGCTTTGAATATTTGTGTCAAATTGATATTTCAGATTTTATTGTGAATAAATTAGCAAAAATTCCTAAAATCATGTTTTCACTTTATCATTCTGGGGTGTTAAGTGCTGTTTGAGGAGTGAAAAAAATGAATTTAAATGATTTTAGCAGAAGGCTGAAACATAACAAGATGTAACAAAAGCGTTACAAGAGGGTCCGTGGACTTCTGAAGAGGCTGTACGTGTCTCTGCACACAAAGACCAACATGTCTGAATTTACACACACTTGAGGCGGCACGGCGGCACAGAGCTGCCTTACAACTACTGAGTTCCAATCGAGGGCTGCTTGCTGTCCATGTATATTTTGCACATTCTCCCAGTTGTCAGGTGGGTTTACCTTCCATATCCTAAAGCCACATTTGCAGTTTTAGTAACAGTACTGTCACGGGCAGAGAGAACTGCTTCCTTGCTTGTCAGACCAACACGCAGCACGTTTGTTACGTTCAAATTGTAACTTCAGATTGGCGCTGTGTGTGTGATGACTGCACTAAGAAGTCTGAGAGAAGAATTGAATCAGGAGAAGGGAAAGAGGCGTACAAACCTGCCAAGGTCAAGACTGGGAATTCAAGAATTGAGAAAAATAAGGTCAGGGCGTGAAACCACCAAAAATCATAGCCATGCGGCGTTGCAAGAAAGTCAAAAACCGTGAGTGGTCTCCCCAGGACTTTCTCTTATACTCAGATATGGGGATGGATATTTGAGAAGTAAGCCGCAAGACAGTGATTATATTATGTACATTAAAGAACCATCAACAACAAATCAAATCAAATTAATAATATATTGAACAATTATTATAAAAGTAAAGTTAAATAAATCGGACTTTGCAGCTGCATGAATAAAAAGTAAAGTACCACTTCCAGTTAGCAGAAATAGCCCGAAAGTTGTTTTGTACCTAATACTTGTATGAAAAATTTGGTTGACCTAAGAGAAAGCGTACTCAAGTTATCGTGTTTACATAAACACACACACACACAGTCATAATTCCAAAAAATTGTATTTTCGGACTCAGGGAGGTCTAAAACGTCGAGATTCACAAAATCTCGAAACAGAATTTTTGGAGGATTCCAATACTTTCCCTACACTTCATATACAAGAAAGTCAGGGAGGTCTAAAACGTTGAGATTCATCAAAATCTAAAATCGAATCTTTGAACGATTACAATACTTTCCCTATACTTCATATACGAAAAAGTAAAAAATGGTCAATACAAGCAAACTGAGCGAAACACAGAAGCCGGAAGTCAAAGTCAAAACAGACATAAATAAGTCGTAACCAGTAATCAAACATAATGAAAAGAAATAATCGCTCAGGATTTTGGGGTGTATCCACTAACTTGGGGGCACCAGGAAGTGTCTAACGTTGACCGAAGCCATTGTGGTAATGACATCACATGCTGCACACCACCGGCCATCCTGTCTAACATCAGCGGCACCTTCAAGGAAAACAAAATGGAGAAAATGTAGAAAGTACTTTTAACAATTTTAAAGAATGTCACCAAATTGGAAGTCATTAGTAACCAGTAGATTCCTTAGTCACAAAATTCTCCAAAATGGCGTCTCAACAATTTTTTTAAGACAAAGAAAAGCTGAAAAAACAGAAAAAAAAAAAAAACCAAACAGAAGATCAGGGTATGTGATGCTCCTTTAAGCTCGGGACATTGATAGTCAGGTACTGAGATGGACTGGGCAATGAGGACGGACACACACACACACACAGCAAGAGATGGTGCAAATAGTGCATTGTGCAGTTTATACAAATAAAGTTTTCAGAATTCTTCAAATAAATAAAGTATCCAAAAAATCCAGTGCTAATCCATGAGAGTTAAAAAACAATCAATGAAGCCAATGAATAATCCATAAAACCAAAAAGGAAAAGCAGCCAGAATTGCAATAATCTCCCCTGCTGCACTCTTCCTCACTCATCTCCCAGGTATGCTCAGTGGGGCTGAGACTCTGGTGAAAGCGGTTCTCCGACTCCCAACCCGGCCACCTTACCCTTGGCGTCTGCTGAGAAAGGCTGACCCGTCTTTGTCTTCCCGACGCCTACATCAGCACCCACAGTATTTCTGGGAGTCCCGTTGGCTCCTCCGATGTGACTGCCCTGACCACTTCACTGCTTGTGTCCACACTGACTACCACCCAATTCCACTCTCTTTCTTCTCCATCCTCAATCCTTTGTTTTTTTCACCCATTGTTCTTTCTGACCATCTCCTTTTCAATGTGGAACAACTGACCATATTGGATATGCGAGTGACAGGGTGGGCTTTAGTTTATGTCACCCTGAAATGGATTAAGCAGGCTCAGTAAAAAATGGATGAATACAGTATATAGATATACAGTTGATACTCTGAGTCTGGCAGTGCTAAAATACTTTAGACAAGACCCCACTTTGTCAGCTTGCAGTCTCACACTTTGTGTCAACTCAAAACTGGGATAAGAAAAACTGTCAGACTCCAAAACTCATTGAAAGGCGTTGAGTGGCACAGCAAGACCTTAGAGGGAGCCATCGCAGCACACCACACTTCCATAGTCAGCCAGGGATCCGAAAATATTTCAATGTGTCCGTGTCAGCGATCTACAGCTACAGGGTCAAAAACAGAAAAGTCTGACCTCCCTGCTCATGTTGTAGATAGTAGAAAACCAAAATACGAGAGAAACAAAACCATCTTCTTACCAATCGCTGAATCGTGCATTTTGCAGTGTGATATTATTATGAATCCCAAGTCAGGTAAAGAAGACACATAAGAAATAAGAATTTCACAGTAATCTGTACATGTGATAGTAAAGACCCTCTGTCCACTTGAAGGAGCCTACATGGAAATGCAGCTCCACAAACGAAATGCTCTGTGCCTGTGAGTGTGCGATGACTACATGACACACAGGTAACAAAACTGGCAAGATGATACAAAAGGGGAGTGAGGACTCCCTGCTAACTTCAGCTATGTTTGATCCTGCTATGTTTTCGTGCGCCACCCTGTGTGTGTGTGTGTCTACATATATATATATATATATATATATATATATATATATATATATATATATATATATATATACTGTATACAGTCATATGAAAGAGTTTGGGAACCCCTCTTAATTCTTTGGATTTTTGTTTCTCATTGGCTGAGCTTTCAAAGTAGCAACTTCCTTTTAATATATGACATGCCTTATGGAAACAGTAGTATTTCAGCAGTGACATTAAGTTTATTGGATTAACAGAAAATATGCAATATGTATCATAACAAAATTATACAGGTGCATAAATTTGGGCACCCCAACAGAGATATGACATCAATACTTAGTTGAGCCTCCTTTTGCTAATATAACAGCCTCTAGACGCTGTCCTCCTATAGCCTTTGATGAGTGTCTGGATTCTGGATGGAGGTATTGTTGACCATTCTTCATATAAAATCTCTCCAGTTCAGTTAAATTTAATGGCTGCCGAGCATGGACAGCCTGCTTCAAATCATCCCGTAGATTTTCAATGATATTCAAGTCAGGGGACTGTGACGGCCATTCCAGAACATTGTACTTCTCCCTCTGCATGAACGCCTTTGTAGATTTCGAACTGTGTTTTGGGTCATTGTCTTGTTGGAATATCCAAGCTCTGCGTAACTTCAACTTTGTGACTGATACTTGAACTTGAACATTATCCTGAAGAATTTGTTGATATTGGGTTGAATTCATCTGACCCTCGACTTTAACAAGGGCCCCAGTCCCTGAACTAGCCACACAGCAGGATGGAACCTCCACCAAATTTGACAGAAGGTAGCAGGTGTTTTTCTTGGAATGCGGTGTTCTTCTTCTGCCATGCAAGCACTTTTTGTTATGACCAAATAACTCAATTTTTGTCTTATCAGTCCAAAGCACTTTGTTCCAAAATGAATCCAGCTTGTCTAAATGAGCATTTGCATACAACAAGCGACTGTTTGTGGCGTGAGTGCAGAAAGGGCTTCTTTCTCATCACCCTGCCATACAGATGTTCTTTGTGCAAATTGCGCTGAATTGTAGAACAATGTGCAGATACACCATCTGACAAGCAAGATGTTCTTGTAGGTCTTTGGAGGTGATCTGTGGGTTGTCTGTAACCATTCCCACAATCCTGTGCATATGCATAGCTTTTTGTAGCCTTCCCCTAAACCATGAGACTGAAGAATCTTTGTTTTCAGATCTTTTGAGAGCTGATTTGACAGATCACATGCTGTCACTCTTCAGAGGAGAGTCAAAGGGAAGCACAACTTGCAATTGACCACCTTAAATTCCTTTATATCTCATGATTGGACATATCAGTCTATGAAGTTCAAGGCTTAACAAGCTAATCCAACCAATTTGGTGTTGTAAGTAATCAGCATTGGGCAGTGACATGCATTCAAATCAGCACAATTACAAGGGGACCCATATTTTTGCACAGCCAGTTTTTCACATTTGATTTAATTTCATATAACTAAATACTGCTTCACTAAAAATCTTTGTTCGGAAAACACCGCAGTACTCAGATGGTCCTAGGAAATGAAAGACATACCATGGTTATCTTTTTTGTTTAAAGTACATTATTATGCAGGCTGAGCGGGGTTCCCAAACTTTTCATATGACTGTATATATACAAGGTGAGACACAAAAATAACCAGATTGGTAAAAAAAACCAATATATTTATTGCTGAATTCCAGCATCCTAAACATTGTCACCTTCTCTATATACTCCCCTTCCCAATCTCTACACCACTCCATACGTATCTTCCATTGATTGAAACAGTGCTGCAAGTCTTCTTGCTTGAGGCTCTTCAACAGGCTTGCCGTTTTTGTCTTCACTTCATCCATTCAAGAAAAACGTGTTCTTTTCAGGTCACTTTTGATTTTCGGGAACAAGTAAAAATCACAGGGAGCTAAATTGGGTGAATAGAGAGGATGATCGAGGACAGGAATGTTTTTGTCAGTCAAAAACTGCTTTACAGAAAATGAGAAAATTCACGAGAAATTTGATGTTGATTCACTGTCCAATAACTCTGTGCACCAGCAAGCATCTGTCATTGATACACTGGTGTGGGAAGTGGGATAAGTGCCGAGTATGGTGAGCTGTTGATGGAAAGCTTTGAATGTGAGATCCAGAATGTTGTTGCATCTTTGGTTCAGGTAGGAAATCAGCCAAGAGAACACCCCCCACCTCTACATATACACACAAAGAGGTTCTCCTGTCCACATATAATGGACAGATCAGTGAACAGAAGTGCAACATCTGCAACACAGCACTCAACATCCCTGAATCAGTGTGGATGTTAATCCTAGCCAGCGTCATGGCCTGGTGCTTTATGGCTAGGAAAAATCAAAGGAAATCACCCAACTAATAATGAGTGATCCAAAATAACAAGACATTTGGTGGGCCAGAAATACGAATTTAAGAAGATTCTAACAATCAAAGGGACATTTAAAAAATGTGATTGGAGTAAAAAATACATGACAAAGAAGGAGAAGAAAGGAGGACAATCATGGCATGACAGGAGAAATATAAAATGTGAACTAACAGACGCGTGGGGAAATGAAGAAGAACTACCATGGAATAGGAAGCTCAAATGTGTGTAACATCTGGGATGGAAGCATGGTGAAGGGCGCCAGTGGGTGTGTGTGTGTCTGATTACAGTGAATCCAAGAGTGGTGAGGAAACTATTTTAGGACTAAAGGGGATCAAAGCAAAGCGAACATTTAATGAAGTCAATACAGACCAATTGTTGCGTCATAGTATAGTGTGTGTGTGTTTTGTTCTATTTATCCGTCTACACACACACACACAGAGTAGGTATGTACTGTACTTTAGTGTAGAGGCTACCAGACTAATCCCTTATGGACTGGTTCAGCTCCGCTACGTGGAGTGGCTGGGAACCTTTCAGATTGACAACATCTTTTTCACATTTTTAAAAAATTTTCATGGTTTGGATGAAGAGGAGAAATTGAAAAGAAAAAAAAAGAAAATCAGGAAATACCGTGAAAAAGCGGCTAGAGGAGATACACTCTGAGCTTGCTGATATTTGTAAAGCAGCAAATCCACACAAACGTTTATTATTATTACATTGACTTATAAGCTGAACTAATAACCCCTTGTGTGTTTTTGTTTGGCTCTTATCAGTTAGGACCTGTGGCTCTGTTTTCTTATGAGCAACGGCATTTAAGTACAAAGGGGTCAGGAGTTTCTTAGGCAATCGTTTCCCCGAATATCCTGGAAAGTCCAATGCACATTACGCCATCAAAGTGACAGAATAATTGTCACCCCGATCACCGAATGCTAACTCCCGTTTAGCAAACAAATTGGATTCTTGATAATTGTGTTACTGGTTGAAGAAAACAACCTGTGTTATATACAGTAGATCTTCAAGTTTTGGCTTATGATTTTATTACGATGGTTAAAGGGTTTGACTTTCTGTACTGATCTAAGGTTGATTTGGACGACATTTATCTCCCAATCTCTATCATTCAAAACACATAGTGGACCATTCTCAGTGCCAAGTGCTATACATTGTTCTGACGCAGAAAAGGGGAGTTAGAATTTTTTAAATAAGGAAGAAACACACAAGATTAAAATATAAGCCAAGATTTGTAACAGGGAAGTCAATTAAAAGAGGAAGCACTAACAAAAAAAAAAACACACACGTTATTCTACGATTATTTTTCTACAGACTCTGGCAGATAGGAAATGCTCTTTGTGACCTTTATATCCACGATTACCAGGTGGGTTACCCAGCGACATGGCAACAACCACTCCAAGTGACGGCACCCACGACGAACAAAATGGTGTTGTGGAAAAGATGGTAAAAAATATTCACCTTTACTTTCTGGAAGGTTAGATCCAATTTCACTGGCTTAGAAAACACTAACTAAATATAAGTATTTTAGTAAACAAAGTGGAAATCATAACATATTGTGACGGATGGCCGGGGTGCCCCTGCAGCATACGTTCTAGGGGAGCAGGCAAGGGAAACACAATATCTCCCCCTGGACACCAGATGGCAGCTTCCCTGGGTTGCAGCGGTGCCTTGGACTCCCGCAGGGCTTCATGGGAGTTGGAGTTTGGTGCAGCACTGTTGGGTTCTGCAGGCGCCGCCAGGGGGTGCTGCAAGCCCCTTTTGGGCACTAGTTTCGCCACACCCGGAAGTGCAGCCAGATGTCGGCAATCAAGCACCTGGAGCAATTCCAGCAAAAAAGGAGCCAGCAACCACCACTTGGGGGGCAGAGTCGGGTGGGTGAGGACGAAGCTTAGAGGAGGAGTGGTGATGCTGGAAGAGAGGAGTGTGCTGTGTGTGAAGTGATTGTTTGTACACTTAGGACTGTGTTGTGCCTGGGGGGATTACAGGGAAGGTGTACCCCACAGGTGAAGAACAATAAAAGTTTCTTCATTTTTATACGTTCCTCTGTGTCCATTTGTGTTGGGTCAGGCGCCTATATAGCGCCTTTGTTACAATATATACTCATACATACTGGAATATTCATGCTGTCAAGGATACAATCATTCTGTTAGATTTACAGAGACGGCAACACTGAAATAGTGTGTGGGCAGAACCAGAAGTCCCATTTTGCCGTTTCTTGTGGAAGAAGAAATGTAACTGCAGGCTGATTGTACATTCCGGCAACCTGTATATAAAACTGCTTCATCAGTGTCTCAGAGACAGACAGTGAGGAAGACAACGTGTCACTGGCGACCAGCCCTATGGTCACTACTGGGAGTCTGTCTGAATCTGAACAATGAACAGCATTTTTCCAACTGAGATCTTAACCCTTATTTTAATTTGTATTTTTTTAGACAAACATTATACACTAGCGGTAGTAGCTGGATCTACCCAGGGTGGAATAAAGAGAACCTGCAATTCATAATAAATTCTATAATTGGAAAAACTTTGATCACAAATCAACATTTCACTGACTGAACCCACCACCAATGCCTCAAAGCGCCTCTTAGGGACTCTTAGCTAATAAAGAGGTGAAATTTCATAATGAGCTCTCATATGTATACCTGATACCAGGGCACCTTAGGTGAAAAGCTAATGGCCAATCTTATAACGGCGTTGTGTAAGCAGAGACCATAGGTTCTGGAAACTTGCATGGGGAAAAGCTAAACTGGAAGAAATAATTGGGCTGGGAAGAGCTAGCTGTTACCTCATCTCCCTCCTGCCATGCTTTTCTGAGGAGATCAGAGATGTTGAGTTTTATTAGGCTGTACAGAAAATGACAGTAGTGAAGGCAGCTCCAACGAGCTTTGGACGAAAAGATTTTCAAAGACTATCATGACTTCAATCTTACTAGTGACTACCAACAGCAGAGTGGACAGTCAGTTTAAACAAAACGGGCCTCATGGGTGATTTTAAACAAAAGATTACGACCAAGAGAATTTGGAGTTTACCAAGAAATACCAGCATCTAAGGAAGTGGCAGCCAAGGCCAAGTGAAAGCTCATGGGTACGATTTTGCTGAGCTCATCCAGATTGACAGTTGAGTCTGGAAAACATTCTTTCCTGACAGAACATTTGAAAACTGAAGATGGGAAGGTGGGACATTGTCCAGACTACTGTTTAAATCACACTGTGTGAGGATCACGTCTAGAGGTAGAAGAACCTTCTGTTGCTTAGTATCGGCTCCATTTTAATGTCCAAAGTTAATCTTTTAAAGCACTGGATAATGTGGGTGGTTTTAGCTAATACGCCTCTTCAGTGTAGCATGGAGAGTGGGGACAGTGCTGTGAGACTGACAGACTGGGGACGGTGGTCTTCATTTCCAGTTGCCAAGGGAACTCACTCTAGACCAGTCCTGGGAAAACCCATGTGGAGGTACTGGAAAAAAGGCTCTCTATCTGAAGGTTGAAGCTCAGTTCACCGTTGGTCACGTGAGCCTAGGGGGCGCTTTATGAGCTCTGGTAAGGTAAGAATCCCATTGAAGGAAGCACATTGTGGACTAATTTTGCTGTACTTACTGTAGTGGAGGACGGCACTAATGTCCATTTGTTCATGAACATCAGTGTTCATTTGAAGACCGACTTAAAAGGAGGATACATGTATGGAGCCTAATTCTAGATTAAAGAAGACCAAGATATTCACAGGGACTAATGATGATTGCATCTGGTGTTTCTTTTCATTCTTCTGCAGATATCTGTACAGAATTTAATGGAGTTCCCCACCTTAGACCCTAAACCTTTTAACGTCTGCCTCTCTTTCTGTTATACCAAATATGTCCTTATACGGATATATGAAGGGTCACTAGTTCGGCCTAAACACTTTATGCTTTGAAGAAAAAGGATTACCTGCATGTCAACATTGCACATGGTAAATTGTTGAAGGTTCTACAAGATTATGGAGTTTGGACATGCTGCTGTCTAGCCGTTAGTCCTTGTATGTGGTGAGCGCAGGAAGTGCCCACATTCTTAGTTGGTTTGAAGAGGGTGTAGGACTCCTTCAAAGGTGCGTTTTGTCCCATCTTTTTTAACGATTTTCTCACAAAGTACATTAAGACTACTGATAGATACTGCTAAACCTACTGTATGTAACAGTGTAGTAGGTATGATCAACTTAGATACATACTGTATTTTACCATCAAATGTTACTTTTATACACAAACTGAGTTTACTTTCTTTTTTTTTCTTACGGTTACATATTTCTAAATAACAGGCAACTTTTTTCAGTAGCATTAGTCCCCACTGCTTTAACAACAAATTATTAGTTTAAACAAATAATCTTAAGGAAAAAAAATAGGCCCCTTGAATAAATGCATTATTCACTCCTGAGATTCTTGAGTAAGTTGAGGATTCTATAAAGTGTGCAGGTTGTCTCTTCTCTTATTTATAATTTACATAGAACGTTTGAGAACAAAGAGTTGTATCTCTACTGTTATCCACTTGGCCTCATCCGGTTCTGTGAGTTTCTTGGAGTCACAAGTAAAAGTCTTACTGGCTGAGGCAGTAAAGAAAGAGATAAAGAAGAGCAGAAAAAAAGTTGACGAGAATAGGCCATTCAGCCCAACAAAGCTTCCCAAACTTATCTACCTAATTATCCAAATAACATCAGGTTGATGTCCCTAAAGTGCTGCTCTTCACCCCAGTATTATTTCAGGTGTCTATAGCTCTCTGTTTGAAGAGAAACTTTCTAATGTTTGTGTAACAAAGTTCTGTTTGCATACGTGATGCTCCGTTTAGAGAACATCCCCACTAGGGTGCAAACAAAGGGTCCATACTCTATGGGTGTCAAAAAAGAGCTGTCGTAGCCAGTGTGATAGACAGCCAGGGACCTTCCTCCACCGGGAGGCCTAGAGAGGGGCAGTTACTACCCCAGGACGCGAGAGGGCAGCCCTCCGGGATTGCATAGGCACCACGGAGCTGGAAAGCTCAACCCTTTGGGGACCCATGGCTACCGCCAAGGGGCACACCTGTATGGTTCCAGAGCCATGGAATGCAGCACTTTCGCCACACCACGAAGTGCTGCCAGAACAGGAACCAGGTACACCAGAGTCTTTCTGCGCCACACCAGGACATTATAAAAGGGGCCACCTCACTCCATTCAGGGAGCCACAGTTCGGTTAGGGAAGCTGTATGCCCCCTGGTGGATTCACATAGCATCCCAAATGGGACTCATGGCCGTCTGTTGGCAGGAGCCCCTTAAATAATTTTGTGGCCCTAACCTTGACACACACAGGCGGGACACAGGTTCAACACAACACCCTGTTTATTTACAGATTAAAGTGCATAAAACATCAACACCGCACCACATCTATATACAGTCCCTTCTTGCCGTCAGTCCATCCGCCTCCACTCCTCCTCAGGCTTGGTCTTCTTCCTCCCAACCCTGGCTCCCTAAATGGAGTGAGGCGGCCCCTTTTATAATGCCCCAGATGTGCTCCATACCCACCAGCTCTGTGGTTCCCATGCAAATCCCAGAAGGCTGCCCTTTTGCATCCCGGGGTAGGAATTGCCCCTCTCCCGGTCCCCAGCTTCTCCAGGCCTCCCGGTGTGGCAAGGTCCATGGCTGTCTATCACACCAGTCAAGCCAAAGAAGAACTTATGGATTACTCAAATGAATAATAGGCTTCTAATTGCGAGGGTGTTTCTATCCTGCAGGAGTTTTGCATTTTCACTGTGCGGCTACAAACATACATTAGATGCAGTCTGCAGAGAGATGTTACATTTAATGTATTTTACCCTCTCTTATCCTTGCTTAGGTGAAAGTACTATTCTTATATATTAGACTAGTCATTTAGCCCGTTACAATAATGGGTGCTAGAACAGTAGTGCATAAACATTAGTAGGAACAGTCTGTATTAAATGGCAAGGAACTTTGACCTCATTCTTTTTGTTGGTCGTATTTTCCAGCCTTTCTTTTGTTGATGTTTACTTGCTGAGCTGACCGTTCTTCGTGGACTTCCGCCATGTATTGTGTGTCTTTAATTTTCTGTGACAGTAATACTGTCTTGTACGTCTGCTGGCTTGTACGTCCGTAATATACCTTTAATTTTCTCTGGCGGTAATACAGGCATACGCGTCGGTAATATGCCTTTAATTTTCTCTGACAGTAATACTGGCTTGTATGTGGCTGTAATATACGTCACTGTATTGTGTACCTTTAATTTCCTCTCGCAGCAATACTGGTTTGTATTTCCGTAAAACGCCTCTAACTTTCTCTGACAGTAATATCGCGCGTTGCACCGTGCCCCGCGCATGTGCACTTCACCAGAAGACACACACACACAGACACCTGGACGCACACAGGGATTTTATTAAAGAGGATACTTTTTTTTTTTCTGGAACTAGTTACACTTTCTAAAAGTTGACTGACATGGATTCACAAAATTGTTGTTTCTTTAGTTAACTCTGATACAATTTCATTGACCCAATCATTTCAAGATCCATCTAATAGTGTAGTCGGTACGATCAGCTTGGCTACACTGAGTGTTACATAAATACTGAGATGACTTGTCGGTTTACTTTTGTGTGTTTATGAACACAGAAGAGTGTTTTTTTTTTATTTCATTTGCAGTAATCACTACTTCCTCCCACATCCCCAAAGATGTTCTGGTTGGACTGATTGAGGATTCCAAATTGGCACTGTGTGAGTGTGGGTGTGTGCGTAAGTGGAGCCTGCAATTGACTGACGTGATGTCCAGGACTGTTTCCGGCCTTCTGTCTAGTGCTGCCAAGATGGGCTCCCTGTTATCCCGAACTGGAATATGCTGGTTTGAGAATGAGAAGAGGGGACGAGAGGAGTATTCATTATTTCATAACATAATGTTCTCAAATCCACCAATCATATTCAGAGACTTTAGAGGCCAGAGCCTATCCTGGTAGCAATGATCTTGAGGCAGAAATCAGCCCTGGTCAGGATTCCAGTCCAATACACATAAAGACGCACCCACACTCATTGTCAGAAAAGACTAATACACAGTCACCAACTAACCTAACATTTTGACTTTTCTGAATAAATGCACTACTGTAGGTTGAGAAGCCAAATTACTTCAGATTGCATCACTCACAAACAGCCTAATTTGCCTCTTTTTAGCCAGAAAGCATAAATTTACACAGATTTCTTCTTCTAACCCTTCTCTTACAGCAGACGGCAACAGCAATTTAGCTTTTGCCCACAAACCAATACTTTACTTCAAGATCTGGAAATAAAAGAAACTCAACAAAATAAACCTGACTGGCAAACACCACAAATCACGTAGTAGGAATTTGTTACATTTAAATTAATAAAATAAATAGTCAAAAAGTGAGAAAACAATAGATGACATGATTGTGTACTGGCAGCTTTGACACCAGAAAGTGCCAGGCCTGAACTTTGATTTTAGGCTGAGAAGTTTTCAGCTTTTTTTTCTATCCTTGGCCTGTTTAGAGTACACTTGTGTGCCTGTGTATGTGAAAAAAGAAAAAAAAAAGACATGCCATTATACATTAAGTCCTGCGGTGGGTTGGCACCCTGCCCAGGATTGGTTCCCTGCCTTGTGCCCTGTGTTGGCTGGGATTGGCTCCAGCAGACCCCTGTGACCCTGTGTTCAGATTCAGCGGGTTGGAAAATGGATGGATGGATTATACATTGACACTGAATATTTCATCCCAAAATCTCTCATTTTCTCAACCGTGTTTCCTGGTGAAGGTCATGATGGCAGCAGGCCAAGCAGGGCAGCCCAGACTTCCCTGTTGCCAGCTAAATATTCCAGCTCTTCCTGGGGAATTCCCAGTTGGTTCCAAGCCAGCCAAGAGAACTAATCCGTCCAGCATGAACTGGATGTGCTGCAGAGTCTCCACCCAGTGGGATATACCCAGGGTAGCTCTCGGGGAAGCTGCCCAGGGGGCTTCTTTACAACATATCCAGATCACCTCAACAGGCTTTCCTCAATCTGGTGGAGAAGCAACTCTACTCTAAGGCTCCCCCGAATCACTGCATTTCTCCCGTTGTCACAGAGTGTCAGTTAGATTTTTCTTGCTTGTACTTGTGATCTCATTCTTTTGGCCATTACCAAACAGCCCACGATCACAGGTGAGGACAGTGATGTAAATCGACTGCTAAACCAGGAGTTTTGTATTTAGATACAGCTCTTGGTTCAGCATTACAGTCTGGCACAGCACCCGCAGAACAGCACTCACCGCTCCAGTCTCCTTGCTGATCTTACAATTCCTTTTTCCATCACTCATGAACAAGATCCTGAGATACATTAACTCCTCGATTAAGGGCAGCTGTCCCACCATCACCTAGAGAAATCAATCCACTGTATTCTGAGAAAGACAGTCATGATGCTAGACTTGGAGGTGCCCAACCTCATTCCAGCCGCTTCACACCCTGAAGTAAACCACTTGAGTGGAAGCCGAAGGTCACAGTTAGGTGAGGTAAAGAGAAGTAACAATGCTGCCCCAAGCTTCCTTAACTGGACAACCTAACATCCTCAGTTGTGCCTTGATGTCCTACCTGTGAAAACCACAAACAACAGCAGTGACAAGACAGAGCCTTGACGAAGTGCGACACCCACAGTTAACATATTTAACTTAATGCCAAGGATGAAGACACAGCTCTCACTGTGTTCAAATAGCACACAAGAGCACCCAGTCACCCCATATACCTGCAGCCCCTCCAACAACACATCCTAAGGGGTACAGTCGTATGATTTTTTCCAAATTTACAAAGTACTTGTGCCCTGGCTTATCAAACTCCCATGCATGCCCCAGGGAGCAGAGCAGGCCTACTGTTCCATGGCCAGAATGGAATCCGCATTATTCCCTTTATATTTTTGGCTTAAACATCTGAGGGATTCCTCCCTCCAGCACCCTTAAATAAGCCTTACCTGAGAGGCTGAGGAGTGTGATCCCTCTGTAGCTGAGACACACACATATTTTAAATAAATCTCATTTCCTTTTCAATTTTCATTTAATATTTTTTAAGAAGTAAAAAACACTCACCATATAATCATCATTAGTTACATAAATGCATCATTCAATAAATGATCATTTTATGCGTGAGCACTGTTCAGTATAAAAATTAGTTAAAAAAGGTAAATTGTAGCACATATACTGGCCCATTAATATCTGAGTTGTCCAGGTTTGAATTATAAGCAAAATTAAAGAACACATTTCATATTTAATGATTTAAGAAATATCTTCAAACAATTAATTGGGGGAAATTCGCTATGTACACACTATACATACTTTTTAACAATGTCACATTTAAAAAGAAAGAATGAATAATGATTTCCTACCGTATCTGAATTTAAATGAAAATGACATTATCAGCATGCACTACAAACATACAAGGTGATTCACCTCTTTTTTATTTATGAGAACACGGGATCACTAGATGGAGATGACAGCTAATTTCCTGCTGACTGTATACCCACTGGCATTTTCATGCACGCGCTGCACGGCAATATATGCCACTGACCAAGGATTGTTTAATAAATTAAGCAAATTAATCTACTGAGCCAAGTATATACACAAATAAACATTCTCAGGAAGGCTAAATGGGAGACTTGTTCAGAAGAATTACTTCAAAAAAAAAAAAAGGCTGAAAACAAAGCAAGGATTTCCAATTCAGGGAATTAATTTCTATTGATGTTGTGTTAGAAAAAAATAAAACATTAATTATGACCAACTTGTGAAATTTCATATAACCCACTTTCAGTTTTGATGTTAACTATTAAATGGACAGTAAAAACCTCATTTCACCTTAATCTAAGCATGCTGGACTGATTACTTGTACAAATGTTGAAAATATACCAGGAGAGGAAAATTATTTCTTCGGTGTTGTCGCATATGCTTGGTTGACTTCCACATTGAGTGCATTTATTTTATCTGACCAGAAATCCGTGATTTCATTTAGCTGTGATGTGCCCTCTCCGAATCGCTGGAACCAATACGCTTTATCAAGGGAGTCTACCTTCCACGAGTCCTCGAAATCCCTCTTGGTTAAGATTTCACTTAGTTCACTTCCAGAGGTCCGGCTAGGCTCACGCTCAAGAATTGACCATATGTTTGGAAAGGCTTCGGGGTCAGAGCACCTTGTCTCCGTCTTCTGGGAAGGCTCAAAGGGTCTGAGCTGATGTTTCTCCTCTGTTCTCAACTCCACTGTCGCCCTGAGGGGACTAAAGGTCTGATTGCAGGTCTTTAACTGCATCTCAAGCTGTTCTCGTTTTACTTGTTCCTCCTCCAGGAGTTGTCTTTGGTGAGTGTTCTCTTTGCTCAGGGCGTTAAGCTTAGGGGGGGAAACAAACAAATAAAAATGAGTTTGTGAAGGGAGAGGAGATACATAATATAACAAATTTAAAATTACAGTGTTCAAAAGAAGATTGACAGGTAGACAATATGCGAAGAGAATTAGTGTCATTCAATCATACATCAAACCAAGACTATACATTTGTTCTAATTGCACCCCAAAACATGCAGGCACCTCACTTACAGGATGAAATGATATTTCAAGACCAAAAGCTTATAATTTCAGACAGGCTTTCTTGTAGGAAAAAATTTTAATCAGCTTTTATTTTTCTTAATTGTAGTCATTATAATGTACATGGAACTGACTTGCATATTTGAAGCTGACAGCAAAAATTATAGGGACATTCTGAATATTTAAAAAGCAATTAATCAGAGCACCTGAGGGTCTCCTAAGTAGCCACCTTACTTAACCACCCCTCTTTGTAGATGGAGGTCATATATAATCAGGCCAGGTCCTGTAGAATGGGAGGGCCCACCAACCTGCATTTAGAAAAGGCGTTCTCAAGACAAATTCTGATTTCTTCGATGGTGATAAAAAGAAGATGATAAAAACGAATGCCTTGCTTCACCCGAACGTGGCCAAGCAGTTGTGGGCGAGTGGTATGTCTGACATTAGCAACTGGACAGAGATGAAAGCTGCATTAGAGCTCCCATCAGTCTGTGGCTTATGGAGGAAGCATGATGCTGCCAGAAGCTATAAAAACAGACTTATGTTCACAATGTATTTTTACTTAGATCCCCAACACTGCGGCTCCTGCTATAATGAATGCACACATAACCTCAATCACATGTGCTTATCAGCCTTTTGGAAACAACAGTACAGCACTTAAATGATTTTACAGATCTACACATCCTTGTGATTTTCCAGACTGATCTCCTAACATCTGCAATGAGGCTGTAGAAAGTCCCAAAAACATTCCTTGCTACATAATAGCTTTGTGCTACTGAATCTATATTTTCTCATTAGGAAAGAGGAAAAAAAAGAAAGAAGAAATAGTTTAAGAGATGTTTAAGCTCCGCACTTGTATCTCCATTTAATGAAGAAGAAAAAAATTGGTCAACTTTTTCTTTTTTTTTTTAAACAGGATAATGTTTTTGTCTGTCACTTACCAGGAGTTATGTGTAGTGAAGAGTGACAAAACCTGTTTATTTCAACAAAACTCCTGATACAATGGATGTCAATTATGACTAACTCTAAACAATCAAAAAAAAAAAAAAAAAAAGAAATCTGAAAATAAATCTCCAGTTACTCATGTTGCAGCATAATCCATTTGTCAGTTGTGTATTCCAAATGTGTATTTTACCTAAAATACTACTAAATAAATCATATTTGGAAAAACTGTGCCTCTCCCCTTATTTGTTGGACAATAAGCCACAAATCCAGTACTTCCGGATGTTACATCAGCTGTTTGTAAATTTCCCTTCTGTTTGTTGAGGCACCTCAGATACTGTATACACAAATTCAAGGCAAACTTCCATCTTATACAATTCAATTCAAAAGCTTATTCTCATTTCAGTGCTGCATTTTTGTTCAGAGAGGTTTTTCCAGAAAAGCTTTGTTTAGCAGTATTTTACCAAAAACGTGTTTTGTGAGTATATGACAGGATACCTGACATGGAAAATGCAACTTCAGTAATTTGAATTTTTTTTTTGTGGATGTCTGCTGTTGTTCATTATTTGTCACCCCTTGTGCCATTTAAGAATTTTGTTATTTTCATTCTTCATAAAAACATATGATTAAAATTCTTCGCAACCACAACTACAAACATGGTGTAAAAAAACAGATACAAAAAATGATAAGTTTTGAAGGCAGTAATCCTTTAATAAAAATCAGAATATTTGCCAAAATTTGGGCGACTTTTTTCTTTTGAAATTACAAAAATAATTAGCCAAGGAGTACATTTCTTTCACTAATGAATATTTGGAAAAATAATTTAACATATAAAATACAAAAATAAAACATGATCACACGTCATCCAAAATGAGTAAGGACATTTATAGACATCTGGACCATATAGCCGTAATGAATCAGCAATTAAATGTTAAGAAATGTATATGATTCATCAAATTTTTCTTAGATAACAGAAAGATTTTTGAAGTTGCACAGAGAGGAAGACGACAATAAACTTAATAAAAGTCAGCATTATACTGGGGTGCCATGCTGCTGTGGGGGATACTGCTACTGCCTCACAGCTCCAAGTGCAGAATTTGCATGTTCGTCCCATGTTTGAGTGTGTTAACTCAGGGTACTCCAATTCTCCCATAACCAAAATGTGTGATTAACTGTATAAAGCTATGAATGTAACTGTGTGTATGCAATCAACTTCTGCCCCAGTCATGTTTGGCTTGTATCCAGTAATTGCTCCAGTGCCCAGCTTGCCACCTTCGATTAACAGAAAATTCATGGATGATGATGCTACTTCTGCGCTTGGGGTAAAATCTCAACATAATATCAGATTATTGATTAGTGTTCCTTTCTAGACCTTAATTTGTACAGAGCACAACAAGCTAATACTCAGTTTCTTGCAAAATGACTGTATATTTATTTTACTTTGGTGAAACAACTTTCCACTCTCAGTTGGCTTTTGATCACTTCTGAGGTTTGAGGAAAATTTTTTGAGTTCTTTTTAATTGCTGCACAATTTTGTTGCTTATTTATTTGAATTTGGCCAGGTGCACATCGTGTGTATTTATGGGACTAGGGAAGTACAGTATAATGAAAATAATTATATTTGATACACTTTAAGTAAAGGCACACCACATATTTTCTTTGAACAGTAAGGTCACAGTATTCAGTAGCCTGCAGAGAGACCGGCTTAAAGTGACTCTGAGCAAGATTATATGTGATCTGTCGACTTGTGAATTAGAAGAGCAGTTAGTGGACTTGTATTCCATTAGAGAGGGTGTGATGTTAAAAGATCTGAAATGCCTAAGGACTTCAGATTACAACACTGATGATGTACCTAAGAAATTTGTAAAATACAGTTGTCTTTATTTTTAGATATAAATATTCAGATGAATTTTGATTAATAATCCCATTATGATTACAATTTAGCCCTGTGGTGGGCTGGCGCCCTGTCCGGGGTTTGTTTCCTGCCTTGCGCCCTGTGTTGGCTGGGATTGGCTTGGGCAGACCCCCATGACCCTGAAGTTAGGATATAGCGGGTTGGATAATGGATGGATGGATGGATTACAATTTAAGAAAAGAAATCAGGGCTTAAAGCAATATGAACTTCCATATTGTTGTTACTTCTTTACCTGGTAGTAATCCATTCATAAACAGATATTTCTGTAACACTAGAATTGTTGTTCCTAGTATGATGTTTGATACAGAGAGGTGCACATATACAGTGATTTGCCATTTTATTAGATCTGCATAGCCAGTAGCAGGTTGTACGTTTTGTCCTTCAGAACAGCATGAATTCATCTCGGCAAGTATTCTGCAAAATGCAAGGAATTGTTCCATTTGGAAATGACAGTTGCTGCAAATTGGACAGCTGCACAGAATAGTTATTTCCACCTTAGCTCAAAAACGCTTGATAGAGTTGGGAACTGGGGATCATGAAATTCACTGATGCAATGAAAACTCACCATCATGTTCCTGGAACAATTCTGTGACAAATATGTGCTTTGTGACATGCTGCATTGTCATCTGAGTGTGGATAAACTGTAGTCCGAAGGGGTGAATTTAGTCATGAACAATATTTGGATATGCCTTGTCATTCAAGTATTATTAAGTGGATATCAGGGGCTCTATTGTGTGCCCCAAAAACTTTCCTCACACTTTCTCACTGCCACTATTGACCTCTATTGTTTGCACCAAACAAGATGGCTCACAGGCTTGTGTTATTTCCACCCAATTCTGATGTTTTACGGAACCTTTTCTGTGCTTCAGTTCATTTAATCTGTTTAGTCTAATAGAACTGTCACTTGAATTTACTGCCACAGTTTCTCCGTGGTACAGCTTGATCCACCATTGTCACTGCAGGGTTTCAGGTTAACTACTGTTTTAACAAGATGCTCTGTTTACAACTTTACTCTAATTTTTTGTTTATTTTAATAACAATAACAATAATTCTTTACATTTATATAGCGCTTTTCTCACTACTCAAAGTGCTCTCCACACAGGGAGGACCCGGGAAGCGAACCCACAATCTCCTTACTGCAAAGCAGCAGCCCTACCACTGCGCCACCTGTGAGGATAATTTTGACTAGAAATGCTAAAATCCAAGAAATTTGGTAAATGTTTTGTATAAATAATCAGCAACATGTAAATGTTACACAGAAATTTGAAGTTCGTGTCGAATTCCAGCAACTCAAAATTTGGTAGATTTAATTTTCATCTTCTTTTATGGCATATTCTGCAGAGAAATGGAACGTCATTTGCCAGTACTCTGCAGCTAGAATGTCTGCTAGTATAACACACAGAGTCTGCAATTTATTCCATGTTTAATGCTAATGTAGGTGGTTGGTGCCAATATAATGGGAGGTGGGCTGTCAAACGTGCAGCATGCCTTGTCCTGTGTGCCAGTAGGATGCCTTCATCTTTTTCCCATTCATGCCCACTCTGTACTATGGCAGACCTAATCATGTTATAAATGTGGCCGATTCTGCCGGCTCCAGTTTGTTTATAGCCATTTTAGTTCAATGAAGTAAAGGGAATGAACTAAGTAAACACAGTAGACTGGGCGATCTTTATTCAACTAGATAAGACCTGCTTATGCAATGCAGGGTACGACAGTCATTTGTTAGTTTGCACGTGCGCCCACATCTCATACAGCAAATGCCAAGAAGTAACTGACCTATAAAAGTAAAGACTACACTTACAAATGTTGATCATTCTTTTCCTGAGGAATTCTACATATGCGAAAACCTTACGCACTACTAACATACATTTAAAAGAGCAGTGACATTACTTCACTAGAATATTAAAGTGTGGGTTCAAATGAATTAATTGAAAAAAATTAAGTAATAAAACACGAAAACCACTCATGGGCTCATGAATGCTTACATTTGGAAAGGCGTTCTCCAGTTGGAAGAAAGAGAGATTGAAAACTTTAAGAGCACAAAATCTTCACTTAAAAACACAATGTTTATAAACAAACATCATTTTCTGTTATGAAAACTAAAATATAGAGTAACATAAGGATCTATGTACCTGTAAGCAGAAAAAATAGCCCAACTGCAAATTAACACCATCAGGGCTTACAATGGCTGATATTGAGAGCTGTAATATGTGATATTAGATTGTGTCCTGCTGACACTTCTTTTCATAGTGTGTCCATATTGCACACTCCAGTATTTCAGTATAACTAAAGTATGCTTTGCCTCTGTTTTGTTTGCTCGACTATAACCTAACTGTTGCTTCCATGTCTGTGTTACTGCCACCGTGGGAACACTTACTATATTGTAAATTTTGATTGTGAATGTCATTCGAGTGAGCAAAATGAAGAAGACTGGTGAGGATATACAAATCCCATTTTATCTTGGATAGTCAGTGCTCATTGTATATAAAAAAAAATTAAAAATGTGATTTGGTTTTATTGACATCACTAATTTTGATTCACTAATTCGCCACAGTGTCATAGATTGTAGATTACAAGGTTCCAAATTTGTATCTTAGATGTCAGCATACAAGACTACAAATTTTCTCCATTTCCATGTTGTCTTTATAGCGATTCTCGTGTGACAAGTGTGCAGCCTTCATCGTTCTCTAGATTATATATAATACCTAATACAATGTAAATGCTATGTAATTAGATTTTACGCTGCATAGTTTATGGAATAATGACTTCGGCAAGTGATATGCTGCTTTTCAAAAGATCTAAGAATTTTACTTTCTCGTCGAGAGACATCATGTTACACTCCCTCTTAGCCTTAGCCTCTGCCACGGCTTCTATCAGCCGTGCACAACCCGTTTCTGACCACTGTGAGCGGTGCGATTCCCTGGTGATGTCAGCTGATCTCTTTCTGTGTCAGCCCTCAACTTCTCTGCTCTTGTGTCACCACTACACTTCCCCCGTCCACAGTGCAAACACCACCCTTGTTGACAAACTGAACTGCTGTGGACTCTCAGCATGAAGCACCTCAGTTCAAAGATTTGCGATGTGGTGAACTGCCAGTGGTGAGCTACAAAACCTGTGCTGTCTTGGCTCAGAGGTGAGCACTTTGCGGCATAAGTTAAATGAAGTGCTCCATCTGTCAACCATGCAGATCTCGTCTCTGACCACTGTGAGTGGTGTGCTTCCCTGATGACATCAGCTGTGTCAGCCCACACCTTCTCTGCACCACTACATATGCCTACATGTCACTTCATTCGTGTGAATTCAGTGTTGTGCTTGGCACAAGGCAAATTCAAATTCTGCTTTTTGAAACTTTCTGGAATGTTTTTCCCCTGAATATTTCTGGTCCAGGGCGGCACGGTGGCGCAGTGGGTAGCGCTGCTGCCTCGCAGTTGGGAAACCTGGGGACCCGGGTTCACTTCCTGGGTCCTCCCTGCATGGAGTTTGCATGTTCTCCATGTGTCTGCATGGGTTTCCTCCGGGCGCTCCGGTTTCCTCCCACAGTCCAAAGACATGCGGGTTAGGTGGATTGGCGATTCTAAATTGGCCCTAGTGTGTGGGTGTGTTTGTGTGTGTCCTGCGGTGGGTTGGCACCCTGCCCAGGATTGGTTCCTGCCTTGTGCCCTGTGTTGGCTGGGATTGGCTCCAGCAGACCCCCGTGGCCCTGTGTTCAGATTCAGCGGGTTGGAAAATGGATGGATGGATATTTCTGGTCCATGGTTGATTGATTCCACCGATGTGCAGGAGCGACTGTACTGGAATGTTCTCTGTTTCATTTTTTTTTGTTTACTATTCACTTAGCCATTTAAGAACCACCCAACCCCCCGCAAGAGTACATAGATAGTAACAATACAAATAAAATGTTCAGAATGGAGCGACCTCTAAATAATTTCAAAATCAGGTCGAAACTTCACAGGTACGGAAGCTATCAATAAATGACAAAAATAAGCCCTGTAGAGAGGATTACACAAACATTAACTGTGCACTGGTCTGTGGACCACCCTGCTGTGCAGCTTGTACATTCCTCCCCATGTCTGGGTGAGTTTTCCCTCTACATTTCAAAGATGTGCAGATTAAGTTAAATGGTGACTCTAAAGTACCCATTGTGGTTGAATAGATGAGTGTGCATAGTGATAGACTGGAGTTTTATCCAGGGCCTCGCAAATGATGCTGCCATGTCAGAGCCGAGCCATAGCAATCCTAAACTGGATTAGGTGTGTAGGATAATGGATGGAATTCAAAACAAATGTGACTTTCTTACTTTACTTTAAAAATGTAAGGACACAGACAGGTAAAAAAGCTACTCATCTGATTATGGACGATCAGAATTAAATGGAGAAGTCTGGCTGATGAAAGCATACGTTAACACAGAAACTTGTAAGAACTGCGGCCTACCAGTGCCAGGATTTAGAAAATACACTTTCCAGCAGATATCTTAGCAGCAGCAAGCGCTTTCCGACAATTCCACACAGGTTACTCCCACCTAAACAAAACTTTAGAATGTCCTATCCAGTTCAGTGTGGATTAAACATCTCAGGTCGACCGAGCACAGTTTGAGAACTATACACATGTGTGAGGCACAAGCTCTGTTTACAAGACTTGACAAGTACAAGGGAGAAAAAAAATGAAGATAGTAAAACTAGAATGTGTGATACATGTCCAAAGTCAGTGTAAAGTAGCAAAATCTGTTTTACAAAGAAAGTAGACAAACTATATTTATAGAACCTCTTTAATCTCTGAGATTTTTTTTTTCTCATCCCCAAAAGGAACACATCCTTTTTAGAATGAATATAACCCTCTTGCCCTGTGCACTGGGATGATCGAGCAGAGTGAAAACAGCAGAGGAAAACAGAAAGAAGAACCCTGAGGCTAAGCTGCCAAACTGAACCAAATTATTCCCTGCATATTGCTGGATGATTTGCAAAATATTCTTCTTGTGAAAAAGGTAAAAGGATGAGATTCTTTAAATCACCTTCAAGTTAACAAACTAATTTATACCCTGTGTGGCTTATTAAATATCTCACTGTGTGAAGGCATCTGCATGCATAACACCTCTACCAATTTAAAATGATGGGGCAGACTTTACAAAACATTGTGCTTGTGACAAAAATATTGAAGGAGACTTAATGGGATAAGGTTTTCTCTTACATGGGCCAAGACGGCTACTCATTGAAATTTATGATAAAGTATTTCATGTAAAATAGACAGTTTTAGTCAACTTTGGATATTTGTTTTTGTAGCAATTTAAACATACTGTTGAATTCATCGATAAAAAAAAACCAGTAAAAATGGTCAAAGCAACACTATAGTCCATAAATATACTACGACTTGCTTAACTTTGGCACAGCTTTTCAAAATGTATATTTTGCATTCTTTATTTTAAAGTGTTCCCTGTTAATTACTGACAAAAGAATTGGATACTGTAATACCCTACGCCTTGAACTCTGTGCATCTAATAGTTCATGAACCAAGACCAGTAGTGAAGTGGAAGGAGACAGACAAAAAGATATAGTGAAGCAATAGCAAGTCTGTATTTACTGTGAATAAAACACAAATGAAATTTAAAAAATTGTCATCAACTAAATACGCAGTCCTATTAACACTCTGAAAAAACACACGAATAGCAAAAAGATAAACACAAAAATGATTAAAGTACTTTTTTTTTCTTCCACCTTTCTCCCAGAAAAAATAAATAAAGAAAGAAAAAAGGATTTGGACACTATACATAAAAAGAAAAGAATACACAGCTCATCAAGACTGCCACTAAATACTGCTTTAGGGCTCCCCTAGGGTGTACTCCACTACTAGGACAGTAACAGCAGAAAGACCCCATCTTTTATTTTCTATCCAGTTTTATATGGCTGCCAATACCTTCGCTGCATTCACTCCCTCCAATGAGGTTTTGCTCCATGATGCAGGCGACATACTCTCCCCCAGAACTCTACGTTTAAAAAAGACCCTCTGTCTTATGCATGCATGCCAAACCAGCATCAGACAGCCAAGTTTCTCTCACACTCTCTTAAGCCTCCCTTTTTATATCTTTCCCAATATGTTTAACACTCTGAGGCTCCACTACAAAACGATAAACCCTTCTTTTATTTGTAGTATTATATTAGCATTTATTATATTAGTATTATATATCACCTGACCATAGGCTCATGTGTGCGCAAACACACAGCAATGAAGCAGCAGGCTTACCAGAGTCTCAATCTCTCACTTCATCTTTCTGCACCAGGTAAGTGTATTTCTTTTAGATTAGTAAAAAAGAACTTTATTTATATCCAGGAGGAAATTTGTTATATTAAAACAGGGCTATAAATTATTATATTTTATTAATAAACCGAATTGTGTGACATGGCCCATCTCAGTGACACATTTAGTCTTGGAGGTCCAGCACAGTTTCCTGCATCTATCCATTCATAATAGGACAAGAGTCATAGGGGCTGGAGCTTATCCCACCGGCATAGGATTGTATCGTTTTAATTGCTGCTGCCATACGATTTTCGGTAACAGCATATGACTGATGGTGTCAATTTGAATAATGCAATTTTCAACTCATGTCCAAACTTTGCCTAGAACAATACAGTATTTGCTAACATTTAAGAACAAGACACTTTTAAAAAACATCATTTAATTAGGTTTGATTTATTTGGCTTTGACTAGAAAAAGACTGTAGACTATGTCATAATCCAACTTCAAAGCCTTCTAGACAGTTGCAAACAATTTCATAAAAAGTTTACATACCCATAAGACTGCCTGCAGGTAAGCACACAGCTTTGCCTATTCATTCCCTGTATATAAAAATATTAAAACATACAAAAGGGCCATTTACAGCACTAGGGGTACTACGCACCTGTTGTCATATGAGAGATGTGTGTCTGTCTTTAACAGGGGAAAATCTGAAGGGCACATGGGGAAAGGATCTGAAAGTATCACAGCAGCACAACAATTTTTCTCTTACACTCTTGGCCCAGAAGAAGCCAACTAATCAGAAGCCCTTTGATATCACCAAAATCCCACCTCCTGTCCTGTCTGTTCTTGTCTCTCACCATTAAAAAGACAACCAAATAGGTAGTCCTTGCTAATTGTGGAATGGCCCAGGAGGGAAACACATTTGTGTTACTATAGCCCTTGCTTCATTTTTCAATAAACCACCACAATTAAATAGGATAGTCCATGATGCTCCAACTTTCTGTCTGATGTTTTTTCTTCTTGCTTACAGTAGAGCAGTTGGGGAGGTCCCACAGGAAATGGAAGACTAGACGAATGCGCAGACTGTCTTGGAAATGTTCAAACAGATGGTAGACAAAATGCAGTAACTGTGGATTCAGGTAGCTGCACAACCAGCCATGATCACATAGATGTCACCCACCTAGGTACTCACCCCTTCTTTCAATTCTGCTTCCTAAACATCAGGAATAAGCTGTAAAAGAAAGGTGGTGCTTAATTGCCCTCTACCAACTTGACTTAGTGCTTAAAAGAAGTTACAAGTCCTCTTAGGTTGGACTGGAATTGCAAGATGGCTTATGTGGCCTTGTCACTTCAATGTCCCGTGTTTCTGACACCTGCAAATGTAAACTGTTGGTAGCTGTCATTCTGAGTTTCTTGGTTAAAACAGATGATGCTGTATTACACTACAATCTCTTGTAATGACCATCCTTTGAGTGCTGAGAAAACAAAGTCTACCTTAGGACGGAGAAGAGGGATATGAGGGGTGAACCACAAGGCCACAGAGTTACTTTTAAGACATTGTCATTTGTACAGGAGCATTTTTGAGACTGGGAAAGAGAAGAAAGGCTACTTGTTCATCTGTAAAAATATCAGCACTAGAGTCATGCAGTGAAGTCTTATCTCCACAGTTTAAAGCACTAAACACCAGTAAGTATTGAGTAATGAAAGCAGTCTGCCGTTTCCTTCAGGCTAACTACAGTGTCATGCAGGCCTGTACATAAAATAAAAATACCCTTTACAGACTACAGAGTTTCATGTTAAAGTGGGAGTGGAAAAGTGAAAGCTTGTAAAACCACAGCACATCTGGCTGTCATGATACGCAGCAATCCTCAAGACACAGAGTTAGGCCCATTACTGGTTGCTCAAGGCTAAAATTCTGCTCTGTACTTACCAGATGAGCTGTGGTTTATTTATCTTTGGTGACAAATCATGAAGTAGGGCCATCTTTATAAAAAAAAAGAAGAGGTTATGTCAGCATTTACAATAGAGTGATATTCTATGACGTTATCCTCATTCAAGATGCAATAAAACCTCATGTAGTATAGTGAAGGTAAATCCAATAGCAGGAATTGTTCTTTCAGGGCAATAAAAAAAGCAAGTCTTGTGAATGGGTATCCATCTGGAAAGAGGCTGCAAATTCCCTGTGCATTAAAGAGGTGCCACATGAAAGTAGTCAATCCCATCAAAAAGCCTCTAAAGGACAGAAGGGAGAAAAAGGCTGGGTACTGTTCTGGCAGTAGAAGAATATCATTGCATACCACTGTCCAAGGCTGGCTTTGAGTGTGAGACAATACAGTATATCAAAGATGGTACAGGGAAAGTAACGCAACAGAAGTGAAGCAAGCTTGGCTCTTTGCTGAGATAGTGGCAGACAATCAAGGAGAGGGCATGGAAGAACATAATGTCCCCTAGAAAACAACCAATATTAATGGGCTCCAAGCAAAAATAGTCTGACCATTTTGTAGTTTTAGGGGTGATGACCCTTCAGGCTGTAACTGGGTGTGCATATGGGGGGATATAGAGTCCAAGAATATCTGGCACCCCATCTAAGGATGAATCTTGAATTATGCCTAATGATACTGGAACTGGTTCTGGCTATCCAGTTTAGTTTAATACTATTATGTTATTATGTTGCCTCACTTGTCTGTCTACCTAATTCGTTTCTGACATTGCCTATCAGGTAATATGATAATGTGTAACTGATATCAATATCACATACAGAACCACTGGCTTTAGGAACCTGTATACTGTATAAATCATAACATTTCTCGACAACCATCTTTGAACTCAACTTGCATCATGCTCCTATAAATTTACTGAAGATTAACCTCAGAGCTAATAAATTAATGGATTCTTTTACCCCACCTTATCTATTTATCTTTTTCAAAGGACAGTTTCTTACAGAATGACAAATCCATTATATGGTATTATTACAGAGTATACGAGGCAGTATCATGGCCACCTATTTGATAGTTCCAGTGTTGGGAACTGCATTTAATAAAGTTATTCTAACAAAACCTCTGACCCATTTCCTGGTGTTTTGTCACAGCATATGTGACATATTAATGTTTAAATGAGAGTGCAGCCCTGGATGTTATTACTGTGGTCAGAAGTAGTGAATGATATCAATAGATTTATGAATTTGCATTGTTCTGCATTCATTCATTTCATAAAATGTGATGAAGGGGTGCTGTAAGACTATTGTAAACTGAGCACGCCAATGCTTCTCTTTGATATGAAATGCAATTCTCAAGTAAGTAATAATACATTGTGTGATGCACAGGCCAGGCTATAAAATAAGAGTACAGTAAGGAGGTGCAGGCCAATGGCGTTCCAAGATAATGAGCTGATGGAAATATAAAGGCTTCAAGGATGTTAGACTCAGGAAAGAGTACAACGAAAGACTGAAGAAAGCAAACATTTTACCTTTAAACAGAAGCCGTGTAACACAACCCCATTTGTAATGTGTTTTTGATCAAAAAAAGATTATTAAACGTTTAATTGGTTCATACACATATAGTCTAACAAAATATTAAGATCATCTAAAAACAGTGAAGTATCACATTACATTTTAAATGCATCAAGCCGCTGATAGCAGAGGTTATGTCATGTAGAGTCTTTCAGTCTGACATTTTCAATTCGTTTGGACATGCTGAGGACAATCGCTAGCGGCACAGAATAATCAGAGAGCCGACAGAGAACACAGTGATTTGGTCAAGAGGGAAAGGGTCAGTAAAAAAGTCAGAAGCAAAGAAGAATAAGGGGCAGGTTAGGAAGTAGTCAAGAACAGGATTCAAATCCCAAAATAGGAAGGAAGTACATTCAGGTCAAAGACTTGAGCACAAGGCAAAATCAGGAGAGCAAACAAGAAAATGCAGTAAGGCATGAGAGTGAAGCAGACTCTTATACTGTAAATTGTTTGTGGATGGGCTGCTGCTGGCAGGAAGAAGGTGTGTTGACAGGGAGAATTAAACTAACAAATATACCCCTCAAACAGTGAATGACCAGCTAAGAAATAACATTTTTTGAACTGTACTTTAGCCCAGTATATTATAACGGAGTTTCCATTGACGTTGATTGTAACATTACTGTGTTCCAAGTGTCCTGCAATCAACCTCAAACCAGGTTTATTGATGCAACAGTGTGGGAAAATGTATTTCAAGTGTTCATGAGCTGTTTTCTGTAGAGCTTTCCCAGTTTTGCTTGATACCACTAAATTACTTCTGTCACATCATTTATGACACCCTACTGTACCAGAAATAAAACGGCACCATTCGCTGAAGGGTCAGTTGACAAATCTGAAGCCTGCAGTGAGAAGGGCAACCACTGTCTTGGTGACAAACTGAAACTTTACCTTAGCATATTGTACCTTATTAAAATTTGGAAGGTGACCAGACATTCCATATTTTCCAGGATAGTCCTGCATACTAGCCCCAATCTAAGCATCCCAACTTATTGTTTAATTCTTCTATATTTTAGGGACTGATTTCTGAAGCAAGCACTGTATGCAGAATTTACACAGTGAATTTCTTTACACATAGATCCTTGATAGCTGCTGTGATGGACAAACTAGTGTCCCAGCCCATAAGGCCACCGCTCCCTTACCTAGCCAGGAGGTTTTGATAATGAAAGGTCAGGGAGGGAGCGATATTTCCTTTCTATGCCAGGACACGTAAGTGGATGGATGTTACAGCAGCTACATCAGGAGTGGCATCCTTATAATCACTGAGCACCAGCTGGGATGGATGCAGGAACCTTGAGATCAGCACAGTGGTCAACTGCCTGCTATGGGCAGAGCATCTCCACATACACTGGGCGGCAGCATCCTGTCTGACAAGCCCCAGTATGAGAGTTGCGGTTTGATGGGCCTGCCCTGTTGGGTCCTATGGGGGTTGCCAGGGGGAGCTCTTGGATACGGATGTTACAAAGACCATTGTTGTCCTGCCTGACCCAGAACTGCTTCCCGGAGGCAATAGATTAAGCACTGGAAGCAATCCTGGGTCTCAAATTAAAAGAAAGCCCTCTACACGATTCAGAAGGAGTTGGAAGTCAGGTGTGGAAGAGAGAGGAGAAGTGGAGAAAAAAAAGAATAGAAAGAGTTTGTGAACAAAAGAGGTCCGTATTATTTAAATTAAAAGCACTTTAGTTGAACTAGGACTGCTGTGGTGCAATTGTGTCTGGGGGTGTGGGGCTCAGTGGCACCTCCTACAGGATACCCTATATGTTGATATACGATCTTTAATTACCAAGCACAACAGCTCTTATAAAAATTTATACAAGATTTGACCAATCAGATATCCTATGATGGTGAACAATATATCTATGTTAATATGCACTCAGGTAAGTAAGCCTACTTTAGTGGTGTATGTACCCTACAATGGATCACTTTGACTGATAAAAATAGCCCCCAAACAAAGAGAGACCCAGCTGCGCATCTCCAGCAAAAAAGAAACATTTCTTAATTGTACCTTTTTTATTATGGTGTGGTTGCCATTAAAGCTGTCAGCGACTTTTCTGACTGGTGTTGATGTTGAGTTTGACATTTGTGTGCATAATTCTACAGTGGACTAATAACGAAGCCTACATGTCTTGAAAAGTATTCAGAGCCCTTCATTTTTATCACATTTTGTTATGCTGCATCCTTGTGCTGAAATTATTTTAATTTATTTTTTTCCCCACTTCAAGCAATACTCAATACCCCTTAATGACAAAGCAAACACAGGATTTTAGAACTTCAAGTAAATTAATTAAAAATAAAAAAGTAAAATATTCCACTGACACAAGTATTCAGACCCTTTACTTGTACCTATTTCGAACCCATTTGGCAACGATTATTACAGCCGAGTCTTTTAAGGTATGACACAACAAGCCTTACACACCTAGAATTGGGGATTTCTTGTTTTTTTTCTCTGCAGATCCACTTGAACTGTGTCAGACTGGATCAAGACAGTTGGTGAAAAGCTGTTTTCATGCCTCTACAAAGATGTCCAATTGGGTTCAAGTTCAGGATCTGGCTGGGCAACTCACTGACATTCACAGGGTTGTCCCTACACCACTCTTTGTGTTATCTTTGCTTGTGCTTAGGGTCACTGTCCAGTTGAAAGGTGAACGACCTGGTCAGACTGAACTCCAGAGTGCTCTGAAGCAAGTTTGTAAGGATATCTCTGTACTTTACTCTATTCAGCCTTCCCTCAACCCTGTCTAGTATCCCAGTTCCTACTGCTGAAAAACAAACCCATAGCATGAAGTTTCTAATACCATTCTTTACCACTGGAATGGTATTAAGCAGGAGCTGAGTGGTGCCTGGTCTTGTCCATACAAGATACTTAGAATTGAGACCAAAAGGTTCAGTCTTGATTTCATCAGACCAGAGAATTCTGTTTCTCAATGTCTGAAAACCCTTCAGGTGTCCTTTTTTTTTTTTTTACAAACTCCAAGAGGGCTTTCATATGGTTTTACTGAGGGTAAGTTTCCATCTGATCACTCTGTCATAAAACCCAGGTGAGCGGAGTGTTAAAGTGATGGTTGCTTGTTTCTCCCATATCCACGGAGGTTCTCCAGAGCTCAGCCAGAGTGACCACTGAGTTATTGGTCACCTCTTTTATCTAGGCCCTTCTCCCAAAATTGCTAGGTCTGTCTTGGCAGCCAGCTTCAGTAAGAGTTGTGGTGGTTCCATATCCCAATGGAGGTCACTGTGGTCTTGGGAATAATTTAGTGCTGTTAAAATTAGTTTGTAGCCTCCACTAGATCTGAGCCTCAACACAATCCTGCGTATAACCTTTGCTGGTAATTCCTTTGACCTCATGGCTTGGCTTTTGCTCTGATACACATTATAAACTGTGAGACCTTGTATAGACAGGCATATGCCTTTCCCAATCATGTATAATCAGTTGAACTGACCAGAGGTGGACTCCAAACACAGTGTAGAAACATGTCAACAAAGCTCAATAGAATGGGATGCACTGGAGCCAAATTTCAATTGTCTTAGCAAAGGGACTGAAAACCTCACCACACCAAAGGGTCAATATGGTATTTCAGAGATGCTATTCCAGATAATACGCATCCTCTGTGAAGTAGTGAAGAAGCTGGAGGGGAAGGCGATCGCGTCAATGAAGACTCTACAGCAGGTTGGATGAAGACGGCGCAACACTGGATTCTCCAGCCAGAGAAGCGGTGGTGCAGGTAGGTGAAGCCGGCACTGTAAAAAGAAAGGGAGACCCTAGCGAAAGGAGCCGTGATGTTTCTGATCGGACTCAAGTAGCAGGGTCTCCGATAGTGGACGCGGCGGTGAGGGCCGATTGTGTGGTGAGGGCAGAGAGATCAAAAGGGCAGTCAGGACACTGGCTGATGTGTGCTGGGTGTCCAAGGGCCCTATGCCCAGAGCCAGCGTCGTTCTCACGCCACTCTGCAGGGACGCAGATGGCATGGGGTCTCTTCCTTTCCCAAAGGGAGACCCAAACCGTCAAGGCAACCCAGAAAAAGAGGAAGACCCGGAGGAAGAAAGCCGGCTTCTCCAATAAGGGAGGACGTGAGGTTGGGAGCTCATGTCTGGTGACGGGCCACAAGCCCCAAAGGCAGCTGAGAAGAAGGGGGTGCGAGCGGGTCCCATCAGATGTACCAGTATGGGGGGCACGGAAACCTCGGAGGCGGTGCCAAAGTGGCAAGAGCCGGGGTGCTGGTCGAAGGGGGGAGCGTTGCCGATACGAAGTAAAGAGAGACGCTGAGTGGCGGCGTCAAGGCAACGTCTCCACCCCTTGTTCTAGTTTGTGTCTTGCAGGACCAGGCCCTGGATTGGAGTGTGTCGGCTCCCCACCGTTGGAGACCTGCCCTTGCGGGATGGGCCGCTGGCCCCTACGGGTCTCAGCTGACGGAAGGGCAATGTGGAGGGTGGCTGTGGGCTGTGCCCAGCCAAGACACTGAGAAGGACCACGAGAGGGACTACGCCTCCCCTGAACCACGAGAGGGCAGCTGCCCTTGGTTTGTGTGGGGGCCACGGAAATTGAGCATGGAAGCTGAACCCTATAGGGGCC